>NW_012103243.1:3393622-3396137 GCF_000951045.1 Mandrillus leucophaeus
CATAACTTCTAAGTGACCAAGAGCATGCTTCTCTGATCCAAATGTGCACAGAGCCAAGTATTCCAAAGCTGTCATTAGCCATTGTCAAACGTTTATTTCCTACATAGTTATTGCACACCAAAGCTTTTTCATAATGTGAAGTGATTTCTGATACCCCAAAAAGTGAAAAACATCAGATAATGCAACGCAAAACACAACACAGCCTTAGATTTTGAGAGGGATCTATCCATTTCTGGTTCCTGGGGTTTCATGAGGAAAACAGCTATTTTTTCTCAAAATGGGGTCTGTGGCACTCCTGTTTTTCTCAAGGAGTCCCAGGCTGTTAGAACTTAAATATCTGCTTTTAATTAAGCTGACTTTTAATGTACTGCTCTTTTTAAAAAGTCCTTTTAAATGTCTTACTACCTGACTTTAGCCAGGCCAAACTGTCAATATTTCTGGCTTTTGAGCTTTACCAAAGGTAACCTCCCAGGTGTTCAGAGAAAGGAAAATTCAAGACAAACCATGGAGGGGAAGAGAATCAACAAATGTTCAGGCAGATATCAAACCAGAAAGGACTCATTCTCTAAGCTGGGAATTGAACCCTGAACCTGGGTCACCATTGTGAAAAGAAAGCCTTAGCTACTGAGCTACATGCTGGGCAGTTTCCATTGCTCTTCCCAGGAGTCTGGAGCAACCAATTTTGAGCTTGCAAAGATTTTAAATGCTCAAGATAATTTTGCAAAGCGAACTATGACATGAACCCCCAAATTCCTGTTTTCTGAATGGTAGAGACCTAGAGAAAGTACTGCTGTGTGGTCACAAGGTCAAGCTCCCAAGGACATAACTGGCCACTTTGCTGGGCTGTCTTGAACAATAGGCTTATGGGGTCCTAAGCTTGTGTTCTATCCTAAAGTATCCCTCTTTCTAAAGAAAGATACAGAAAGACACATTCATAGTGCAAAGTACAACAGATTCACTACAACTTAAGACTAGCCTCACAAATCCTTTTTCACGTTAATCAGAATTTTACAGAGGAGATAAACAGTGATTTTTACTGTTCTTTCAACTAGTTTGCACAGAGAGAGAGAGGACAGAAGTCTCACTGGTAAGCAATTCTTACCCTTTTGCTGGCATGCCAGGCCTCTGGGTTCCATTACCCTGAGCAGCCCCAGTGACCCAGCTTGCCACACCATAGCCCTGGGGGCCAAGCTGCAACACAAAGGAAAATTGTCTTTTTTTCTCTCCTGGTCAGAGCAAAATATGTGTGACACAGACATTAGCCGCTTTGCTTAGCACCCAATATCAAACTAGCAGGGCTCAAATTTGCCCCTGGTTGGACCCTGTCATCATTAATCCAACCTCTGACAAGAAGTTTCAACATGTGGTCTCTGAGCAAGATGGTCACCCTGAGTAACAGAAAAGGTAACAAACGGAAAGGAGAGAAAGAAAGAAAAACATTGGCTGCATACTGCAGGGTGGGGTAGGCAAAATGCTCAGGGATGCCAGAGAAAGACCCTCCCATTGCGCAAAAGTTCAGGCTGCCGCTTGTCAGTCATGAAGGGATCTTTTCCAGTAGTCCCATTAGCTCTCAAGCATCCCCTTTTTGGGAGGAAAAAGTTCCCCAAGTCCCACAATCACATGCATGCCTAATTACGTCACCCACAGCCATCAGCAAAGAAGGCAAAGTAGATTAAGCCAATGAGAATAGCAGTTAATATCTCGTAGTGCCAAACCCATTATTAACTGAGAGGGACTTTACTGGGAGGGGCCTGAAACCCCCTAAATCTCAGGAAGAACTCTAACCTTCCTAAGTTGGGCCTTGAATCCATGTTCTGTCAAGTGTCCTTGTCTTTTATTAAGAGGGGTCTTTAACCCCCTCTCTCTCAAGAGAGACTCTAACACCCCTAAATTAGGCCTCTAACCCATTCCCATCCTTTACCTGAGCAAATGTACCCCACTTACCCAGAGTCAGCCAATCAGTGCTGAAGTTTATTTCCTTTGGGTCAGGGGAGCCTCCTCAGTGTTGTCCCTTCCATGGTTCACCAGAAAGATGTTACCAGAAAGAGGTCCAGATCCAGACCCCAAGAGATACATTAAAACAAAGCAAGTTTTCCTTTTGAACTTGTCAAAAATTCCATCCTGTAAAGGATATTAAATGTTGCTTTAAGCTGAACCTTGAGCAAATTAGGTGGTTTGTGTGATCATACATCTATGTTGTGGCTTCTAGGTTGCAACTTCAAGGAACAAGTATTAATAGTTTGGTGTGTGATGTTGATTTGAGTCGAGCATTTGCACAGTTTGGATAATCTTAAATTGTGACGGACACTGGCTGTGGAGACTCTTTCTGTTACTAAATCCTTTTGTTTTGAAGCTATTGCCATTTATATTTCTCTTACCCTTTATATTTTTTGTCTGTTTCTTTAAGCTTTTATTGGAAATGTGAATAAGTAAAGAATTCCTTGTGTTACTTGCCAAGCAATGCACATTTCATAGTTTTAAATCTGTAACCAGCAATAAAAATCCTAAAATATAT
>NW_012103243.1:3397657-3400407 GCF_000951045.1 Mandrillus leucophaeus
CAATGTCTAAAAATCTTAACAACAATGATAATATAAGTAGAAAACATGGTAACTTTTTGGCACAAAATCCTTACTGTAATGAGCATTAAAAAATAAATAAACTGCTTTGGCTCTTCATTCTAGACACATCGTATTTTAAAATTTAGATTTTTATTATTTGATTTTCATTTTGTTTCAAAATAAAATATTTTTAGTGTCACACTAAAGTAAATAGAGATCAGATAATTAACCTGACCCCAGGATGCATAATTTTAATTTTAATTTCAATTTGAGTTCTTAATAGAAATGATGAAAGGCTGTTACCTAAGTTTTGATATTTTTTATTGTACCTACCACATTGAGAATTTTTTTTACATATATGAATCTATTAATGGTATTGTCAAAATACTCAGTCTCTCTCTCTTTTTTTTTTTTTTTCAGATATGGTCTTTCTCTGTTGCCCAGGCTGGAGTGCAGTGGCACTCCACTCCAGTAATCCTCCTGTCGTAGCCTCCTGAGTAGCTGGCACCACAGGTGCATACCACCATGCCTGGCCAATTATCATTATTATTATTATTATTATCTTTTGTAGAGAGGGTTCTTCCTACGTTGTTCAGTTTCAAGCAATCCTCCTATCTTGGCCACCCAAAGCACAGGCATGAGCCACCATGCCCAGCTAGTCTTTTAAGTTTTATTGTATTGAAAATAATGAGGATTATCATTTTGATATCATATTAGATTTTTTTCTAAAAATTTAACAAGAAATTATCTTTAGTTCTTCATAATATATGGGTGGCTATATCTATTTATAAACATCTATGACAATTATCACTTTACTTCTAGTTGTAATTTAATTCTTTTTTTAGTTTTCAAGGACACAGCTAGTCTTAATAACTTGATTTGTTTCTATTTCCATTTATTGAGTTTAGCATTCATAATAACTTAAAAAAATTTTATTTCACTTGAAGTTCTGGAATACTTGTGCAGAACATGTAAGTTTGTTACATAGGCATATGTGTGCCATGATGATTTGCTGCACCTATCAACCTGTCATCCAGATTTTAAGCCCCACATGCATTAAGTATTTGTACTGATGCTCTCCCTCCCCTCCCCATGCCTGACAGGCCCTGGTGTGTATTTTTCCCCTCCCTTCGTCCATGTGTTCTCATTGTTCAGCTCCCATTTATGAGTGAGAACATGTGGTGTTTGGTTTTCTGTTTCTGTGTTAGTTTGCTAAGGATGATGGCTTCCAGCTTCATCAAAGTTTCTGCAAAGGACATGATCTCACTCCTTTTTATGGATGCATAGTATTCCATGGTGTATATATACCATATTCTCTTTATCCAGTCTATCATTGATGAGAATTTGAGTTGGTTCCATGTCTTTACTATTGTATATAGTGCTGCAGTAAACCTACATGTGCATGTATCTTTCTAGTAGAATAATTTATATTCCTTTGGGTATATGCCCAGTAATGGGATGGCTGGGTCAAATAGTATTTCTGGTTCTGGGTCTTTGAGAAATCACCACACTGTCTTCCATAATGGTTGAACTAATTTACATTCCCACCAACAGTGTAAAAGTGTTCCTATTTCTCCACAGCCTCACTAGCATCTGTTGTTTCTTGACTTTTTAAAAATCGCCACTCTGACTGAAATGAGATAATATCTCATGGTTTTGATTTGCATTTCCGTAATGATCAGTGATGTTAAACTTTTTTTAAAAAAATGTTTGTTCGCTGCATTAATGTCTTCTTTTGAGAAGTGTCTATTCACATCCTTGGCCCACTTTTTGATGGGGTGGTTTGTTTTTTCCTTGTACATTTGTTTAAGTTCCTTGTAGATTCTGGATATTAGACCTTTGTCAGGTGGATAGGTTGTGAAAATTTTCTCCCATTCTGTAGGTTGCCTGCTTACCCTGATGATAGTTTCTTCTGTTGTACAGAAGCTCTTTAGTTTAATTAGACCCCATTTGGCAATTTTTGCTTTTGTTGCAATTGCTTTTGGCATTTTTGACATGAAATCTTTGCCTATGCCTATGTCCTGAATGGTATCGCCTAGGTTTTCTTCTAGGATTTTTATGGTTTTGGGTTTTACAATTAAGTCTTTAATCCATCTTGAGTTAATTATTGTGTAAGGTATAAGGAAAGGGCCCAGTTTCAGTTTTCTGCGTAAGGCTAGCCAGTTTTCCCAGCACCATTTATTAAATAGGGAATATTTTCCCCATTGCTTGTTTTTGTCTGGCTTGTCAAAGATCAGATGATTGTAGAAGTGTGGTACTATTTCTGAGGTCTCTGACCTGTTCCATTGTTCTATATGTCTGTTTTGGAACAGTACCATGCTGTTTTGGTTACTGTAGCCTTGTGGTATAGTTTGAAGACAGGTAGCATGATGCCTCCAGCTATGTTCTTTTTGCTTAGGATTGTTTTGGCTATATGGAATCTTTTTTATTTCCATACGAAATTTAAATTAGTTTTTTTCTAATTCTGTGAAGAAAGTCAATGGTAGTTTGATGGGAATAGCACTGAACCTACAAATTAGCTTGGCAGTATGGCCATTTTCATGTTATTGATTCTTCCTATCCATGACGATGGAATTTTTTCCATTTGTTTATGTCCTGTCTTATTTCCTTGAGCAGGGGTTTGTAGTTCTCCTTGAAGAGCTCCTTCAAGTCCCTTGTTAGCTGGATTCCTAGGTATTTTACTCTCTTTGTAGCAATTGTGAATGGGAGTTCATTCATGATTTGGCTCTCCACTTGTCTATTTTTGGTGT
>NW_012103243.1:3400706-3472598 GCF_000951045.1 Mandrillus leucophaeus
TTTAACAAGAGGGGGTGTTGAATTTTATTGAAGCCCTTTTCTACGTCTATTGAGATAATCATGTAATTTTTGTCATTGGTTATGTTTATGTGATAGATTACATTTACTGATTTGTGTATGTTGAACCACCCTTGCATCCCAGGGATGAAGCCAACTTTGTCGTGGTGGATAAGCTTTTTGATGTGCTGCTGGATTCAGTTTGTCAGTATTTTATTGAGGATTTTCTCATCAATGTTCATCAGGGATATTGGCCTGAAGTTTTCTTTTCTTGTCATGTTTCTGCCAGGTTTTTGGTATCGGAAGGATGCTGGCCTCATAAAATGAGTTAGGGAGGAATTCCTCCTTTCAATTGTTTGGAATAGTTTTGAAAGGAATGGTACAAGCTCCTCTTTGTACCTCTGGTAGAATTCAGCTGTGAATCTGTCTAGTCCAGTGCCTTTTTTGGTTGGTAGGCTATTAATTATTGCCTCAATTTCAGAACTCATTATTGATCTATTCAGGGATTTGACTTTTTCCCGGTTTAGTCTTGGGACGGTTTATGTATGCAAGAATTTATCAATTTCTTCTAGATTTTCTAGTTTATTTGCGTAGAGGTATTTATACTGCTCTCTGATGGTACTTTGTATTTCTGTGGGGTCAGTGGTGTTATCCCCTTAATCGTTTCTTATTGTGTCTATTTGATTCCTCTCTCTTTTCTTCTTTATTAGTCTAGCTAGCAGTCTATCAAATTTAAAAAATTAAAAAAATAAAAAATAAAATAAAAAATAAAAAAAAAAACAGCTCCTGGATTCATTGATTATTTGAAGGGTTTTTTGTGTCTCTCTCTCCTTAAGTTCTGCTCTAATCTTAGTTGTTTCCTGTCTTTTCCTAGATTTCTTTTATTTGTTTGCTCTTGCTTCTCTAGTTCTTTTAATTATGATGCTAGAGTGTCAATTTGAGATCTTTCTAGCTTTCTGATGTGGGCATTTAGTGCTATAAATTTCCCTCTTAACACTGCTTCAGCTGTGTTCCAGAGATTCTAGTATGTTGTTTCTTTGTTCTCATTAGTTTCAAAGAATTTCTTAATGTTTGCTTTAATTTCATTATTTACCCAGGAGTCGTTCAGGAGCAGGTTGTTCAATTTCCATGTAGTTGTGTGGTTTTGAGTGAGTTTTTTAATCTTAATTCTAGTTTGATTGCATTGTGGTCTGAGAAACTGTTATGATTTCAGTTCTTTTGCATTTGCTGAGGAGTGTTTACTAGTAACTTTTTAAAATATCAGTGATTTTTCCAGGTAATAGACATTTATGGGTTTGAAATTTCAAAGTATGTTTAAACAATTTTAAAGAATTCATTAACAGCCTCCTCCCACATTCTGCATATACATTTATCATTATCATGTGTGTTCTTATACTTTTATTATTAGATTGAAAAATATACAATTGCCATTCTTATAGATTAAAAATGATCAAACATTAGCTATTTCAAGTAGTTCAATATGTATCTCAAAATAATATAATATATGCTATTATCTTTATGATGTTAGTATTTAAGTGCTCATATATGTATACACACATATATAAAAATATATAGTATATCTTAACTTGCCTTTTTCATAAAATTTTTTTTGAGAATTACCCATTTTGATATTTTGCTCATTCTCTTTAGTTTCTCTATTAGTATTCCACTTTATAAAAAAAAAAGTATGGATTATGTATTTGTTTCCAAGTGGAGATTTAGCTTTTCTCTTTATATAACTTATAGAAGTTTGAAATTAATATTTCATATGTCTCCTTGTGTGCATTAGTGAGAATTTCCATAGAAAAAGCACTATGAAAGGTATCGTAGGCTTCTTACGTATTCTTATCTTCCACTTTGATATACTGCCAAACTGTTATCTAAAGTGGTTGAACCAATTTGCCTTCCCATGGCAACAGGTAAAAGACCCGTTTGCCTGTGTTATCAACACGTTTTGTTTTCCAACATTTTTGCCAAAATTATGAGTATAAAATATTCCCTTATTTTTACTTTAATTTTAATTTTAATTTCTTTAGTAACTGTTAAAATATTGAAACATGTGTTTATTTGGCATTTGAGTTTTCACCTCTGTGAATTGCTTGTTCTGGTATATCTTTTGTTAAATTTTCCATTGCATTATCTTTTCCTTGTCAGTAAAAGTTATGCTTATAATCTGCATTTTACATGTTTTAATTATATTGATTGTGAAACTATTTCCTCCAGTGGTTTGACTTTCAAAATTTTTTGTATTTTTGGTCTGTCACACAGGAGTTTTACATTTTAACATTGGCAAATATATCAGTTACTTTTTATGGTTCTTAAGAAATTCTTTTTATGTTGATATAATATATATAGCCTTCTATTTTTCCTGAAATTAATTTTTGTATAATGTGTTAGGTAGAGATTTAATTTTAACTTATCTTTATTGGCACATTCTTGTCCCACTGATTTTTATTGAACACACATTATTTCCTCGCTGATTTTTAAAGTCGCCTCTATTGTATCTCAAGCTCCAATTTGATAGTAGTGTGTTTAACATCTTGTCTCAGAGGTCAGTTTGATTAACTTCTTGCCAAAAGCTATAGCATTTGATTAACTTTTGATATCTTGCGGTGGATTCCTTCTTACTAGCCTTCTTCAGCTGTTCTCAAGTCTTACTCCTCCAAATGAATTTTAGGATCAGTTTATATGAAAATCTTTATTGGGATGTTTTATTGGAATTGAATTAAATTTATACAACAGCTCAGGGATAATTTATATTGTTATGCTGATTTATTTTCATCCATGATCATAGTATATCATTCTATTTATTTAGATATTCTTTTATGTCTTTTAATAAATTTCTATAAACAAAATACTCATGACTTATAATAAAAGGGATAAATATAAAATGTATTTCTAGGTATCTCAAGGTTTGGTGCTGTTGTAAATAGTATCTTTTATCAAATTGCATTTTATATTTATTGCTGATATACAGAAATATTATAAATTGTTATATATCATTCTTATTTCCAACACCATTTTGGAACACATTAATTCGAATATTTGACTATAGATTTATTTGAATTTTTGAGGTAGAAAACCATGTAATTTGAAATAATATATTTATATCATTCCAATTCTTATGGATTTTATGTCTTTTCTTTGTCTGATTGTGAGGTCTAGACATTCTGTTAACAATGTTGAAAAAAAACAGTGAGAGCAAGCATCCTCAACTTGTCATTACTTTAGTGGAAATGGCTTTAAGTTTTTTCCTTTACATAAGATGTTTGCCATATCATGTTAAAAAGTTTCCCACCTATTCCTAATTGTTTAGGGTTTTCTATTTGTATATGCTGTATTTTTCAAGAGGTGGCAGATTTAATTTGTTGAGATATAATTTTCATGCTTATGGTGACAAGTGAGATTAGTCCTGTGGTTTTCCTTTCTCTTATTGTCCTTGAGAACATGTTTTGGCTCTCCCATTTATGACCTGTTTTACCTTGGGAAATTTCTTAATATCTATATGCTTCAGTTGCCTCATCTTTAAAATTAGGATCAAAAGAATATCTTTCCATAGTGTTTTTATGAGGATTAAATAAAATAATATACATAAAGCACTCAGAACAGGGCCTGCTACTCAGTATGCAATAGTTATGAGCTGTCATTGTCATCATTAATATCAAGATGTTTAAAAACTTTTCCCCTAAAATACAGAAGGGTGAAGGGTACTTAGATGTATATCCTAAGTTCTGTCTCTGACTGCTATTTCTGGGCATTTCTTTGTTTTAATATTTCTGGTAGCTCTTACTTGTGACTGTGAATTGTAGACATTTGATGCCCACAGACTATTCAGTTCTTTCAACTTCTACCTTGTTCCTAAGGAAATCTGAATCAATTCATCAGGGTCTTTCCTAAAGAAATTTGTCAAGGTTATCCAATCCCATGCCACGATTATATTTCTTCTTGTATGATTGTGTTTTTGTTGTTTGTCAAAGAAATTTTTGCCCAAGTCAAGGTCACAGTTTCCCATAATTTTTTCTAGCTATATTATAGTTTTAGGTTAGTTCTATCATCCATATTGGGTTAAACTTTTACATAAGGTGCATGATACGGATTGAGGTACTTAAAAAAAATAAGTTATCTAATATTTCAGGACCATTCTTGGAAAGAAGAGCATTCTTTTTCCATTTAATTTTCTTTGCTACTTTGTTAAAATACAGCAGACCGTATATGATTTTATTATCAGCTTTTTCATTGCTACTGTGGTAGATATGCAATTGATTTTCATATATTGATATTGTACCTTGCAACTTTGCTGAACTCATTTATAATTCCTAATAGATTTTAGGAGATTTCTTAGAGTTTTCTATGTACAAGAGATAGTTTTACTTCTACTTTTTCAATATGGAAATATTTATTTCCTTAGCTTGCCTATTTGCCCTGTCTGGTAACTACAGAAAAATGTTGACTAGAAGTGGCAAAAGTGGACATTGTTATCTTGTTCATGATCTGAGGGAAAAAGAATTTTTTTCACCATTAAATATGATGTTAGCTGTTGGTTTTTCACAGATACCCTTTATTAGACAAGGAAGTAGCCTTCTTTTTTAGTTGGCTGCTTTTTAAAAATTTTATTATGAAATATTGAAGTTTGACAATGTATCTATTGAGATGATCAGGTGGTTTTTGTCTTTTATTTTTCCAAGTTTGTGTATTACTTAATTAATTTTTGAACATTGAACCAGCCTTGCATCCTTGTGATAATTCCACTTCCACATGATGTATAATCCTTTTTGTTAGTACTATATTTGGTTCACTAGAATTTTGTTGAAGACGTTTGCATCTGTATTCATAAGGCATATTGGCCTATAGTTTTCTTTTGATGTCTTTGATGTTTTTGGTATTAGGGTAATACTGGTTTCATAGAATAATTTGGAGAGTGTTTCTTCTTCTTATATTTTTTGGAAGGGCTTATGAAGTAATGGTGCTACTTCTTCTTTAAATGTTTGGTAGAATTTGCCAGTGAAGGTATCTGGTCCTAGGCTTTTCTTTGTGGAAATTTTTTTAAAAATTACTAATTTGATCTCTTTACGTGGTATAGATCTATTCAGATTGCTAATTTCTTCTTAAGTCAGTTTATATAGTTTGTCTGTTTCTTGGAATTTGTCTATTTTATCTAGGCTGTCTAATTTTTGTCATACAGTTGTTCATAGGATCCCTTATGATCCTTTTTTGTGTCTGCAAAGTCAGTTCTAATTTCCCTTTTTTTATTCAAGATTTTAATCATTTGAGTCTTCTCTTTTCTTGGCTACTCTAGTTGAATGTTTGTCAAATTTGTTGATAATTTCTAACTATCAACTTTTGTTGGTTTTCTTGTTGTTTTCTATTCTCTATTTTATTTGCCTCCTCCAAGTTTATAATTTCCATTCTTCTGCTAGCTTTAGGATGAGTTTGCTTTTCTTTTTCTAGTTTCTTAATGTAGAAGGTTAGGTTATTGATTTGATAAATTTCTCTTTAAATATAAGTGTTTACAGCTCTAAATACCGCTTTAAACGCTACTTAAATCCCATAAAGTGTGATACGTTGCATGTTCACTTCCATTAATCTGAAAGGGTTTTTAAATCTTTTTGTAATTTCTTCTCTTATAATTAGTTATTAGGAGTGGGTTAATTTTCACACATTTGTTACTTACAAATTTCCTCCTGTTAGTGAGTTCTCGTTTTTTCTATTGTGATCCAAGAATATACTTTGCATAATCTCAGTTATTTTAAATTTATTGAGACTTGTTTCATGGCTTAATAAATAATCTATCCTGGAGAATGTACCGCATGCACTTGAGAAGAGTTTTTATTCTGTTTTTGTTAGGTGGAGTGTTCTGTGGATGTCTGTTAAGTCCAATTGGTTTATAAAGTCATTCAGGTCTTCCATTTCTGTTTATATTCTGTGTAGTTACTCTCTCCATGACTGAAAGTAGGATATTGAAGTCTCCACTATTGTTGTTAATTGTGAATTTTTCTCTTTATATCTTTAAATTTGTCATTTTTACTGTTGTTAGACATATACATGATTATAATTGTTCTACTTTCCTGATGGATTGATATCTTAAAATATCCTTGTCTCTGCTAACAATTTTGTCTAAATTCTATTTTGTCTGATGTTAGCATAGGAGCTCAAGCCCTTTTTTGATTATTGTTTGCGTGGTGTATCTTTCTTTTCATTCTGTAACATTCAATCTATTTGTTTCCTCAAATATAGTGTTTGTCTCTGGCAGAACTCCTATAGGGGGTCATGTTTGTTTGTTTTTCCATTTTGTAAATATCTACTTTTTGATTGAAGTGCTTAAGCCATATACATTTAGCACAGTGACTGATAAGGTAGTTACAATGTCACTTTGCTGTTGGTTTTTTAAAATATGATTTATGTCTTCTAAGTTTCTCTATTCTTCTATCACTGTCTTCTTTGAGTTAAAAAGTTACTTTCTAGTGTATAATTTAATATCTTTGTCATTTATTCTACTATGTTTGTTGCCTAGGATGTTATCATTAGCATCTTAATTCATAAAAATCTAATTCAAATTAATACCAATTTAATTTTAAGAGTATACAAAATTTTACATCTATATAATTTTTTTCCCTCTGCTTTCTTTTGTGCTGTTATTGTCTATGGAGATTTTTATATTGGATGCCCATCAATACAGATATATAATTATTGCTTTATAAATTATAGTTATCTTTTAAAACAAATGTGAGAGAGAAAAAGAATTACAGTAAACATTCATTTATATTCTTTTTAAATATTTACCTATTTTATTACCTTTATAGGTACTCTTTATTTCTTCATTCAAATTACATTACTTTCTAATATCCTATCATATCAGCCAAAAGGACTTCTTTTGTTATATCTTGTAGAGCAAGTCTGATAGTGATAAAACCTCACAATATTTCTTTCTCTGGGAATGTCAATTTATCCTGCATTTTTGGAGAGTTTTGCTGGAAAAAAATAGTTTTTGGTGCATGGTTTTTTAGGACTTTAAATATGTCATTCCACTCCCTTCTGGATGCCATGGTTTCTTCACAAGAAATCTGTGGTTAATATTATTGAACATCCCATGTAGGAGATGGTCTTTTCTCACTTGCTGCTTTCAAGATTTTCTCTTTGTCTTTGTCTTTCAACAATTTGATTTTTAATGTGCTTAGGGTGTGGATCTCTTTGAATTTATCCCACTTGCAGATCATTGAGCTTCTTGGATGTATAGATTAATAGTTTTCTTCAAATTTGGGAAGTTTTTAGTAATTATATCTCTAAATATTCTTTCTGTCCTTTTACCTCCTTTCTGAAACTCCCATTATGCCTATGTTGGTACTTTTGATAGTGTCCCACAGCTTTCTGGGGCTCTGTTAATTTCTCAACATTCTTTCTCTTTCTATTGCTCACACTGAATAATCTCAATTGACCTGTATTCAAGTTTGCTAATTCTTCCTTCTGATCATTTAGATCTGCTAGTGAGCTCCTCTAGTGAATTTTTCAATTAAAAGTTTTCTATTTCTTTTTTCTCTTTTAAGGATTTGCAAAGCCCCTATGGACATGATGTTTCACGTCTTCTCCTTTTAATTATTTTGGATTGTTTGTTGTTTCTTCCGACTGTTGTTGCTGCCTGGGTCAACTGCAATGTTAAGCAGTTGCCACTGATTATTTTTAACAAATAATTGTTTTAAACAAATAGAGTAAATGCTGTTTCCAGTGGATGAACTCTGAGTCAATTCAAGCCTTACTAGTGGGACTTTCCATGGTACTTCCAGGCAGATCGAATAATGACAATCATCTGAGGATAGAGCTTTGAAACAACTCTACTCCCATTCTGATCCTCTAGTGGTAACTAGGTTGCTGATTTTTACCCTGATTGCAAACTGTTCATTTTCAATGCTCCCAGTGAGTGGCAGAGAGGAGTATGGGAATAGGAAAGCTAAGATGCCATAGAACATGTTGTTCTTATCAATATTCAGCCATTTAAAAAATAAAAACTCTCCACGTTGTTGCAAGTCTTTGGTTTATTTCCAGAATTCTCAATAAGTTGATATGATATTCTTTGCCAGTGTTCCCATTGCTTTTATGGCAGACAGAATCTGCCATTGTTTTCACTCTGCCATTGCTGATCTCCTTTTATTCGCTTCCTCAATGTCTTTTTTTAATAGTTTTTTAAAATAGTTTTCACCTACATACATTGCCATAACTTATTAGATTTATAACTAATGTTTCACATTTTCAGTGCTAATAAAAATAGTATTTAAAAGTTTTAATTTCCACTGGTTAATCACTAATATATAGAAATTAAATTATTATGTATTTAACTTCTATCAAACAAAATTAACCAATTCACTTGTTATTTCTAATAGCTTTTATGTACATTCATGGAAAATTTCTGATTAGACAATTATGCTATCTGCAAATAGAGAATTTCTTTCTTTCCTTCTGATTGTTGTGACATTTGTTTACTTAGCCTTATTGTCTGTTTTTACCCTGATTAAATGTTGGATTACTTAGTCAGTTTTCCCATTTTACTAACTTTGTTGTGCCACCCAGTTGTAATGCATAACAACTTCTCTCCAGTCATCACCTGTCTATTTTCTGACTAGACAACTATGAGGTCTTTCTTGTATGAGTCATGTCTATTTCCTTGATCAATTTATATAATTTAGACATATCTTTGCTATATGAATATTTTTCAAAGAAGAATTTTTATGGAATGTTTATTCCAATGAATATCTGTTGTTAAAACATTGGCAGGTAGCAAAGGAATAAGTAATATTTATTTCTATGACCGTCCTTGAAATATTTGATAGCATTCTCACCTCAAATCGTAATTCTCCTATTTGGGATGGATGATTCACATTAACTCCAGGTCTTTAGAAAGCTTGCTGTAACTCTTATTTAAGAAGAATTCCTTCAAATACGAATTCTTTAGCAATGGATATGATTGCAAACTCCAAAATTTAAAACTAAAATGGTTTTTAAAGGTTATAAAACCCAGCCCCTTTATTTTATAGATAATAAAATAGATTTCATTATTCCTCTGCAGCAGAGCTTCCCTTTAGCTATTATTAAAATGTAGGGAGTGAATTCTAATTTATCAGCATTGAAAGGTACACCTCCACTTCTAATACCCGGTCTGACTGCCAACATTTTTCACACATATGACTGTAATATCCACCTAACTGGCCTCTTGGTTTCTGCTCTTGTCTTCCTATATTCTAGTCTCAGAACTTTTGAATAATCCTGAGATCACATCACTCCTCTTCTTGAAACCCTCCAATGGTTTCCCATTTTACTCAGACTAGAAATCAAATTTCTTACAATAGGCTAGAAGACTTTGTATGTATAACAATTTGTACCTCCATCCTCCCTCTTCCCCAGCCAGCTACTTGTCTGACCTAACCTTCTAATAACCTCCCCTCTTTTATTCTGCTCTAGGATGCTAGCTCCTTGCACCTCCTCTAACATGCCAAGCATACTGATTTAGAGGCCTATCTGCTTATTAATGCCTGCCTGGAACATTTTGCCCCTAGATATACGTATGACTCATTCCCATTCTCCTGTCAATGCCACATTCTCAATGAGGCCTCTCTTGAACATAATATCCCCACTAAAATCCAGCCATGCTTTCCAACCTGCTCTAATCCTTCTGTTTTTCATAAAATATATAGCATTCCAATATACTATATGAATTACTCATTGATTATGTTTATCTACGTGAATGCAAGCTCCATAAAAGCAAGGGTATTTTGTTGTTGTTGTTAACTGATTGTACCTTTGGCACTCGTGAAAGTGTCTGGCACGTTATAGGCTTCCAATAAATATTTGTGAATGAATCAATACGTAAAAGAATGAAGCTACCCTGACATTTAAAGCCATGGTTCAGGCTTTAGCAACATCACAGTGTTCATCAGTTTTGCTCTCTTTCAGTTATAGTAAGTCTTTCAAAATTATGAATGGCTAGCCCCTGTTTGTTATGATCTGGGTTCTTTGAGATAAAACATTTCCCTAAAGGTTCTATATAAAACATTTTAGACAATATTTTATCCTGAGAAAGCAAATTGGATAACAGGAAATACAGGTAATTTTTTTTTCTCCTTGATAGCTCATTATGTTGACAAAAATAGAAAATGAAGACTGTCAGTTTTCTAGGACTGCCATGCAAAAGTACCGCAATCGGGGTGACTTCTCCCAGAAAGAGAATGCCTAGGACTATAGGGGGACGCAGAAAGTTCCCCACAGGGAGTATTTCAAAGCTGAAACATTAAGGGCTGTATGAGGCAGTAAAATTGGAAGCAGAGGCAAAATTGCAACCTTAGGACTAAGAGAGCTTGAAGGTTGTGGGGCATTAAAAATTCATGCTGTAGATTAGCAGTGTGGGGTGTAAAGGATACTAGGAGAGGAAGAACTGAGCATGGTTAGGGATAGGTGAAGGTAAAGAACAAGCAGAACACAGGCCCAGCTTCCTTTATTCTTGGCAGACAATACTATCTCTTACCTCAGAAAGAAAATTTACTCTATAAGGAGTGACTTTCCTATTTGTCTTTCCTACTCCCCGAACAAAAACATAGGCACATAATGGCTTTGCTGTATTTGCATTTATTCTTCTCATCTTTCTTCTAAGAATGACATGTCCATCTTTCTACCATTCCCTACTTTGTTTAACTTCAGATCCTGTATCTAAGTCAATTGATCATAAATCATGTTGCCTGGATGGCCAATTAACTGAAAGAATATTTTACCATGTTTTCTTATTTCTTGCAACTAATTATAATTTTTAGAACAATCTGTTTTGGAAATCTTGTAAAGATTTCTGCAAAATTTTAGTAGATTTTGCTTTGTGTTTGTAACACCACTTGGAAGAACAATTCTTTGCACTTGTGCCAGTTGCCTGTTTTAGGACAGATAAAGTAGAGAAACTCTCCCTATAGGAAAGTCAGAGCAGGAAGCTGCCTAGAGCACATCTTCTTGTGGGCCTCAGCTCATGGGGTGTGTGGAAGATTGAGACTAATGGGTAGAAAGGGAGAGCCTATACGTGAATTTTTCTTAGAATATATCAATAGAGAATATACTAATGAAGAAATATTTTTATATATATAATATTTTGATTATTTTCTCAAATATATTATTTAGTATAAATACAACATGTAAATATATGAATATACACAAATATATGCATACACACACTCACACACAGACACATACTTTTAGGCTCCTGAGTCTCACACTTTGCTTGTGAGTTTCTTTCTGATTCTGAGATCACTATCTCAGACTATTTTGTGTGCTAATTCTCCTCTCCATGTTTTATTCATCAGCCATATCCTCACTCTGTCCCAGTTTCCTCCAAGCAACCACCAAGGAGCAGCAGAAAACATAAATCAAACATTCTTTAAAACTTTATCAAGACAGAGCAAAAACTGAATAGTTAAAATAAAAAACACAATGGGAAGATGATCATTTGATGAATTAAAATTCCTCCAATTTTTAAAAAAACTATTGAAATAAACAATTATTGAAATAAATTTTGTTATTGAAAATATAACAAAAAACTGAGAGTTGGTAGTTTTTCTACTTTATTCTGTCCCTACTCTCTTGGGCTTATTTGTCTTAGTAAGTTCTGAATAAATATTTGCCAAACAAATAAAATAATACCATGTGGATTAAGGTTGATAGCTACATTTGCCTTGAAAGGTCACCTAATTCAAAGTAGATTGGTCTTTGAACCTGGTTTTCTTAGGAGAATTTTCCTGAGGCAATACAATTCTGAGAGTGAACTATGATACTATTGATATATGTGAATGACACAGAATCCACAAGTAGGAAGTCTTCGATGAGTCCTTGTTTGGAGATTTTCTAGAACAGACATTAATTTAACTTTAGAGAGAACCCAAACAGATAGCCTGAAGCTTGGAACTAGAACAGGCGGGATGTGAGAGTTAGAAATCTTCCTTTTGGCATTGCAAATACTTTGGAAATCGCAATCGGAAGCAGATGACAATCAAATTTAGGGCTGATGAGATAATATATTTATGGATTTATAAACTAGAGAGAAATCTGACTTGGGAAGGGACTTCTGGTGAAAACCATGAGTTTGATCAATAAATAAGTTGACCAAAGTGTTCACTTTGACTTAAGTCCTACAATGTTCATGGAGATAACTATGATTATTTTTGTTATTCATGTGGAATTAGCAAACTAAAGACAGATCTGTAAATGTTTCTAAGGGCAGTGACATAAATATCTTTCTAACCTTAACATCTTCAAAGGAATATCACTTAAATACTTGTCAGATATTGCTTGGTAAACAGAGACTTCTTAGATTATGTACGTGTATGTATTTGCAGGTTTAGAGCAGTTTGTCGGAAGAATGCAAGATTTTCGATTATACCAAGTGGCACTTACAAACAGGTAAGCAGCTGCTGCATTGTAAACTTTGAGAACCGTAAGGATAAATGCTGAATTCACTTAAATAAGAATACCATGTAGATTATACCATTTTTTATCTTTATAGCATTTGGCAAACTTCACCTAATTAATGTTTACAGTGTTTGCTTTGGCTTAGTCTATGGTTGTTATTCACTAGTGCTACTCTTGGGGAACTCCTTGTAATATGAAAGTGATCACATTTTTTCCTAAGGATTTTCTGTAAGAAAACTTGATATTTGAAAATTTTATAAAATTTGTGATACATTGTTTAAATTTTCTATATGAAGTAGTTTCTATTAATAATAATTGAGAAACTTCTATATCTGCCTTTTAAAATTGGTTTGTTGACTTTATACCTACTAGAGAATGTAGAACAATAAACATGATTAATTATTTTGATATATGGGAAATTCTCAAGAGACTGGTCTATTAGACTTGGAGACAAGAAGAATGAGCATTTGAAGTATTGTGATATATTTTTCTATTTTCAGTGAACAAATAATTATATAGACTCAGGCTAGCTTTAATGTTATTTCCTTATCTTGAGAGTAGATAGGAAATCTTTCTTAGGGCCTCTTAAAGGCACACAGAATTTTTAAAAATTTAAGTGAAATTCTGCTTAGGATGCCTTTGAACTTTCTTCTTCAGCTTATGATATCATGGTATAATAGTATATTGTTGTATGGATGAGTTGATCTTATTTATTTCTATTAAAAATCAAAAAGAAGAATGTTCATTCTTATTTCTTCAAGGCAGATGTAAATTAGTGTGGTGGGTTTCCAAATGAGAAGACTAGCCCTTGTAAATTTAGAAGCATTGCTTTGCTGTGGCTCTTAGTCCATGGCAGATCATTAACAATATAAACATTCTTTCTTACCAGTCTATATAATCAAGGTATGCCTCAATAAAGGGTGACATAGCCCTGGAACACAGTGTTAGGTGTATTTACTGCCAACAGCCTTACTATATTTTAGATCACCTTTGTCTAAAATGCTGAAGGCCAAGGTTGTCGTAATTCTTTGGGAATAAAGTTTTTCCTTGGGAGTGAAAGATTTTATACTAGATTCTATACTGGTGGCTTTTGGTCCCATTCAAAACTTGATATCAGTTGAAAAGTATTGATGAGATTTAAAGAAGGTATGACTTCATGTGATTTAATGAATGGAAAAGCTGCCTGACTCTTTCATTACTCCACTGGGGTCTGAGAGGAAAAGCCTGGTTTCTCTGGTAAGACCTTGGTTACTAATTTTGGCCTACCTGAAATGTCTGGGAAGGTGCTATGTGGAAGAATGCCTATAAATAGAATGACTAATTCTGGTCTAGAGCAAGTATATTGCCCTTAATGGAAAAATTAAATATATCTACCTGGAATTGGCATTCTTCTTTGACTGTTGGCAGCCGCCATATGATCTGAAGCCATTGAAGCATTACAGGATGTCAGGATCTGTACTGATGAGTCACAGGAAACCACTGACAAATGGCCTTGGCCTCAGTCCTTCACTTAAAACAGAAGCAGATAAGATGATACTTGCTTTCATACCTCTTTCCCATGGATGAACTGAAAACATTATCTATAACTCTCATTATTTTCCGTATATTATTGTTCACTCTCAGTAGTTAGTTTAGCAACCTAAGTAAATGTGACCTTTCTATTTTATCACAAATAGACACAGTAAAATATTGTGGTATTTATTTAAGTATCTTAATAATCAGACAAGGGCATATGCATGCTTCTTGATATAAATAAAAAGTTAATATTAAAATGTGCTGGTTTTGATATACATTTATGATAATGAATTTGTTTATTTGGCCAAAGATAAGCTGTATTTTATGTTTCATGCATAGAATTATTAAAGCTAAATGGATACTCATGAAAGCACTAAACGAGTGACATTCATTTGTAGCACCTCTTAGAAGTTCTATTACTGTTAAGCTCTTTGTCCTTACAGTCTCCCTCTTGACTCCCACAGAGAGATTCTGGAAGTTTTTTCTGGAGATCTTCTCAGATTGCATGCCCAATCACATTGCCGTTGCCCTGGCAGCCACCCGCGGGTCCACCCTTTGGCACAGCGGTACTGCATTCCTAACGATGCAGGAGACACAGCTGATAATAGAGTGTCACGGTTGAATCCTGAAGCCCATCCTCTCTCTTTTGTCAATGATAATGATGTTGGGACTTCATGGGTTTCAAATGTGTTTACAAACGTTACACAACTTAATCAAGGAGTGACTATTTCAGTTGACTTGGAAAATGGACAGTATCAGGTAATTAGAAACAATAAGGTGTACATTAATTTCCTGTGGTTTTTACAACAAATGCCCACAAACTTCATGTCTTAAAACAACAGAAATGTATTCCCTAACAGTTCTGGACACCAGAAATATGAAACCAACATGTTGGCAGGGCTACACTCCCTTCAAAGGTTCCAGAGGGGGATCTCTCCTTGCCATTTGCAACTCTTGGTGGCCCTTGGTGTTACTTGACTTGTGGCACCACAACTTCAATCTCTGCCTCCATTTTCACATGGTGTCCTTCCTTGTTTCTCTGTGAGCATCAATTATCCCTTTTCTTTATCTTGTATAAGGCCCACCCTATTAAACCCAGGATGATCTAATATTGACATCCTTAATTATACTGCAAAGACCCTATTTACAAATAAAGTCACGTTTACTGGTTTGGACAGTAGTACTTGGACATATCTATTTGGGAACACAATTCAACCCACTAAAAGGTGAAAACTGAACTAGGCAATTGAACATTACCTCAAAGTAGTGTATTATAATGTATACAATAAAAATATCTAAAAGACAACATATAGGGCCTTATGTTTGAGATTTGTATCAAAATGATATTTATGAAATGTTGAAACTAAGTTCTTTTTATTAAGTAGCAAAAAGTAATACAAACTAAGGTCCTTTTTCTAAATTACTTAAGAAGACTATATATATGACATTTATTTCATAGATGTAATGTTCTTGTTTATGTCTTTATTTGCATGTTGATTTATAAAATCCTTGAGCAAATGAACAGATATACAATTATAGAATGTGCTGCTTTTACCATAGGGCTATGAAGTTTCTGGGTGTCTAATACATATTTGATCATTATAATAATGACAAAGCGAGCCAATATATACGAATCTAACATTTCCATGGTTTCATACATACTGATGAGTTACACTTAAAACTTTAATTACATTAATTAACTTTCCATTTTCAGGTGTTTTATATTATCATTCAGTTCTTTAGTCCACAACCAACGGAAATAAGGATTCAAAGGAAGAAGGAAAACAACTTAGATTGGGAGGACTGGCAATATTTTGCCAGAAATTGTGGTGCTTTTGGAATGAAAAACAATGGAGATTTGGAGAAACCTGATTCTGTCAACTGTCTTCAGCTTTCCAAGTATGAATATTTTTAAACAATTAATTTAATAGACTGATTGGTTAAATTAGTCTTAATTTAAGACTGATTGGTTACATTAGTCATAATGTACAAGTAAGCTAGCTCTCTAGACTGGTAGAGACTTCCCTTCACCACCAGCTTCCTTGAGGCAGATTCTCCTAAGTCTTATCCCTAAAATGGGTTTGAAACTATCTTTAAAGTTCTTGTAAAATACATTAGAGTGACTCTTATTTCAATCTCACTGGTGTTTCACAATCTGATTTTCAGATTGTTTAGCAAGTTATCTATGTTAATGGAATTTTCATTATGTTTTCAAGGAATTGTTTTAGTGTGGCTTTCAATTATAATCCTGTATTGTTTGCATGTGAAATGTATGGCATATACTTTTACTAGAAAGAATAAGCTTTTATTGATGCTGTGTAGTAATTTCTCAACATTTTGATTTCTGTTTTGCCAAAAATGTGAATAGATTTTCATGACATCGAATTTCTTTCATTAACAGTTTTACTCCATATTCCCGTGGCAATGTCACATTTAGCATCCTGACACCTGGACCAAATTATCGTCCTGGATACAATGACTTCTATAATACCCCATCTCTTCAAGAGTTCGTAAAAGCCACGCAAATAAGGTTTCATTTTCATGGGCAGTACTATACAACTGAGACTGCTGTCAACTTCAGACACAGATATTATGCAGTGGACGAAATCACCATTAGTGGGAGGTATTATTATGAATTTTGTTCTCAACAAGGTTTTTGTCATACTTATTGTCTTAACAGCACATTAAGATTTCAGAGCAAGCCAGATTTCAAGCTTTACATTTTGAAATGATTTCACACGCTAAGATTTTAGGAGAAGATCTGTGTATGAGTCTTTTCTCTATATAACATTGTTGAGTGTGTTTGAGTTTGTGTGTGTGTGTGTGTATGAATTGATTTTCAAAAGTTGTTGCTTTTAGAAGCTATGACACTCTGAATCTGACTTAGAAATGATTTATCCAATATTTTACTTGATTTGTTCTGGAATATAATTTTCAAATATTCTCGAAAGCAAAGAGTTGGAGCTGGATTTGGAGTTTTAACTATACTACCAGAGAGTTTTTAAGTACAGATCTTGGTCTACCTGAGTTCATAGTGCACAGTTCCATGGGGAATACTTGTTTTTCTTTAGTGGAAAGAGCTGATGTGCCCTAAGTAGTTTATAAATGTCTGATCATAATTGAGAACATGACTCATGATATTTAAAAAGAAATGATAGCTGCAAACCTAGGCAGCATACTGTCTAATATAGAAATGTACATATAGACTATATTTAGAATGGGTTGTTCTAGAGGAACGATAGGCCTTGTGAATAAAATATGTCTTCAAAAGCATACCAAAATACCAGTATAGAAGCATTGTTTGTTTGCTAAGTCATAGCATAATGAACAAAGCAATACTATTAAATATTCATCATCTAACTTTGGAAAAAAAGAACAAAAAATTTGAAATACGTTAACTGCATTCTGCAGTTTGTCAACTTTATATTCTTTTTTTTTTTTTTTTCTTTGACAGGGTTTTGCTCTGTCAGCCAGGCTGGCATGCAATGGCATAATCATGGCTCACTGCAACCTCAACTTCTGGGCCTCAAGTGATCCTCTCATCTTAGCCTTCCAAGTAACTGGGACTACAGGCATGTGCCACAATGCCCAGCTGATTTTTTTTTTTTCACTTTTTGTAGAGACATGGCTTTGCCATGTTGCTCAGGCTGGTCTCAAACTCCCAACCTCAAGTGATCTACCCGCCTCAGTCTCCCAACGTGCTAAGACTACAGGCGTGAGCCACCATGCCCAGCCTGAACTTTATATTCTTAACTGTATTTTAAATAGTTTAGTAAATGCCTTCCCTTTGTACATGGTTGGTATAGATACAAAAAATTCCATTCCCCTTTAAAGGTTGGCTTGAACATTATCTTTACAATACAGTGGTTTGGATATTGGTGACAGTTCTTCTGATATTTCCAGATAAATTAAAAACTTGTACAGATATCCACACGATTAAGGAGGAACTGATTTTGTATCAATTAAATATACAAAAATCTTCCCTGTTGAATTCACACAATGTGTATAGGCCTAGGACCTTAAATACATTCACAGTTGAGTTAGTGTTCCTTAGGAGTGTGTGATGCTCATGTTTGCAGATGTCAGTGCCATGGTCATGCCGATAACTGCGACACAACAAGCCAGCCATATAGATGTCTCTGCTCCCAAGAGAGCTTCACTGAAGGACTTCATGTGAGTTCTATTTTATGCGTGGAAATCTTAAACAAAAAATTGGAGAGATGGCGACTATAAATTCTATGAACTTAATTTTGGCCTAACAAATGAAAATAAATTTAAAAACTGATATGAACTTAAAGCATCAATTATTGCAGAGTTTTTGTAAAGAAAAATAACAGCCATGAATTAAGTTGAAATTGTATTTTTAAAAAATAATTTCAACCAGAGAAATGACAACTGAAACCAAACGCTAAGGTTTCTTCTTTATCTTTTGTTTTTCTTTCTTTGTTTCATCAGCATTATCATATTTTTAAAACAATTTTTAATGTATCTGGATAGCATGGCACTAAACAAAAAATAGTTTGATTCTTACTAAAGGGTATTTATACAAATGTATCAATAAACAAGAAAAGCATCTTTAGATGCAGAACAATTTTTATGTATTTATGTGAATCAAGGTTCATTTATTGCTAATATCAGGCATTTTAATTAATTGAAAATCGGTATTAAAATGATTTATGAGTTATGTTACTGTAGTTTTCTGTGATGGTCAGGGGAATTCCACAGTTGATGTGGAATTTTAGCTTCATCTTTAGGGGAAAGAGGTAAGTGGAAATAAAATCAAGAAACATTTGTTGGTAGGAATATCTAGCAACAACATCAGAAATAGCTGATATGAAAGAGGGTTCAGCAGCAGTAACAATTATACCAATAATGACAGTAGATAATATAGACTCTTCAGTAAATATGTTTGAGACAACTGGCTGCTAGTTTGCAAGAAAATAAAGTTAGAGTTCTACCTGATGGTATGTACAAGAATGTATGTGGCTTAAACTATTAGTGAAAAATAACTATAAATATATTAAAATAAAGATTAGAAGAATACTTACATATCTTAAGTTGAGGGCTTTTATTAGATAAGCAAACGAAATACAAACAGAAACAAACATCTGGAGCTATGAAGGAAATTAATGACACATTCTGTTACATAAACATTTAAAATTCTACACAGTGCAAGGGTTAGCATAAATGTAATATAGTGACAAATGATGGCTTGATAGGAAATGTTTATATCATATTAACAGATAAACAGTTAAGATTCCTAATACACAAGCATTTACAAAATACTAAGAAAAATATAACAGTCTGATAAAAATGAGCAAAGAGATGAACAAGCAATTTACAAATGAACAAATTATACTTTTAATGAACACATAAAAGGTTACCCAACCTCAGTTTTAATCAAATTCAACAATTGTTTTTAATATTTCAAATTAGTAGGAAATATAAAGATTGGTAACACTTAGTACTTGTGAGAATATAACCTTTAACACATCACTGATATGATTGTCAATTGATGCAATAGTTTCGGGGACAATTTGTCCACCTCTGCTAAAATTAAATTTTCAAATATAGTGAACTACATTATATAATTGCTGTCATTCTAAAAAGCAGTTTTTCAATGACAAGTGTATGGAATGGTGTATTAGTCTGTTTGCATTGCTATACAGGAAGACCTGAGACTGGGTAAATAGTAAAGAAAAGATATTATTTGGCTCGTGGTACTCCTGGCTATACAAGCATGGTGCCAGCATCTGCTTGGTTTCTGGTGAGGCCTCAGAAAGCTTACAATCATGGCAGAAGGCAAAGCCAGAAGCCAGGCTCTTTTAAACAGCCTTGTCTAAACAGTCATGAACTAACAGAGTGAGATCTCACTGCTGAAGGGAGGGCACTTCATGAAGGATTCACCTCCATGACCCAAACACCTCCCACCAGGCTCACCTCCAACACTGGGGATCACATTTCAACATGAAATTTGGAGGGGACAAACATGCAAACTATATCAAATGCTTATATTTCTATCATTTTTGTTACATAAATATAGGCTTAAATGTTAGTGCATTTTAGCTTTTCAGATGGTAGCACTGTCTCATACACTCATGTATGACTTGTAAACATCTCTGCCTCTTGGACCTTGCCCTACACTTGTGTTTTAGTTAAGTTACTTCACTTCTCTGTGCAGTTATTTTAGGATATTATAAAGCATCTTGCTTTTTAAAAAACCATCTGTAAAGGTTTTGGCAAACTCCATTTCTGTCTTCTGATTCTTACTCTGTTCTAATTTGCTTTTGACTGTAACATTAGTGAGAATAGTTCAATGGCAAGAACATTATCTATAATGCAGACTTTCTCTGGCACATTTAAAATGTGGTCCCACTCCTCAGTTTCAACTCAGAGTCTTTGATTTAGTTACGGCCTACTTTCTTTCTTTCTATGTGCTCAGACCAAAATTTCCATGTTCTAATTTAGATATCCTTTTGAATTAATTTTCTAGATCACTGCTTTATATACATGTAGTCCTCATCATTAGTCAATACTTGTGTTAAAAGAAGAAATATTTTATGGTTTTCTTTTGGATTTCCAAAGTCTAGAGTCTTTGCATTTGATTTGATTAGTATATTATGAGAAAAAATCTTTTAGAAGAACTAATTTTAATATGCTTGATTGTATGGCTTATCATATTGTCACAGAAATGAAATTAATTGGATTAACTTGATTGATTCACTCTTTACTGGGCCAAAATTGTGTGTTTGAATTTTTGCAAATTTTATTTGTTCAATTTTAAAGTTAAAGTAACATTTATTTTATTTTTCTACTGTCTCCTTTTGGTCCCTTAAGATGGACACTTACTTCCTTATAATCAGTGATTTGTTTCATTAACCTTGTCCTCTCCTCCACAAAGCCACAAATACCCCAATTAAAAAACACTTTGGGATGAATTCAGTAGGGCACCTTGAACTGAATATATCTAGTATTTGCAAACTACAGTTTGACTAATACCTTCATATGATATGTTCTCTTCTGAACTTCTCTTGCTTTCTGTTGACTAGTCAGTTGGTGTTAGTCTCTCTCATTTGCTTTTGATGTCCTGTCTTGTTTTTTCTTTCTCTCTCTATAATTGCTCACAGTTAAGTGTTCGATATTTTCTGATTCTTGGATGATTTCATGCTTCCTCTTAAAAATAGAGCCATTAAATGAATGAAGGCTCATAATTGGTTTCAGAAGTCAAGTTGGGATTTTCAGACTTGGTCTCAGGTGGTGACTGTTGGATTATGAACTAGTGAAATAATTAACTATAATTTGGATTGAGAATACATTTTAATGCTTCTTATTTAGACATTAAGTACCTTTTGAAAACAAAAATGAAAAAGTAGACTTTTTGTTATTTTCCTCCTTGACATATTTTGATAATTTATGAATTTAGCCATAAATTTTAAAAAGCAACAAATATAATTTACTTAGCAAAGTTTGGCAAATGCAGCTGCAGGGAAAAAGTCAATAGACTGTTAAGTTGAATGATTTCTCAGTCCTGTGATATTTTCAACAATGTATTGAAAATGAAAAATGATTTTATAGAAGCATTAATAGGCATGACATTCTCTTTTGTTATCATTCAAAGTATTGTAATACATGCAGGGACTTACGTGTCTGAGAAAAGTTGTCTTACAGTAATTTGAAAATATACCTATTCTAATGCTTTTCATGTTGTTCTACTTTTTAAAAATAATACGTTTTAATATAAGCCATTCATTTCCTATTGGAATCCATGTTCTTTTTAAAGACCTGGACATAATCCAAAAAGAATGTCTTCAATTCCACAGTATTATGCTATCCATTAATAATATTACTCAATAAACAGGGCTTTTGTGAATTATATTACAGACATTTGGCAAACAGATGAAAATGTAAGCACTGAAAATATGCCAGTTCTTGGCAACCGTCTTTCTTATGAGAAAGTATTTTTAGTAGAAGTGAAAATGAATGAAGTTGAGAAAAAGTGGAATGGTGAATTCAGGGGCAGGTTCACATACTTACCCATCCTAAGGAATTTTCCATACAAAATATTCTTCATTTGTTTATAAGGCTTCAGTGTCACAAATTGATGGCTCACAGGTAGAAACAGTGTTTAAACAGTTTTAATTTTCTGCAAGAGTTTTCACTTTAAAATATTTATTTATTCTTCAACTTTTTTTTTTGAGAGGGAGTCTCACTCTGTCACTGAGGCTGGAGTGCAGTGGCATAATATTGGCTCACTGCAACCTTGGCCTCTCAGCTTCAAGTGATTATCCTGTCTCAGCCTCCCAAGTAGCTGGGACTACAGATACACACCAGCACACGTGGCTAATTTTTTTTTTTTTTTTTTTTTGTAGAGATGGCTTTCACCTTGTTGGCCAGGCAGGTCTTGAACTCCTGACCTCAAGTGCTCCACCTGCCTTGGCCTCCCAAAGTGCTGGAATTACAGGCATGAGCCACCACTCCTGGCCCTCAACTTTTATTTTAAGTTCAGGGGAACATGTGTAGGATGTGCAGGTTTGTTACTTAGGTAAAGGTGTGCCATGGTGGCTTCTTGCATAGATCATCCCCTCACCTAGGTATTAAGTCCAGCAACCATTAGCTATTCATCCTGATGCTCTTCCCTCAACCCCCGACCATCCCTAAGAGGCCCCAATGTGTGTTGTTCCCCACCATGTGTCCATGTGTTCTCATCATTCAGATCCCACTTATAAGTGAGAATACGTAGTGTTTGGTTTTCTGTTCCGGCATTGTTTTGCTGAGGATAGTGACTTCCAACTCTGTTCATGTCCCTGCAAGTGATTTATATTCCTGGTAATATACAGTAATGGAATTGCTGGGTCAAATGGTATTTCTGCCTCCAGGTCTTTGAGGAATTGCCACACTGTCTTCCACAATGCTTGAACTAATTTATACTCTCACCAACAGTGTAAAGGTGTTCCTTTTTCTCCGCAACCTTGGAGCTTCTGCACAGAAAAAGAAACTATCGTCAGAGTGAACAGACAACCTATAGAAGGGGAGAAAATTTTTGCAATCTATCCATCTGACAAAGGCATAATATCCAGAGTCTAGAAGGAACTTAAACAAATTTACAAGAAAAAAAAACAAACAACCCCATTAAAAATTGGGAAGGAGCCCTGAGTCAGCGAGTTGTTGCCAGGGTAGGACATGAATATCTTCTTTTGAGAACTGTCTGTTCATGTTCTTTGCCCAATTTTTAATGGGGTTGTTTGTTTGAGAACAGTTCTCAAAAGAAGACATACGTGTGGCCAACAAACATATGAAAAAAAGCTCAACATCACTGATCATTAGAGAAATGCATATGAAAACCACAATGAGATACCATCTCATGTCAATCAGAATGGCGATTATTAAAAGTCAAAAAATGACACTTACAAATTTTTAATTTCTCACTTCTCTTAATCAGAACGTAGTCTAACACTATATCCATTTCCTCCCCTGTCAACAGCTCACTGGCTCAGGGTGGCATTTACCCCACTTACAACAGTATCACTTTTCGATTTGCTACAACAGTCACTACTATATCTGGGCGACCTCACTTTGGTGAACTACCTGACCTTCAAAGACTTTGAACTTCTGAACCTCGTAAAGCAAAACTGATTGATAGATTGAGACACTGGAAGCTCGAATACATCATTAGTTATTCTTAGTATAGCAAGACCAGCTGTTCATTGCTATATTCATTGTTAACTCCTATTTCTTTTACCCATTTATAAAAATAAAAACTCACAACTCAAGAAAATCTATTAGCAAAGTCACTGTTGACTCTGAGATGAAATTAAAGCCATGCTTACTTTTTTTTTTAAATTACATTTTTGACATCTAAAAACATTTACCTTGGGGAGCCTCACTGATTCTCCTCTGTACTCTTTGACTAGGAACTCTGACACATTTTGGTATTGTATTGGCAATTTTAAGGGCTTGACTTTAATGTATGATACATACCATAAATAATAATGGCATATTTAACTCATTGAGAATACTTTTAGAATATTTGTCACATTTCTTCCCGAGAATGAAAAATAGCAGTAAATACTTAATTTACTAGACCCACTTTAGAACAGATTTAGAGTGAAACAGATCCAAAGCCTAGATGCTATTCGTTAACTTTCATACAGAGTTAAACATTTCAAAGTAGAATTTAGAAATACATGGTATTGAACTCCCATGAATCATTATATATCTCACAAGTTACAAACACGTATGTTATTCATAAATGTTTAATTTTATTTGAATAAAAAATAGGCACTGTTACTTCATTTTTAAGTCAACTTTTAATTTTGAGATAATTGTAGATTTATATACTGTTGTAAGAAACAATATAAAGACATTTTGTGTACTCTACCAATTTGACCCATGGTAACATCTGCCAAAACTAGAGTTTTTTTCTTTTTAAATCAAAAGTGTGATTTGTGTGCAATAAAATATACCTACTTAAAAATATATATTTTGATGAGTTGTGGCATATGTGTACCCTGTATAGTCACCATCTCTGTCAAGATATGTAATGTTTCTCTCTCCCAAACATTCTCTTATGCTTCTTTGCAGTCAGTGCTGTTCCTGAACCCCCAATCCCAGGAAACTGCCAATCTTCTTTCTATCAATACAGATTAGTTTTGCCTGTTCCAAAATTTCATAGCATAGAGTTATTTGGTATGTAATATTTTGGTACATAGACTTTTAAATCCCACCTCACTCCCACTTTTAGATCATTCCCTAATTACCTGTGCTGTTAGCTTTACCACAACATAGTATCCCTGGCCCACTTAATCAGAAATCCATTATAAGTATCAAAGCATATATATTAAGCTCATAGGTACAGAATACAAGCTAGGGATTGGAAGCCTGGGTATATCTGTCAACTAACATATTTGCAAAGCTATAACATATTTATTACTTCTTTTTCTTATCTAGTACTTTCTTTACTTGATCTAAGAGTTCAAGTGTTGAATAGAATCTAGTTTTAAGAAAAGTGTTGTCAGTGGAAACTTGAATCCTTATGAGTTGTCTTTTTCCTTTAATAGCTGCATTTACCTTTTGGGGCTCTGGCCAAGAGTGACGCAATGGTCAGAGTCTCAGCCAGGCACTGGCACTTCATTGGCTACTTAGCTATTCTTTCATCATTTTGTGACATCATTACCTGCAAGGGTAGCCAAGCCTTCACAGAGCAATTTATTAGTAACCATGAACACTTCTTATTCTTTGGCTCTAACTTGTGACCCTTTTAAAACATTAATCATAGACCTTATGAATTAACTACAATCAAACTATCAGTATAAATTTTTGTTAGCTTTATAAATAGCACAGCCAGCTTGAAACTTTTTATATAATAAGCCTTCCTACCACTCAATAATTTGAATGGTGCCAACATCACATTCTAGAATGCTTATTATATAAATGAATATTTCTGTTATTTTTGAAAGTATGTTCCTTTAGAGCACCAAAGTCCAAAAGTATGAATCATCATGACTAATTTGTGTCATATTTATATTATATATCAGACTTTACCACTGCTTATATTTTCTCTGTTTGTTCACAGATTTTACCCTGAATATATTTTATTTATATTTTAATTTTTGTAATGCTAGTGAATTAATTCATTTTTATATAACTAGCATTCAGACAGTTCATATTATAAGACCGACATTTGATGTACATTCAGTAAGTCAAGGTAAAGAATTTTCTTTCCTCTCTGACATGATGATATTATTAATCTTTGAAAAACACTTGTACTAGTTCTTTCCCTGAGATAGGTATGTGCATAAATGCTTTTAAAGTATGAGTTGAGAACATGAAGAAGAGGTTATGAGCATGGAGATAAATTAAGACAGCTTTACAGAAGCAAATAGAGATAGTGAAAATACAAACATAGTAAAAGATGATATTTGAAGGGATAAGAGTAAAGCATTATCTAAAGTTGAGGAATGACATGATTTTTCTGAATCCTGAGTAGGCTAAGAAAAGTAAATACATACATAGATATAATATAATAAATCCAATAGTCACCAAAGAGCAAGCAGCCAGATAGCCAAAGACAGAGCAGCATCCTAAAAGCAGCCAGAGAGAAAAATACAAAGTGTAAGAAATTAATTTATAAGACACTACTGATATATTTCTCAACAGCCACAATGAAAGCCAGAAGACAGCAGAGTAGTGCCTATGCAAAGAGAAAGCAACCAAGATATATGGAATTGTATTTGTAGTAGTACTATCAATTAGAATCAAGAAAGAAAGAATACATTTTTAGTTTACAAATATATATCAATATTATCACCAGTAGACTCTCAATAAAAGAATTTTTAGAGAATACTTTTCATAAGGAGATACAATGCTTCTAGAAAATAGGCCTGGTGTGAAGGAAGGAATTGTGAGCAAGTAAACCAGCAAATATGTGGATAAATATAGAGGAAATTTTACTGCGTTAAATAAAAATGATATTGTATGTAAGAAAAAGTATACAAAGTAGCAGGATACCATTAAAGGGTCATGAAAAATAGCATTTAAGGGGAAGGGATAAACTCCAACTTCAGCTCCCTCCAGCCATTCTGTTGTACCTTGGGGTAAGAAGAGCAGTTACTGAGAAATACTTGTAAAATTCACAGCCAATGAGCACAGGGCTCATTAAAAACTCAAAACTAATCCTGGAATCATAGAACAGCGGTCCCCAACCCCTGGACCACTGGCCAGTAGTGGTCTGTGGGCTATTAGAAACTGGAGTGCACAGCAGGACATGAGCAGCTGGTGAGCTATCATTACTGCCTGAGCTCCGCCTCCTGTCAGATCAGCAGTGACATGAAATTCTCATAGGAGCATGAACCCCATTGTGAACTGCACATGTGAGGGATTTAGGTTGTGCACTCCTTATGAGAATTCCTGATGCTTTGAGATGGAATAACTCCATCTCAAAACCATTCCCCATGTCCTGCTTTCACACCTAGTTTGTGGAAAAAAATTGTCTTCCACAAAACCGATCCCTGGTGCCAAAAATATTGGGGACAACTGCCATAGAACGCTTTCTCTGCCCTCTCAACTTACCACCACACCATGAAAGGCCTGTTCACCAGAGTTCCCTTTACCCAGTTCATCATGTCTGGATTTCAACAAAAAGTTACAAAGCACACTAAAAGACCAAAAACAAACAAACAAACAACCTCACAGTTTGAAGAGGTAGCGCAAGAATGAGAATGAGACTCAGACATGGAAGGGATATGGAAATTATCGGACGAGGATCTTAAAGCAGCTCTGATGAATATACTAAAGACTCTAATGGAAAAAGTAGACAACATGCAAAAATAGATGGTAAAATAAACAGAAAGATAAAAATTCTGACAAAGAAGCAAAAAGAAAAGCTAGTGATCAGGAACACTTTCATAGAAATAAAGAATGCCTTTAACTGGATCATTAATAGTTGGGGACAGCTGAGAAAAGAATCTTAGTTTGAAGATGTGTCAATAGAGACCACCAAAATAGAAAGATAAAAAGAAAAATGACTGAACAAATAGAGCAGAATATCTAAGAACTGTGGGACAACTACCAAAAATGTAAATACATATAATGGGGAAGAAGAAGAAGAGGAAGAGAAAGGAACAGAAGAAATGTTTGAAAGAATAATGACTAAGAATTTTTCGTATTCCAAATGCAGAAAAATCAAAGTTACAGGAAAATATTTTAAAAGGAGCCTGGTAGAAAGGGGAACATCTAGCCTATGAAAAAGTAAAGATAAGAATCACATTCTACTTCTCCTCAGAAAGCATGCAGGCAAGAAAAGTGGTTACTTACGTGTTGACAGAAAAAAACAAACACCTAGAATTGTGTATCTTGCAAAATTTTCCTTTAAAAGTAAAGGATAAATACTTTCTCAGACAAACAAAAGACCAGTAGACTTTTCTTGCCTTGCAAGAATGTTAAAGGAAGTTCTTCAGAGAGAGAGAAAAAAGGATACAGGTCAGAAAACTCAGATTTATGTAAAGAAAGGAAGAATATTAGAGAAAGAAAAAATAAAATAATGTTTATTTTTCTTTAATTGATCTAGTAGATACCAGTTTGTTCAAAATTATAAGAACAATGTATTTGATTATTATGGCATGTGTTTAAGTGAAATGAATGATAGCAACAATACAAGACACCAGAGGGAGCAACTAGGAATACTTTATTATTATTAGGTACTCATGCCACCCTTAAGTGGTATCGTGTTATTTAAAAGGCAACTTGGAACTCTCGCATGACATTGTTTTGTCTTGATAGTTCAAGCTCTGCCTGCGGTTCTCCCATCCTCCATGCCAGGTAGGTGTCAGGGGCTGCTCTGGATGTTAACTCTTCCGCCCCATGACTTCCAGTTCCAAAATGGGGGCACAGAAACAAGCTGCCACCCCACAACCCCACCGCGCCCACCCACGCCAAAAAAAATAAAAATAAAAAAATAATGAATATACGGTGCTGAGATTATCACCAGAAATTGTCACAATAGTCCAGAACTGAAATAGGAAGATATAACTGTTCCCAGGGCCATAAGGAAGTGAGAAACACCAAGTGGATGGTAAGAGAACCTGACTTTCATATTTGTGGCACTCCTTACCCCATTCTGCCTGACACCAGATATGCAGAAGATTTTCCTCCAACTCACTTTTTTTCTACACCGGAAAAATTGAGATCGAGGTAAACAACCAGCTTCCCCAACCATCCTGGGTTACCGGAAAGAGACCTGTCCTATCCCTGCCTCAACCCACTGGAGGCGTCATGAGTGCCTAATGGGAGACATATTCCTGAAGATGGGCAGAGACAAAGGGGGATTTAGGTCTATCATCCCCAGCCCTGGAAAGTCTGCTCTGTAACTTGGCCAATGGAGACACAAGGTCAGAGTGGCTGCTTGGCAGCACTACGATGCAGAAGGATTGTTTCACAGTTGTCCTCAGCACAAACCCTTAGGCAGCCTTCCCATATTGTCAGGATATTCCCTTTGGGACCTCTCTTATTAAGAAGGGCACAATTGGATTGTTTACTGAAGCCAAGGTGAACCTGGGCTTAAAGCGCCCCCTATAGCCCCCTAAAGGAAGCAATTTAGTAGCAAAGACGTAGATTTATGTCCACAAGAAAAACAGCAACAGGAAACTCTGATGTCTTCAAACAGACAAAGCAGGGAACCAGGGACTGGCCCTACAAAGACAGTAATATGTGAACTCTCTGACCAAGAATTTCAAAATGCAGTTTTAAGAAAACTCAGTAATCTCCAGTACAACACAGAAAAATAATTCAGAAATTTATTAGAGAAATTTAACAAAGGGATTGAATTTTTGAAAAATCAACCAGAAACTTTGGAACTGAGAAGTAAATTTGCTGAACTGAAAAATTCACTAGTAGCTCTCACAAGCAGAATGGATTGCGCAGAGGAAAGAATCAATGAGCTTGAAGACAGAATATTTGAAAATATACGGTCAGAGGAGAAAAAAAGGACACAAAGAAATGAAGATAGCCTATAAGATATGGAAAATTATTAATATCTCAAATGGCCAAATATAAGAATTAGTAGTATTCAAGAGGGAGTTGAACAAGAGGAAGGATTAGAAATCTTATTCAACAAAATAATGACAGAAAATTCCAAAATTTAAAAGTCTACTTGGATTAGTTGTAAATGTATATTACAAACTTTATAGGGCAGCCCCCCAAAAAGTGTAAAAAGGTATAGTTGCTATATTTAATACTTAGAAAGGAAAGAAAATGGAACCATGTAAAAATGTTCAATTAAAACCACAAAAGGTAAAAAATACAGAGAAAACAAGAATAGTATATAGAACAAAAAAGTATATAGAAAACAAGAGCAATGAATAAAAAGTAGTAGATATTAATCCAACTATGCCAGTAACTGAGTGTCAATGGTCTAAATACACCAATTAAAAGAGAGATTGTTAGAATGAATTTAAGAATAAAACCAACTCATTTTATAATGCCAGCATTACCCTATACCAACACCAGACAAAGAAATTACAAGAAAAGAAAACCACAGACCAGTATCTCTCATAAAAATAAATGCAAAGATTCTCAACGAAACATTCAAAATAAAACTGTACTGAGGAATGTGTAAAAATAATTATATACCAGAACCAAGAAGGATTTATCTCAGGTTTGCCAGACTGGTTCAACATTCAAAAATCAGCTAAAGAAATTCCTCATATCAACAGGCTGAAGGTGAAAAATTACAATATTATATCAATAGATGTAGAAAAAGTATTTGACAAAATCAAACATCCGTTCATGATCAAAACTCTCAGCAAATAAGGAGTAGAGGAGAACGTACTCAAGAGAAAATATGTATAAAAACCTACAGTGAACATCATACTTATTGATACGAAACCAGATTATTTTCTGCTAAGATCAGGAACAAGGCAAGAATGTTTCCTCTCACCACTCCTTTTCAGCAATGTATTAGGAAGGAATAAAAAGAACAATCTCATTTCAAAATAAGGCAGTAAAGGAGAGGGAAAGAAAAAGGATGTATAGAAAATAGAAATTCCAAATAAATAAACAATCATAAGAAATCTAAATGTGCTGAATGTGTTAGAATTATAAGACTGGCTGAAAGAGAAAACAACATCCACCTATTGTCTGAGCAGAGGCTGAATTAGGGCAAGAGAATATCTTAGTCGCAAACGTTACAAAAGCACCAAAAAACAAAAAACAAAAAAACACTCTATTAAGCAAGATTTATAATTTTTTATGTAATATTTCAAAAAGTCAAATGATTTTAAAACCTATAATTAAAAATCAAAATTTTAAGTAAAGACACATTAGTGTTGCTTGTTTAATGGCCCTGCGTTATTTTGTAATGGGAACTGTTGTTTCTAATCAGTTCATAATTCCTACCTACCAGTTTTATAAGGTTGGCATGTCCCTGTCTCATATAAGGTTTTACAATGGTCTAAAAACAGACTAGGCATGATGGGACATTATCCATAACTTTTTTTTTTTTTTTAAATTGTAGAGTGTTTATTAACTTTTTCCATTTGGCTCCAAATATTGGTATATATTTTCTAGTTCTATACACAGGATCATATTTTTCCTTTGGCCTCATGCCGCAATGCAGTTCAGCATGGTACTTGTGCTGAGGCTGTGAGAGATGTACCTAAAAAACAAGCACACTTTAAGTTTGAAAATTTAAGAAAGCTGGCATGAGCTACATAAATATTAGGCAAAATAGACTTTACTGTTTCATTAAGGAAAAAGAGTCTTATTATATAATTATAAAATGTAAAATTCTAAGCTTACGTGCATCTTAGTTTCAAAAGTATAAAGCAAAAATGTATAGAACAGAAAGAGAACTTGTCAAGTTCTACCATCAGCATAGGAGAATTTAATACATCTCTTATTTAAAATGTCTTTTTATAAAAAGAAAGAAAAGCTACATACTAGCAGTTGACAATTAGCAAGACAACACATACGTAACTGACAAAGGTAACATTTAAGCGAACTATTTGAAAAACAGACAAAAGAGGTGAATGAACAAATAATTCACAGAAGAAGCCAGAAGTGGCAACTGAAATGGTCAATATACATATAAATACATGTGCAACTTTACTGGTTATCAGTAAACTAAAAAAAGAAAAAAGAATGTGATAATATTTTATACCCATCAAGTTGGCAAAGATTGCAAAATCTGGAAATTTCAGGAACTAGCAAGTGGAGACTCATACACCACTTATGGGAAGGTGCTGCTGCACTATGGAAAACAATTTGCAAATATCTACATGGAACATTTTACAGTAGTGGATATGAAGGAATATAGCTATTACATCAACATGACCAGACTTCTCAAACAATCATGACTACAAAAAGCTTGTTTTAGAATAATACATACACCGTATACTATTTATATAAATTTTAAAATCATACAAATAGGAGGAAGAAACTGATAAAAGGATAGGAGGCAGGTCTAACTTGCAGCTCACACTCAGACAGATAGAGCAGCATATGGAGACACACATCACGAACTTTTGCTCCAAGAACTACTGCAGCACCATACCAGGAAAGCCAAGAGAATCCACATATCCTTTGAAGGAAATAGATTGCTGCTGCTGCATCCTGGAGACAGCTGAAAAACTGTGAGTACCCAAGGTGTGAAAGGGGGATTGTCCACCCCGAACATGCGCCCTTCCTGGGGAACCTGAAGGTCCAGATCACAGGTGATGGATTTGGTCTCACCTGGAGCTGAGACAAACTTAGAGAGTTGAGCAAAATATAGGGATAAAGGAAGCAGGGGGAGGAGCCGTGTGGACTCTCTAAGCCCCAAGGAAAGCCATTTCTGACTTTGTCTTGTAGGGTCCTTGGGGAAGACTGCCAGTGGAATTGGGGAAAGACCACACGGAGAAGGAAACTTCCAGATGAACTTTGCAACAATTTCGACTGAATGCGAAACTTCCTAGCAGAATCTGGGGGAGAGGGTGAACCAGGAGTGCAGATGCAGCACAAAAGTTGCAGCAGGCGTACAGACACAGCACAGAAGTTGCAGCAGGCAGGGAGGTGTGAAACCTGAAAGCTCTGCTTGCTTTCCCAGTGGGGAGACCTGGAGCAGGGAAAAGTCTTCAGCCCTATTCACCCATTGCCTGGAAATAAACTCGGTGCTATTGTGGAGGGTATTGTGGGAGTGAGACTGGCCTTTTCGGTTGCATGGGAGCTGGGTGAGGCCTTTCACTGCCAGCTTTCCCCTGTGACCTGTATGATGTAGTAGAGGAAGTCATAATTCCCTAGAAACATAACTCCATCTCACTGAGAACCACAACCCCAACACCAGAGCCACTTCAACAAGCCCTGCCCAAGGAGAGTCTAGGCTCAGACACACCTAACTCTGCCCCTACCTGATGGCCTTTCTCTACCTGCCCTCGTAGCCAAAGACAAAGGACATAATCTCTTGAGAGCTCTATGGCCCTGACCACTGCCTGAGAAACTTATGCAGGAGACTCTAGAGCAAGCTTGTATCCTCCCTATACTACTGCAACTGATGCTCTCTTGAAAGTGCCACCTCCTGTCTGGAGGCCAACCAACACAAAACTAGTGCAATAAACAAAAATATAACAAAGGACCCTCCAGAGTCTACTTCACTCCCCTGCTATCTCCACCAGAGCAGGTGCTGGTATCCAGGGCTGAGAGACCTGAAGACTGATCACATCACAGGGCTCTTTGCAGACACTCCCCACTACCAGTCTGGAGCCTGGTAGCTCCACTGGATGGCTAGATCCAGAGGAGAAACAACAATCACTGCAGTTCAGCTCTCAGGAAGGCACATCTGTGAGCACCCACAGCCAAGTAGCACCCTGTGGGAAGAAAGAATCTGAACAACAGCACTTGAGCCCCAGATCTTCCCTCTGACATAGTCTAATCAAATGAGAAGTAACCAGAAAAACAGTTCTAGTAATATGATGAAACAAAGTTCTTTAATACCCCCAAAAGATCACACTAGCTTGCCAGCAATGGATCTAAACCAAGAAGAAAACTCTGAATTGCCAGAAAAAGAACTCAGAAGGTTGATTATTAAGCAACTCAAGGAGGCACCAAAGGTGAATACAAACTCAAAGGAATTTCAAAAATGTGACAGGATAGGAACAGAAAAATATCCAGAGAAATAGATAGCATAAATAAGAAGCAATCATAATTTCCAGAAATTAAGGACACACTTAGAGAAATGCAAAATACACTGGAAAGTCTCAGCAATAGAATCCAATCAGTAGAAGAAAGGACACCAGAGCTTGAAGACAAGGCTTTTGAATAAATCCAATCAAACAAAGACAAAGAAAATTTTTTTTAAATGAACAAGGCCTCCCAGAAGTTTGGTATTATGTTAAACAACCGAATCTAAGAATAGTTGGTGTTCCCAAGGAAGAAGAGAAATCTAAATGTTTAGAAATCTATTTGAGGGAATAATCAAGGAAAACGTCCCCACCCTTGCTAGAGATCTAGACATCCAAATACAAGAAGCTGAAAGAACACCTAGGAAATTCATCACAAAAAGGTCATTGCCTAGGCACATAGTCATCAGGTTATCTAAAGTCAAGATGAAGGAAGGAATCTTAAGAGCTGTGAAGCAAAATCATCAGGTAACCTATGAAGGAAAACCTGTCAGATTAACAGCAGATTTCTCAGCAGAAACCCTGCAAGCTAGAAGGGATTGGTGTCCTATCCTTATCCTCCTTAAACAAAACAGTTATTGGCCAAGAATTTTGTATCCAGTGAAATTAAGCTTCATAAATGAAGGAAAAATACAGTCTTTTCCAGACAAAGAAATGCTGAGAGAACTTATCACCACCAAGCTAGCACTACAAGAACTGCTAAAAGCAGCTCTAAATTTTGGAACAAATCCTTGAAATACACCAGAATACAACCTCCTTAAAGCATAAATCTCATAGGACCTATTACAAAAACACACAATTTAAATAAAAGCATTCAGGCAACAAATACCATGATGAATAGAATGGTATCTCACATCCTAATACTAGCATTGAATGTAAATGGCCTAAATGCGCTGCTTAAAAGATACAGAATGGCAGAAAGGATAAGAACTCACCACCTGAGTATCTGCTGTCCTCAAGAGACTCACCTAACACATAAGGACTCACATAAACTTAAGGTAAAGAGGTGGAAAAAGATATTCCACGAAAATGGACACCAAAAGCAAACAAGAGTAGCTATTCTTATATCAGACAAAACAAACTTTATAGCAACAGCACTTAAAAAAGAAAAAGAGGGACATTATATAATGGTAAAAGGACTAGTCCAACAGGGAAACATCACAATTCTAAATATATATGCACCTAACTCCAGAGCTCCCAGATTTATAAAACAATTACTAATAGACCTAAGAAATGAGATAGACAGCAACACAATAATGGTAGGGGACTTCAGTATTCCACTGACAGCACTAGACAGGTCATCAAGACTGAAAGTCAACAAAGAAACAGTGGACTTAAACTATACCCTAGAACAAATGGACTTAAAAGATATTTACAGAACATTCTACCCAATAACTGCAGAATATACATTCTATTCATCAGCATGTGAAACATCCTCCAAGATACACGATGTGATAGGCCACAAAACAAGTCTTAATACATTAAAGAAAATTGAAATTATATCAAGTACTCTCTCAGACCACTGTGAAATAAAATTGGAAATCAGCTCAAAAAGGAAACCTCAAAACCACGCAAATACATGGAAATTAAATAACCTCCTTCTCAATGATTCTTGGGTCAACAATGAAATCCAGATGGAAATTTAAAAAATCCTTTTACTGAATTGTTTGATATAGTGACACAACCTGTCAAAACCTCCATGATAGAGCAAAGGTAGTGCTAAAAGGAAAGTTCATAGCATTAAATGCCTACATCAAAAAGTCTGAAAGAGCACAAATAGACAATCTAAGGTCACACCTTAAGGAACTAGAGAAACAAAAACAAACCAAACCCACTGTGATTGACTTAATAAGGAAGTAAAAAAATGTATGCTGAGATTGCTAAGATCTATAATAATAATGAATCTTCTATCTGTGATATAGTGGAAAAAAAAAAGAAATTAGTGCTAGATTTGCTGTCACACCACAAACTGCAAAAGTTATGGCCACAGTGCTAGATAAGTGCTTAGTTAAAAAAAAAAAAAAGAAAAAAGAAAAAGCATTAAATTTGTGACTGGAAGACATGAACAGAAAATATGTACTACATAGAACCAAATTATGTACTACATAGTACATATAGTACCAAACCCAGTTGCTGTCACTTGGAACATAGAGATCTGGCATCTACTGGAGGTCTTAAAATGTATTCCTTATGGAAAACAGGACTACTTACTGAATTCCTAAATTCAGATATTATTAGTGGAGTGGAATATATATGGCAGTGTCTTGTTTCTAAGTTGAGTGGTACATAAAATAGTACAATTCTTTGTTTTTAAATTATTCATAAATTTATTTTTAATATTTCAATATAATTTCCTTCAAATACAATAATATGATTGATTAATCTATCGGAAATATATCATCTATGTAAATACTCATGCTACTACTAAAGACAGAGTGGAAGTGACTCTATTCACAATGGAATAACCATTACTATATTAATGATTACTGTGTACATTTATAGTTTTACTGTGAAGATTGATCATTTGCTAGTTTTAGTCACTCAACAAATATTTATAAATCCCTTCTATGTGTAGAACATTATGCTAGAGTACAGTCATTATGTCTTGATTACAGATGCAAGTATTTGAAAATATTGAAGGACCTTCATTTGTGAAATTCAAAAAAGATTCCCTGGTAGACACTAATTACTATAATAAATAGAGATGATTTCAGTGCAAGCAAATGATTCAGGCTAACAATTAGTAATTAACAAATAATATGAATAGCATAGACATTTTAAATCTTAAAGAAAAATTCAAATGCTGCAATACTTAAGAAAGGGTTTTTTAAATTTACTAATGTAGTAATCAAGTCTAATACTAGAAAAAATTTCCAATATAAAATACCCTTTATATTTAAATAATCAAATACCTTTTATATCAGTTGACTAAGTTTAGAGAAATCTTAAATATTAAAAAACAACAATAATGCCTTATGCTTCTTAGTATGTGAATTCATATTTTTATGATGTATATTATTTTGGAGAGTTGCCTATAAACAATATATTAATATAATGAATCCAGCTTTTCTTCATTGAATTCCTTTGTAAAATAATGCAGGTTATCTTGAATAAATATAGTCTCTATTCAAGGCCATATCTCCTGGAATATCAATAGGGTTAAATTATTATGGTTGCAATAAAATAGAATTGCTTTATCTCGTCCATTATCTACAATCTTGAACAAACTTTAAAATCTTCCTTCTGTTCTCTTAAGGGAACGTGGTATGTCCACATGTGTCTTTTTCATTTAGTGCACTGAACAATCCATAAATAAGAGGAAGAAGTAATAAAGAAGGACAGGCATTTCAAAGGAGAAATCACATACCTAACAACATATAGTATTGAAAATTAACAAATAAGAATGCAAGGCCTCTCATGCAAACGGTTCCATCTCATTCAACCACTAGACATAATTAGGTCTGTATTCGCAAGGCCTACAGTAAGGAAATTCTGCTTACAAATAAATAGGCTATCAGTTATATTTATATATAGACAACATGTAGACTGAAGGATTATCCGAACAATCCTCCCTACAGTTTCTGCTTTTCCAAATACAGGTTTTATGTCACATTATTACGATTTATTTTATTGGATAATTTTCCAATCTTCCATTTCACTTTGCCCATAGAATTAGACTAGGCATTACTTGAATTAGAATATTTCTAAAAATAGCCAGTTATGTTAATAATTGAAATATTGAAGTACTATGTATGATGTGTTTGTGATCATTGTATTGTCACCTATATTTGATCAGTATTGTCCAACAGTATTAGTAGTTATTTATTTTATGCTATTAATTTTAGTATCTAAAGAGTGAGTAAGTACATTGTATCTGTAAACACTTCAATTATGTAAGAATTTCTAGCCAAGGGAAAGATAATTACTGAGAAAGGAATATGTCATTGAAGGATAAACACATGGTATTTCTGTCTTCTCAGTGATAAAGGATAGTATTTGTTTTGGCTTTTCTAATTGAAATTACATAATCCATAGATAGAAATTCACAGGTAAAGTATTATTGCATTTGCCTTTAAGCCTTTAATGTTACTATTCAATTAAATGCTAGTCACATTAAAGTACAGTCCTATAATGTGTCATAAATGCAAAGAGTCTGTTAGGACATTCACTCACACGTTCATCAAATATACATTGATCTCCTCTCATGTGCAAAGCACTGAGCTATTTTCTGTCTAGATTCTCTATGTAGTTGGGCACTTTATCTGTGTCCCCCTCTGAAATCTACCACTGATAATAAATTAACAAGTTTGTCTAACATTACCTTTGCCATGGGAACATTAGAGCTACCTAGGGACACTTCTATTGGCAAAAAGATACCTGAGCACACTAAAGTTTTTGTGTTTATAAAGATGATTTCTCTACCTAGTAGACAAATCACAGTGAAACTGGATCCTTTGAATTACAATTGAATCGCTCCAGCCAAAGGAAAGGGGAAGCCTTGAATAGAGCCGGAGGACAATTACTATTATTAGAGATTTAGTCTCTTAACATTTCCAACATAGGGGGCTGGTTTCTACTGATGAGAAAGGGAAAATGTACAGATTTTTAGAGAGTCTCCAATTCATTCAGGCCCTCTGGGAATAGTTTAAAAAATTACTTCTTTTATTCAGTGAGCAGTACTGTAACAGTACTAAAAAGTGATCATTTTATGATCTCTCACTTTGAAGCAGATTGTCTTTCTCTCCTTCTCACATAGGCAGTGCTGCATCCATATCTCTAAATTTTATAGCCAGGAGTGGAATAACTACATCTCTTGGTTTCTAGGGCTTTGCTGTCCAGTTTAGACTCAGCAGAAAGAAAAGACGGACTGAACCAGAGTGACTCCAGTCAACCCCTCTCTCCCTGGAATGCTATTTTCTGTCCCTGAAGTCAGTCTAAACATGGAGATTAGAAGTGAGGTCTCTGAAGGAGAACATCCAGATACATAAATTGAGTACCTGCTATGTTCTAGGGCTCCTTCTAGGCACTTCTTCAACACATTGAAGACAAGTTGTTTTCGATGACTCGTTGTGATCATTATGAACTTAAGCTTCCAAAGGTTATTGACACTGGGAGCTCTCAGGACCTTGAGAGGAAATTTTCTCCCTAGGCCCCAACCTTTAGCAAGGACTTTATGTATCTTTGTCTAAGAGAACATTTTTCTTCCTTCTTTTTTCAAAGATACATAGTAGGCATTTAAGATTGTTGGATAACTTACTGAATAAATAAATTGTTCTTGTAGTTAAATTACTTTAACTTGTACTTTACACAAGTTTCTACTATCTCTGTAAATTTGAAGGTGTTAAGAAATAAATAAAATTGAGTGTGTAGCTTGTCACGGTGGCTCATGCCTGTGATCCCAGAACTTTGGTAGGCCGAGGTGGGCGGATTGCTTGAAGTCAGGAGTTTGAGACGAGCCTGGGCAACAAAGTCTCTCTACTAAAAAATACAAAAATTAGCTGGACATGGTGGTGTGCACCTGTAGTCCCAGCTACTTGGGAGGCTGAGGCATGAGAATCTCTCGTATGCGGGTGGTGGAGGTTTCAGTGAGCCCACATAGTGCCTGGGCTCCAGCCTGGGCAACAGAGCAGGACTCTGTTCTTTGTCTCCAAAAAAACAAAAAACAAAAAAAACAACAACAACAACAAAAAAAAACACAAAAAGAAAACTGAGTCTGTTGGGAGTGGAGTTGGTAAAAATGCTTTGGAGACTATGGGTTATCTTTGAAAGATTGTCTTTGCTGCTGCTCTGTAATAGTAACAAAGGAACCCTATACTTCAGTTTAATGATCCAGAAGAAAGAACTGTCATTGTGTATTATTAGAAGATAATGTAATAAAATAAATTTCATCAGTGTCTTCTAGATTCAGTGATTATTCACTGATTTTCGTACCTGAACATGTCAAAGTATTTGGCTGCAACTTAGCGGAGTTGATTAGTAGCCCTTAAAAAGCTATCAAAATGAAAGCAGTTAAATGAATCAGTGATAAAGGTCCTTGACCCTGATATAGCCATTGTCTAATCTCATAATTTGAGCATTCAGGGACATATCGGGGGAATCCAATTGTTACAGAAGAAACCGAAACATAATTGAAAGTGACAAATGATCAACTGGAGATTGGGAAAACATGAAATAGAAAACCATTTGCTTCGGGAGCTGCATAAAATATAAGATACAGTGTTCTTGATTTTAAATCAAACTTTAAAATCACTGGTAGAAAAGGTAGATGAAAATTATGAGAATTCAAAAATTTACTTATAATGCACTTACCAATTATTATTTCTTCCATTTTGTCATGGTTATCCTTGTATTATCTGAAAGGAGTTGTTAAGAAACAATTATGGGACCAAGAATTTAACACTTTATGAAACTTTATAATCAAAGAGTAGACTACAAAGTATTCCTTCTATCTGTCTTTGTAAACCACACAAAATGATAATAGAACAGGATCATCTTTAGGATCAAAGACTCAAACAGGCATTGGTGTGTCATTTAGTTGTGTATGTTTTAAATCAAATTTTAAAACAAATTTAGGCATCATCTCTCAAAATCTTTGCTTCTGTATATTAATCCCATTGTTTTGAAAAAATGTATATCTTTTCCAAATCATACTCTGTTTACTGGTGGCTCAAAAACTTTTTAGCCTACATACTACTTGAGAATCATTTGTTCTACAGTTTTTTGCTCATCTGTGTGTAATTTAAAACTGAAACACGTTAATTTTCTTAGCTTTCCATAGTGAAATGTTACATGCAAATGATGTGTAATTGTCTTGTAACCATTCATGCAGTTACATTTCATTTTCCCTTAATTTTTAATACATTAGTAATAAATGTACATTGTGGAAAAAATAAAGTTATAAACTTTATCTGTAAACCTTCCACCCGTTGATAACCCCAGCTAATACTCTTAGCTTATATACTTTCAGTCATTATATTATTGTTATTATAAGTAAACCTGTCTCATCTGTCTCTATCTTCTTAAAATTGTATATTTATATCTATAGCTAAATCTACCTTTATCTAGAATAGAGGATTATACTCTATATATTATTTTTAACTTGATTTTAAATTCAAACTCTATTATGAATATCTTTCTCTATTTATATTGATAAATGTTAGCCTTATTTTTTTTTTTAAGAATTAGGACATCTTAAACTACTCTCTTGCTTTTGGGCATTTAATTTTTCCTTTTCTTCAGTATTATCAACACCTCATTATTAAAACAGAAAATCTTTATCAAGCGGCTTTAAAAACGTGTTCTCCTAAATTCTCAGTGGAATTTCTGGGTCCCATGGAATGTATACATATGTTGCTCCTCCTAAAAGGAATGGATAAACTCCTCTCCTATAAGCAGTGTTCTGAACTGGCCCTTTCTATAAATTCTTGTCATCCTGGTATCATCATAATCTAAAAAATATTAATTTGAGAATCAAAAAATAACAGCTATGCTTGTTTTCTCAAGGAAAACCGAACAGGTTACCCATATATCTGCAGAGTTTTTATTATTCACAAAAGAAAGGCCAGCCATTTTCAATAACAAGTAGCTTAGTAGGACCAGAACCATTCCAATGGGTCAGTGGTAAAATTTGTCTTTGGCTTCAAACACTAAGGCAGCCATGATGGTGTCTTTGGAACATTGACACAACATTTAGTCCAGTCTTATTTACAATTACGCTTTTTGATAATGGCTTTTGGGCTGACGTTAAATATAAAATCTGAAGTCATATTTCTTAAAGATTATAATCAAAAAGCAAAAATGTCCTCCTAGAAATAGCAAAGGAATACTTTTGCTGGATTTGCTTCACTAACTCATGTAGGCAATATCCCAAACTCAAACAGCCACCAATTGTTTTGTAAAAGACAAACTGCATCTGAAATCAGTATGACAGGACCACAGTTTCCATCTCATCACTTTTACCAACTTATATTTAAGAAAGCACAACTTGAATGATAAAAACCACCAGAGAGTAAACAAATTATTCAATGAGAACGCTTTGAAGTCAAGAGAAAAACAGGCTCAGGGCATTTTGTTACAACAAAATTTTTCCTTTGGCAAAAGTTTTACAATGGAATAGGGTTTTTAAAATATTGGGAATCAGGTTAGTTGCATGGCTAATTGAACTGGGGAAGACAGCTTAATGAGCTTATTTCTCTCCTTCAAATCCAAGAAGTCAGAAGGCAAATTTTCATCTATTCTTTCGTTTATCCAATTAGAACGTATCTTCCCCATACATAGGGCTACTGGAAGAAGTAGTAGTTATGTCTGATGGCTTCTAGGAAGTATTGTCGATAGATAGGACCTCTTCTGTAGTTGTAGATACAGATGATCAAATTAACCAGAAATAAATTTTGGTCATAAATTTCTTCTTCTTCCATTCTGTAGGCTACCTCCTCCAAAGCAGATCATAGACCAGTACATTTATAATCACAGAATCACCTTTTAATGATTATAGACTATATATAGCATAGTGATAGTCACATACTGCTGGTGTTAGTCAAACTTGAGATCAACAATTCTGTTGGGTTTTTACCCTTCTCTTCCTTCTTTTTCCTACTCTTCCATCTTCTGACTTTCAGGTTTGAGCATGTAATAACTTCCAGGCTTTGTTTTGGGCATTATTTATATATTACCACTTATCCAAAGATTATTTTGAGTCAGATATAAGTAAGACATTCCATTAAGTTATCTTCGTTTTGGACATGATGAAACTGATATTCATAGAAGTAAGAGGACTCTAGGACTAACTGTCTATTGTCGTTGTTCATGTTACTTAACCTCTTTAATCCTCTGTTGTGAATCCAATAGCAATCAAAGTAGTAGGCAAGTTTGCTGAGGGCCAACTGTGTGACAAGCACTTTGATAATTGATTGGTCTTTACAGCAACCTTATGAGAGGAGTATTATTACTGTCATGTTATGAGTGAGAAAAATAAGAATTAAAGAGGTACAGGCAATTACACAAGAACACAGGCAAATCAAGAAACAGAAATTAGATGTGAGATATTGTATCACCCAGGCCTAAAGGATTCAATGAAACAACTCATTTTAAATGCTTAATATAGTAACCAGAGTATACACTCATCAAATGAGAGTATACTCATCACATGAGAGTATGCATTTGATGTTACTTTTCACAGTAGCCTTTTTGTGGTTAGTAAACAGCAGCACCAATAATAGAACTAAGCTGTCTGACTCCCAGCCTGTACCTAAATCTCTAACTTTTGATTTTATGAAATAAATTTGATTTGCATATGGGTATTGCTGATGAGGGAAATGTAAAGAGGTCAATTTCCCCACTTTAAATTTATTGGCTAGAGACCCATAGCTGACAATGTTTTAATGGTTGCCACATATTCTTCTTTTATAAAGTGAGTTTCATTTTATATTTGTAAGTGGCTTTTATTGCAAATCATCACATAACAGTCAATTCTGAAGACTTTACATAAATGTCACCTTGTTTGTGAATTGTCCCCATTCTGTCTCCTCTCTAAATTCCCTCAAGAACAACTTTCTTTGGACAGTAATATCATTATTAATTGTGAATTGTCAGTTAACAGCTTAGCAATTGTCTATCATGCTCCTAATGCGTGGATGACACAGAGAATATAAAGTCAATAACTTGTGTTTCCTGAAAGATACATATACAAAAGACAATCATTTCAGTAGACTGACAGGAGCAAGATTGAGGTATTAATAGAGTACTCGGAGAGATGAGAGGAAGGACAACTACCTTAGCCTAAAGGGTTGCAAATGGCTGTGGGGAAAAAGAATCTTTATCACTCCAAAAATAATATTACAGTGAAATTTTTAATTGACCATTGAGTTTAACTTGACCATTGTAAAATGGCCAAAAGGGTGAATTATTTTTTGCAAATTATTAAAATGTAGCACTACCCGATGTAAACATTGTGACCTAATGTTTACATTCTTACTATTTTTCTCCTTTTTGTCTTTTTCTCTCTCCCCAGCTAAGTAGAAAAAACTCATTTTATTTTCATGTTAAAATTTTGGAATGCCATTAAACAGTAACACACTAGACAACTAAATTCTTATTTTTTATCTTCTCCCTTTAAGATTGTTAAATGAAGAAATTGAACTAGCAGGGAAAAGTAAATACTGGCAAAAAAAAAAAAAATGCTTTTGACAAGTGTATGTTCCAATAATGATTATGAAATATGTCAAACTGTTCTAAAATACTAAATATTTATTACTATTTATTCTATATTAAAATAGAGCAATAGAATAACCTTTGTTGTCCCAATGTGAAAATAGTTTTTAACAATGTTAATATAAAACAAAGAACAAAGGACCATTATTATGGATAAACAGAGAGACATTACTTTACATGGTTTGACTCTCCTGATTCATAATTTAACATGTAACTCTGGCATACGCCGGGCACTTAGGGAAGTCACATTAAGTATTTCACAGCAAATGGAGAGTGAGAAAAATGATTTTCAGAAATCTTGGTATTTACTTCTTATAAATCTTATCTTGAATTGATTGTACTTTACATGAAATATAATTTGATAAAATGTAATAGTTTTAGTGTGTGTGCAAAATGAGAATTTTTTGATCGTTCAGATATTAAAATTAGCATTATAAATACAAATACATATAATTACCTATTAAAATTCTAAGATGTATTTATTTTAATAAAAGTCTTTATAAAAACCTAGTTAAATCTTATTTATAATTATAAATGTAAAAGTCCTAATTTTTTTTTTACTTGGAATTATTTACTATTAATGATGTTGGGTTTATTAAAAAATGCAACCACAGACTCCAGTTAACCTACTAACCTATTATATAATTTATCAATTCGATAGGTCAAACAATTAAGTCAGAACATTTAATAAAACTGACAATATATTTTTTATTTTTTTTACATAAAATCCATATTGGTTATTTTGAAGTAGCAATTTCTTCTTTAAAATGATAAAAATTGTCTATGTAAAATCAATAGTCAATACTATAAAAGCTATAACATTATAGATATTTTCATTAAAATGAGTAAAAAGATAATTATGCCTATCACACTACTATACTATATAAATTAACTATTATGCTGAAAATTCTGGCCAATAAAGTAGGGGAAGGAAGTAAATATAAATGTATATTTAAAATTATGAACTAAATCTTCACTATTTTACAGGCAAAGGAAAATTCTAATATCTGATAAAATCTTTAAAGTCAATTAAAAAAGAGTATACTAAAGAAAAACGAACAATTTTCTCAAAAAGGACTATATCTAACCAAGAACTAGGTGAAGATTGCTTGGCATTACTAGTATCCAAAGACATACATACTAAAACAGTAATTGACATATTATCTGAAATCAAAATAGTGAAAATATAACAATTACGGGCAGAACACAAGAAAATGGACATTCTCAGATATTGCTGGTGTGAGTATGAGTTTAATTTTTCTAGAAGGAATTTGACCATATTTAACAAAATGTTTAAAATGTCTATACGCTTTGATAATGTAATTTCATCTCATAATTTTCTTAAGGTAATACTTAGATATATATCCACTCCCCATTCCCAAAAGAAAATGGAAAAAAAACTAAATGTGTAATGATTGCAGAATGGTTGAATGTTATCTTAGAAATGTAAGAAATAATGCAGCAAAATACATGATGTTTAATAATACAAAACTATGTAGTAATACAAAATATATGATGTTTAATAACACAATACCCACATATATTCATAATTTCATAAAGAAAAAATATATGCATATACAAATTTAAAAGAAATTGACTCGTGTTGACATTTTGACTTACCATTTGCTAGTCAAATTACGGTGCTTTTAATTTTCTACTTCCTGCCTTTATTTTATAAAGAATACTTTTTTTATGTCTATAGCTATACTAAACTCAGTTCAGTGGAACTGTTATTTAAATGTATGGAAAAAATTGTGCTTTGTCCATAAATTGTATTTATATTAGAAAGTTGAAATAATTAATTATAAAACATATATCCAGGTTTTTTTATTTGTTTCAGTACGTGACAGATCTATTATGTAATTTGAGTAAATTTTTTCTTACAGTTATACAGGCAGTTCTCTCCTTACACAATTCTAATATGCATGAATATCAGTTACCATAGTTTAGTTAAATGCTACCAGTCCTCCAACAATGTAGCTCAAGTGTCAGGTAATATTGAATATTACTGTGAGTAATTACATAAACAAACATTGCTGCTGGCTCTGCAATCCACAAATTACCACATAAAATAAGAGATGCACATTGTGGTCAGTGACCAATCATGTTTATTTTTTTCAAAATCTGTTGGTGATTGTGCACTACACATCTATTATTCAGTTTATTCATAGACAGAGAAGCGTGTGGTTGTGTTGCCTCCTTGTGAATGATAAACCCGAGTGACACTTTACAAACACAGATATTCAAAAAAGAAGAGGAATTGGACAGCAAAGAGGAAAGCACTGCAAACAAAGAAAATACTTGAAGTAAAACTCAAATTGGACCTAAGTGGAGTCATAGAAGAAATACTCGCTACTGAGGATTAAGGGATTCTGAATATGTAACCAGAGCTTTTTAGTAAAGGTGAACTTAACCTAAGTGAGGAAAGTGCTTGCCACCAATAGGGTGAAGATGTCCTGGAGGAAGTGACATCCCAAACACTTCACATTAGAGGAATTCTCACAGGTACTTCACAACACTAAAAGTATAAAAGTTAAAATGTTGGAAGCTGATTCAAACTTAGAAAGGAGCGTGGCAATTCACCAAGGCATAGAAAAGATGTGGCCGGGTGCGGTGGCTCACGCCTGTAATCCCAACACTTTGGGAGGCCGAGGCGGGTGGATCACAAGGTCAGGAGATCGAGACCATCTTGGCTAACACGGTGAAACCCCGTCTCTACTAAAAATACAAAAAATTAGGCAGGCGTGGTGGTGGGCACCTGTAGCTGGGACTACTGTAGTGGCGTAAACCCGGGAGGCGGAGCTTGCAGTGAACCGAGATCGCGCCACTGCACTCCAGCCTGGGGGACGCAGTGAGACTCCGTCTCAGAAAAAAATAAAAAAATAAATAAATATTTTAAAAATTTTAAAAAAAGATGCTTGTGTTCAGTGTGGTAAGTTGTAGGTGAGATGAAGGCAAGCACTGTTCAAAGTACTTTTAGTATTTTACAAAGGAGTAAAACAACTTCTCCGGGTTTTTAATGTTTTAAATTACAGAGTACTAAATAAATGGTCGTTTTTATTGGTTTATTTACTTACATTTATAACCGGCAGTGGGGAGTTTTTAACATGTTGAAGTTTTACAAAGTCTTAGAACTATCATAACCTTTCCTGTTGATCGTTAAGATCACTTTGCATGTTTGTAACACAAAGGATAAACACTTGAGGGGATAGATATCCCATTTTCCAAGATGTGATGATATCGCATTGTATGTCTTTTTCAAAACATCCCATGTAGCCCATAAATACATACACCTACTATGTACCCACAAAAATTAAAAATTAAGAAAAAAAAAAAGATCATTTTGCATGGTTCAAGCTTGCATGATCGCTTTTACAATTCTAGCCTACTATGCCCATAAATATGCTATTGCTGAGTTACAATATATTTTTCAAACAAAATAATTGCTGACTTTTTACTCACTGATATGTGCTTTACATCTGGTGAAAGGTCTAGCCTATCAATAAAATGGAAGGAAATCTTAGCTTTAAGTTTCTTTACTATTCTGATACTTTTTGTTCTAGTGTGATCGCTGCTTGCCTCTTTATAATGACAAGCCTTTCCGCCAAGGTGATCAAGTTCACGCTTTCAATTGTAAACGTTGTCAGTGCAACAGCCATTCCAAAAGCTGCTATTACAACGTCTCTGTAGACCCATTTCCTTTTGAGCACTTCAGAGGGGGAGGAGGAGTTTGTAATGATTGTGAGCATAACACTACAGGTAAGTAGCAAATAAATTCCTGAGTTGGTCTTGGAGGCCTGTGTGCTTCTATCTACAATGGATATTATTTTAAATTATGTTATTGCTATATTATTTAAGAATGTACTTTCATACTGTTAAGTTTGAAAACCAAAGCTGGTTCACTAAATCTTTCTATTTCCAAATCACTAGGTAGTTTTCAGAAATAGCACTCTAGTCTTAAACTATATCTTCTCAGGAAAAGGATTTTGTTGTTGTTGTTATTTTATTTTGTTTTGCTTTTTAAAGAGTTCACTCCATTTGACTAAACCACAACCATATTTAGAATAACTCAGGAATGCTTACTTTGAACAAATATCCTTAAAATAAATTTCCTTTTGTCCCCTTTATTGTCCTTTATGTCTGGATTCTCATGTAGAGATTACATTCATTCAGATTTGGCATGGACACTGGTAATCTGAGAATACTCTTTTTGATCAAATAGAGATCATGATAATCAAAGTACTGTTCTAAAACTACAAAGCATTTGACTAGTCATCGAAAAATACCATCCTTTTCTTGAAAGGCAAGAAATGGCCAACATCTGAATTTGTAAAATATAATAGCATATGTCTGATGGGTTTCAAAGTGGTACTCCTAAGCATGAATCCATTTATTAGCTGATTATTGATAACTTAAATATTACAAGATCTTGGGTAGGTGCTGAGGACATGAAGATGAATAAGACAATGAATTGTCTGTCTTTGGGTTATTGTACAGTGGGAAAGACAGACTATTGAAAGGAATGATTACAAAGTTGTCTGAAGATTGCTAAGATAGGGCAAGTACAGTTGGAGTTAACCAGTTGAAGGATTAGGATGGTGAACTAAGGCTTACAATTAGGGAAACATTTTGTGCAGTGGCCTAGAGGAGAGAGAAATGTGATACCTTTGAAAAACTGAAAGATGGGCAAATGGCTGGTGGTAAGAAGAGATACTAGGAAGGAAGGCAGGGCAAGATCATAGAGAACTCTGGAGCCATGATAAAGCATTTGGCTTTTATCTAAGGTCAAGGTTTTATATGGTAAAGGGGCATAATCAGTTACTTGTTTTTAAAAGATACACCAGGTTATAAAGTGAAAAATGGATTGCAGAGGGTTAGAATGGTTGGTGAAAACCAGTTAGTGAGGTGCTGCAATAGTCCAAGTGAGAAATAATGTCAGAATACATTTCGATGGTGTGGATAGAGAGAAATAGATCCAAAAGATATTTAAGATAAAAAAGTGAGTGTTTTGTGAGCAGAGTGCAGGCAAGGGCAGGAAGGAGAGCCAAGACTGATACCTAGCATTACATTCTAGCTTGAGCGGTAGGCTCAACGTTGGTGCCAACCATTGGGATAGAAAATACAGGAGGATTGAGATGAGGGAGAAGATGGCAAGTTCTGTTGTGGATATGTTCACTATGTTTCCAAAAGACATGGGAGAAACTCCTGGGGGCAGTTGGAAACACAGTTCTGAAGCTCTTTTCTTCAAGGAAATCCTCTCGTGATGCTTTAGAGAAGATCAGAATAATTTATACATGTTAGTGACAACTATGCTTATCATGGTTTATAAATGTGTATTACTCCTGGTATTATTTAGTTAAGATTCCTCTTACCTCCTAGACTGTAAGAGAGCTTTGTGAAAGAGATGCAATGGGTATTGTGTGTTTAGTTCACTACTATGTTGCACAGCACTTAGCACAGTATTTGGTACATGGTAATCACACAATAAATATTCATTAATTGATAAATAAAAGAGAATTTCTAAATTGGAGGTATAGATTTGGGAGTCAACAGCATATGTAAATGGAAATAGTCTAGAAATATTATAAGTCAGTTTAATTTTTAATTAGCCCAATAGTCAATATCTATCAGAATATGAGTTTTCACTTGATTATTTCTGTAGTCTTCTAATATTGGGCCAATTTCAACATTTTTTTGAGCAAATTACGTCATGTTTAAAGGGGAAATTGATAACCTTAAGTTTTATTTCAGCTTATTTCAATTATCTCATATACTACTCATGTTAACTTTAGAAACTCCTTGTAGTTTAGGGTTTTTTTAATTACATAATATAGCAAGGGAAATTTGCAATTATAAACTATAGGAATTACCTGATATATCTAATATGCCAGGCTATTCTAGTGTTTAATATGAAAAGTACTTGGTATATCTAAATATAATGAATTTCTATTTCAATCTCTGAAATGAAAAATAATGGCCACTAACATAATCACTTGTTTTTAATTGTGTTAACTACAGAATAATAAATTATATTAAGAGAAGTCTCCCATTTTACATGATTGAGCTCCAGAAAAATATTTCCAGTACTACATACCTACTTGCTTCTTATTATATAAGTATCATCTACCACATATGTAGAAATTTCTCATACTGTATTGAATTTAGATAAAGTGCCTGGTCCTAGACATAAAGTTTTAAGTTTAGGAACAAACTCTTTCCAAATGTATGGGCGCCTATAAAGCACAGCTTTTTAGAAGTGTGGTATTATATAACAGATGGGAGTTTAATGAAGTAAAGCACAGTTTGTAACAGGTTCATTGTTTCATATGCTCTGGATCACTAAATTGGCAGGTAGAGATGAAAGGTGCATTAAAATGGACGTCCCGAAAATTATAGAATTCCCTCAAAGGAATACAGTCTTTAATTTTGAATTATGCAGCTGATTTTAATGAATTAGAAGTCATAATGCATAACCTTTCCCTGATGCAGGAAGGAACTGTGAGCTGTGCAAGGATTACTTTTTCCGACAAGTTGGTGCAGATCCTTCAGCCATAGATGTTTGCAAACCCTGTGACTGTGATAAAGTTGGTGCTAGAAATGGTAGCATTCTTTGCAATCAGGTGAGTTTTTCTGAGTATTTAAGGTAAAGGATTACTCTGTCTGCCAGAAACTTATTTGGATGTTATTTCACTAGTAGAATTGAAGACTGCATTTACCAGGAAATCCTCTATGTGCATTTGCATTTCAAAGAGATGGTTGTTCCTGTGCAACTTTTAGTATGGACATGAAATATAGCACTAGTTTGGTGGTCCTTTGCATATAAAAAGGCTTATTTTAGTTTTAATTTTACAAATGTCAAAACATTGAAGGGTAGAGGTTCCAAGTAAATTGGGCTATATGTCTTAGAATTATTGGTGAATTAATATTAATACACAATATAAATAAACAAGAATAGTTTCTCCAAAAATTCCATAGAAGATCGTATAGCAAAAGTCACTTACACTTAGAGCCAAATGGAAATTATGATAGCCCCGCTTCTAAATTTCTTAGTCTAACTTTCCCTCTTAAAAGTACAACGGATTTTTTATAATTTTAAAACACTTTTATCACTTACATCACAAATATTGATGTCTAGCCTACATGCACACAGATTCTAACTAACCTCGGTTCATGAACCCTACCTCAAGCAGAAAAACAAGCTTCTTATTTAAGTTGAAATTTTTACCTGTTCTGATAATACTAATAAGTGAAAATTGTGAAAATTGGTAAAGGAGAAATTTACTTTGAAGAATCAATTCACTGACTGTATTAATTTTTAACAATTGTATATTCTGTTATAAATAAATAAGGCTAGGAGCATAAACCACAATTCAGTTATAGAACATTTGTTAAAAAGTTATATTGTGAACATAATATATACAAGACAAAATATCTTTCTCATATAATTTTGAGAATTCCTTAAAAATTGCTTTCCCAAACAAAAGACAAATATAAACCAAGACAAAATATGGATTCAAAGACCTTCATAGTAACCATCATGTGTTAATAAGGGGGCATTATATGCTTCATTAGAAAGCTGAAGAGTAGAAAAATTATTAATAAAGACAATTTCTACTATTTTCATTTTATAATATTGAGCGACTATTTTCTCAGAAAGTCATACTACCGTTTTACATATATTAATTAGTAAACTCTGACTATATCTTTAAATTATATCTCATTTTTACACATCTACCCTGAGTTTTCAGCATGGCTATCTTTTGCTTATCATTCAAATATTGATATATTATATTTTGAGATATCTTTGCTGACCACCCAATTACAAAACATTCTCAAGTCTTTTACATCATCTCATGTTATTCTCATTACAGACTTTGTAAAATTAATTTATTTGTTTACTTTTTTTCTCTCTGTCCAACATAAACAGAACAGTTTTGGTCATATAAAAAGCCCCCAATACGTATTTGTCACATAAATGTTGAATGAATAAAGAGAAATTCTCTAAGCACTGGTCTTATAGTTAGATTCCCATTTAAGATGGTCATTACAATAATCTGAGCATTATGTAAATTTTCACTTGCAGAACAGTTTTTCTCCCTGAAAATCTAAGGTCAAGAGCTTTGTTATATAGTATAGGAAGACTGTAAGCTATAGTTTTACCTCCCAGAATCTCAGTTATATGTCTAACCTATTTGAGTTACAGTGCATCAGATTTGTCTGTCCATTTCACCATTCAGATCTACAAGAAATTGAAATCTGATTTTTCTCAATTCAAACTTCTATTTCAAGTCCATTTTATAGGGATGCTAGACAACTTTGGGTGGTTCTGTGCTTATAAATAATTAACAACTGACTAAGAAAAAAAAAGCCCACCATAATCAATTTCAATCTACCAGTGAGATGTCACTGAACATGGAATTCAGAAGAGATGTACTTAATCTGCTCTTATGAACCAGTGCACAGTACTTCAGCATGCCACTGGCTCTAGATTTCTTTCTTTAACATCTTATAAAGTGGATCAAATTATTGGATGGAATTTTGAAAGATTGTACCATTTATAAGCAGGATATTAGCTGTAGCTCTTGTTATTTTTTAAGTTGGAGAAGTTTTTCTCTATTCCTTGTTTTTCTGAGAGTGGTTTTTATGAAAGGTGTTGAATTTTGTCAGCTGCTATTTCTGCATCAATTATTATGATCATGTGATCATTTTTTCTTTAGTTTGTTAATAAAGTGGAATATATTGCTTGATTTTCAAATGTTGAACCAGCATTGCATCCCTGGAACAAAACCACCTTTGCGTGTATCTTTGTGTGTAATTATTTTCATATATTGTTAAATTCTATTTGCTAAAATTTTGCTAAGGATTTTACATCTGTATTCATAAGAAATATTGCTCTATGGTTTTGTTTTTATATATTGTGTTTGTTTCATTTTATTATCAGGATAATACTCTCATAAAATGAATTACAAAATCTTCCTTCCTGTTGTTTTCCTATAAGAAATGCAGAACTGGTGTTAATTACTCTTTAAAGTTTTACTAGAATACTCCATGTATTAGTCCATTTTTATACAGCTATGAAGAAACACCTGAGACAGAGTAAGTTGTAAAGAAAAAGAGGTTTTTATTTGTTTATTTATTTAGAGTCAGAGTCTCGCTCTGTCACCCAGGCTGGAGTGCAGTGGCATGATCTTGGCTCACTGGAACCTCCACCTCTGGGGTTCAAGCTATTCTTCTGCCTCAGGCTCCTGAGTAGCTGGAATTGCAGATGCTCACCACCCATACCTGGCTAATTTTTTTTTTTTTTTTTTTTTTTTTTTTTAGTAGAAACGGAGTTTCACCATGTTGGCTAGACGGGTCTCAAACTCCCACACACCTTGGCTTCCCAAAGTGCTAGGATTATAGGCATGAGCCAGCACACCTGGCCAGAAGAATAGATTTAATAGACTTACAATTCCACATGGCTTGGAAGGCTTCACAATCATGGCAGAAAGCATAGGAAGAGCAAAGGCATGTCTCACATGGCAGCATGCAAGAGAGAAGTGCCGAGCAAGGAACAGGCAAAGCCCCTTTTGAAACCATCAGATTTCATGAGAACTAACTCACTGTCATGAGAACATGATGGGGGAAACTGCCCCCATGATTCAATTATCTCCACCTGGTCCCTACCACAACACATGGGGATTATGGGAACTACAATTCAAGATGAGATACATGGGGATTATGGGAACTACAATTCAAGATGAGATTTGGGTTGGAACACAGCCAAACCCACCTTGGCCCCTCCCAAATCTCACGTCCTCACCATTCAAAACAAAATCATGCCCTTCCAACAGTCCCCCAAAGTGTTAACTCATTCCGGCATTAATGCAAAAGTTCAAGTTCAAAGTCTCATTTGACACAAGCCACGTCCCTTCTGCCTACTGGCCTGTAAAATTAAAAGCAAGTTAGTTATTTCCTAGATACAATAGGGGTACAAGCATTGGGTAAATACGCGCATTGCAAATGAGAGAAATTGGACAAAACAAAGGGCCTACAGGTCCCATGCAAGTCTGAAACCCAATGGGGCAGTCATTAAACCTCAGAGTTACCAAATGATCTCCTTTGACTCCATGTCTTATATCCAGGGCATGCTGATGCAAGAGGTGGTTCCATGGCCTTGGGCAGTTCAGCCTCTGTGGCTTTGCTGGGTACAGCCTTCCTCCTGGCTGCTTTCACAGGCTGGCATTGAGTGTCTGTGGCTTTTCCAGGCACACGATGCAAGGGATCAGTGAATCTACCACTCTGAGGTCTGAAGGACGGTGGCCCCCTTCTCACAGCTTCACTAGGCAGTACCCCAGTGGGGACTCTGGGTGGGGGATCTGATCCCACATTTCCCTTCCACATTACCTTAGCAGAGGTACTTCATTAGGGCTCTGCCACTGCAGCACATCCTCTGCCTGGACATCCAGGTATTTCCATACATCCTCTGAAATCTAGGTGGATGTTCCCAAACCTCAGTTCTTGTCTTCTGCACACCTGCAGGCCCAATATCATGTGGAAGCTGCCAAGGCTTTGAGCTGCCATTCTCTGAAGCAATGGTCTGAGCTGTATGTTGACCCCTTTTAGCCACGGCTGGAGCAGTGGGGACATGGCATAAAGTCCTTAGACTGCACACAGCATGGGGGCCCCTGGGCCAATGAAACCATTTTTTCCTCCTAGGTCTCCAGGCCTGTGATGGGAGGGGCTGATGAGACATGCCCTGGAGACACTTTCTCCATTGTCTTGGTGATTAACATTTGACTTCTTGTTACTTATGCAAATTTCTGCAGCCAACTTGAATTTCTCTCCAGAAAATGTGTTTTTCTTTTCTACTGCATTGTCAGGCTGCAAATTTTTTAAACTTTTATGTTCTGGTTCCTCTTTAACACTTACTGCTTAGACATTTCTTCCACTAGATACCCTAAATCATCTCTTTCAAGTTCAAAGCTCTGCAGATCTCTAGGGCAGGGGCAAAATGCTGCCAGCCTCTTTGCATAGCAAGAGGGACCTTTACTCCAATTCCCCACAAGTTCCTTATCTCCAGCTGCGACCACCTCAGCCTAGCCTTTATTGTCCATATTGCTATCAGCATTTTGGTCAAAGCCATTCAACAAGTCTCTAGGAAGTTCCAAACTTTCCCACATCTTTCTGTCTTCTGAGCCCTCCAATCTCTTTCAAACTTTCCCATATTTTCCTACCTTCTTCTGAGCCCTCCGAACTGTTCCAGACTCTGCCAGTTACCCAGTCCTAAAGTTGCTTCCACTTTTTTGGGTGTCTTTACAGCAGTGCCACTACCCGGTACTGATTTACTGCATCAATCCATTCTCACTCTGCTATAAGAACAAACCTGAGACTGGGTAATTTATAAAGGAAGGAGGTTTAACTGACGTATAGTTCCTCAGGGCTGGGGAGGCCTCAGTAAACTTATGATCATGGCAGAAAGGGAAACAAACACATCATTCTTCACATGGTGGCAGCAAGGAGAAGTGCCAAGTGAGGGTGGGGGAAAGTTCCTTATAAAACCATCAGATCATATGAGAACTCACTATCAGGAGAACAGGATGGGAGAAACTGCCCCCATGATACAATTATCTCCACCTGGTCCCTCCCACAACATATGGGGATTATGGGAACTACAATTCAAGATGAGATTTGGGTGGGGACACAGTGAACACATATTGCTCCAGTATAACTATCTCAGATTTCTTTGGAAACAGAAATAATTTGTTATTAATTCAAAATAAAATGCGACATATATATGTACATATATATGTGTGTGGGTGTGTGTGTATATATATAGAGAGAGAAAGAGAGAGAGAGAGAGAGAGACAGAGAGAGATACAAGGAAATGAGAGTCACATTAACATCATTAGGAATTTAACGTTACTAGAAGGCAGTTCAGAATTACCTTAAAATTCCAAAAGAAGACATTTTGAAGAAAAACTTGTTACTCAGTTCTGTCCAAGCTATGGCACCAACATGAGGTTAAGATTCTTTTTGTACTGATAGATGGTCAAAATATTACCATTCATAACCCCGTATTAAAATATTTAATATGCAAAGTGAAAAAGGAATGTAAGACTGGGGGCAACATTAAACAAAGGAAATGACAAATAGTTATGATCCAAAGAAATAAATACATAAGTCAAAATATATTTTCAAAATATCCATCGGTCTTTATGGTCTTCAAGGTTAGTTTCCTTACATAGGTGTTTAATAATTCAATTTTATTTAAGATCAAATCACAATTTTGTGTTTTGTACTGAATAATTTTCATGTGAACATAATATAGTGAGTGTATATTAAGTATAAGGTTCAATCCATAGTCAAAGGATATATGACATAATGGCTGTAAAATGAAAGATAAATGCTATAAAATTGATTCTCTATAGATGGATGGATAGATATAAATTTAGAAATTATGAATAAAAAAGAGAAATAGAAAAAGGTAAAGATGCATTAATTTCTCTAACTTTCAAGTAGAAAGTCATTAGCTATTAATTAGATATGTTATTTAGAGATATACAAATAACAAGTAGAGGGCTGAAAATACTAATATATCCAAATATTTCAGTGAGAAACTAGATGCTTTTTTCCTAGGATCAAAAGCAAGATCACAATATCACCTGCTACCACTTCCACCTAACAATATACTGAAAGTTCTAGCCAAGAAAATGAAATAAAAAACATTCAGATTGGAAAAAGAGAAGTTATTTGTATTTGCATATGGCATTATCTTATAGATAGAAAATCCTAAGGAATTAATTCAAAAGTATTAAAACTAATAAATTTAGGCTGGGCGCAGTGGCTCATGCCTGTAATCCCAGCACTTTGGGAGGCCGAGGCAGGCGGATCAGGAGGTCAGGAGATCAAGACCATCCTGGCTAACATGGTGAAAACTTCGTCTCTACTAAAAATACAAAAAATTAGCCAGGCATGGTATCGGGTGCCAGTAGTCCCAGCTACTCGGGAGGCTGAGGCAAGAGAATGGCGTGGACCCTGGAGATGGAGCTTGCAGTGAGCCAAGACCACATCACTGCACTCCAGCCTGGGTGACAGAGCAAGACTCCATAAAAAAAAAAAAAGAAAAAGAAAACTAATAAATTCAGCAAGGTTGCAGAGTACAGAGTACAATATGAATACACAAAGATCAATTATATTTCTATATATTTCCACTGAACAATCTGAAAATAAAATTAAGAAAAATTCTTTTAAAATATCACCAAAAGATTAAAATATTTAGAAAAACATTTAGTAAAAGAAGTGCAAAATTATATTCTGAAAACCATAAAACATCGCTGAAATAAATTAAAGAAGCACTAAATAAATAGAATGACACTCAATGCTCATGTATCAGAAGACTTAGTATTATTAACAACACTCTCCAATTGATCTATAGATTTATTGTAATCTTTGTTAAACGCCCACCTTACTTCTTTGCACACATTGACCAGAGGATCCTAAATTTTGTATGAAATTCATGGGACTCAAAAACATCCAAGATAACCTTGTAAAAGAAGAGTTGGAAAACTCACCCTTCCCAATTTCAAAATTTACTATAATCAAGACAGACAGTATGGTACTGGGATAAAGATAGACATATACACATATTCACTGAAATAGAATTGAGAGTCTAGAAATAAGCCCTCATATTTATAGTCAATTGATTTTTGACAACAGTGCCAAGACAGTTCAATGGAGTCGTTTTAACAAATGGTCCTGGGACAACTGTGTTTTTATATGCTAAAGAATGAAGTTGGACTCCTACCTCACCTCACATATAAACAAAGTAATTCAAATTAAACAAAATATTGAATATAAAAGATAAAACTATAAAATCTTGAGAAGAAAATATAGATGAAAATCTTCATGTCCTTGGATTAGCCAGTGGCTTTTTAGATGTGACACCAAATGCCTAAGAAACAGAAGAAAAAATGTATAAATTGGACTTCATTAGAATTAATATTTCAGAAGACACCAACAAGAAAGTGAAATAAACAACTCAAAGAATTAGTCGCAAAGCATATAATAAATATGTCATAATGAAGAAAATATTTGCAAAACATATATCTGATAAGAGGCTTTTCTAGTATATATGAAGAACATGAAGTGAATAATCAAAAGACAAATAACTCAATTTTAAAATGGGCAAATAATCTGAATAGTTATTTCTCCAAAGAAGATATAAAATGGCCAGCAAGCACATAAAAAGATTTTTGACATTATTAGTCATCAGAGAAATGCACATCAAAACTACTGTGCATGCCCACTTCCCAACCAGTGGGATGATTACAACTTAAAAAAAAAAAAAAAAAAAAAAAAAACAGACAAAAACAAAAGTTGGTGAGGATGTGGAGAAATTGGAGTCTTCTCACAGACTACTTATGAGAATGCAAAACGTGCACTGACTTTGGAAAATGGCTTGGTGTTTCTCAAAATATTAAAGATGGATTACCATATGACCCAGAAGTTTCACTCCTCTGTGTATACCATATATCCTCATAAAATCTTATTGGTAAATGTCAATGCCACATTATTTATAACAGTCAGAATGTCCATCAACTGCTGAATGAATAAATAAAATATAGTATAATCACACAATGGAATATCATTTTACATTAAAAAGAAAGAAAATACTGGTACCTGCTACAAAATTGACTCAAACCTCAGAAATTAGAGTAGGGGAAGGAAGAGGGACGAAGAAGAGAGAAAGCTTGTTTTGTTTTGTTTCCAAGTGCAAAAATCTATTTTAAATATATATGGAAGGAAAGATATGCTTTAAAATGTTAACTTTTTTGGTTTTAAAACATTTTTCCTTTTATATAAACTTTTTTTTTATCTTTCCAAATCTGCTTTATCTATAACTTTTATAGTCAGAAATAAAGGAGAATTTTCATTCAACCTGATATATAGCCAGAGAGAATTACACATAAGAATAGGAATGTGAATAAGAATGATAGAACTGTTTTCTGACTTTAAAATCCCACATTGTTTATCTTTAAATCACATTCATATGTTACCTTAATTTTTATTATTTTCTCATGCTCCAAGTACAGAGACAAAGTTTATGGATTATCATTACATGTGGAGATATTGTGTCAAGTCTACCTTGCCTAAATAATATAAAAGATTTCTAAAAATATTTCCAGACATTGTCAATAGGATAACGGAACACACACTAAAGAAATTGTCAACAGTGTCAAAATTATAAGCTGCAAAATTGAATTCAAGGACATTTAAAAAAATTCATGCAATTTCAATCCTTAATAATATTAGGGAGCACAAAAGGAAATTAGGCAGTAGTTCAAGTTTCATTTTGTTATAATAACTCAGGAATGAAGCCAGCCCCAAATGGCCTGAGTGACTGTGTCGTGCGCTCTGTGTTTTGGAAGGGAACTTCCCTTCTGGCACTTGTCATTTGAAACTCTATCCAGTCTCATAAGATATGGCATGTTTGCCTTATTCTTCCATAAGAAATGTAATTCTTCCTTATGTGAATGCCAAAATCTTGAGAGGGGCATAAAGTAATGCTCTGCATCACTGAATCCTAAAAATACTAATGCCAAAGTCAAGACACAGAGAACATCTAAGGCACAGTACTATTATTAATAGGAGAGAGGAAAATGAAGAGTAATAATGATTATTGAGGAGTAACTAACATGGAATCCTTGGATCCCTTGGGTTACTATGTGAGTGTACAGTTTATGTCTGTATAAATTGAGTAGGATACAATTTATGTCTGTGTCGTACAATTGTTAAGTCTGTGTATTTTTCTCTTTTTTTCTCTTTTGTCTCCATTTTTGAGGGTGAGAGCTTTCAGTACTTTCATCAAATCCAAAAGGGATACATGAACCAAAAAAGATGATAATTACTTCACCATGGAAAAGATGTCTGTCTTATAAATAGGCTTGGTTATTAGTTCAGGTACATATAATGTGAGTTTTCCAGGATGCCACTGCACTTCCCTCTTGTTTGCTTGAACTTAATGCATGAGCTACTTGACATGCATCCTGAGTTGGAGGTTAACTGTCCTTTTTCATTTCCTCATCTAGTATGACTTAAGTTCAGATCAATCAAATAGAGTCCCAGGCCTAGATGATGCCTCTTCTGTACTTTGAAGTATCTGGAGAAGGGTCTGTGGATCCACACCTAAAGTGCATACATCTAGAGATCTCAGTCTGCTCCTGACCCAAGGTGGGAGTGAGCTGTTTGTCTCCATCCTTTCCCTGCACTGACTCCACTCCTCCACATATTTGCTGGTATTCCCAGAGTTCCTGCTATAGCCACTTCCACAGGTGATGGTGATAAAGTAGGGAGACCAGTCAAAGTCCCTCGCATATGACCTGACTCATGTAGAATGCATTCAAGAAATATTGTCTGAATGCTTTCTTGTTTGAGACTTCTTTTTTTCATCCCTGCTACCTTCTCTTCCTTTTACTTTGCTTGTTATTGAGTTGAGCTGAGGAAGCCAGGGGGGTTCAGCCACCATAGTCAAGATGGTGGCCGTCAGCTAGAGTAGTCCTCAAACTTTTAATGCACATGTGACTATCCTAGGTATCTTTTTAAAAGACAGATTCTGATTCAGGAAGTTTGGGGTTGGGGTTCAGATTTTACGTTTGTGAAAGTTCCCAGGTGATGCAATTGCTGCCAGTCTGTGAACCACTTTTTGATAACCAAGGAGTCAGAACACTGTCTACCAAAGACGTGTAGACCAAAGAAGCTGAATGTAGATGGGGGTGGGAGAGGTGTGAGTGTGTACTCACGAGCACATGTATACACTTGGTCAGTTATGGGTTTACTTTGCTCCATCCACTGAATCTCATCTTAAAAGCAAGTGGTTTTCCAAGTTGTCCAAACTAAGTTAAGCTTGAATTGTGCCCTAGGCTCTGTCTTTAAAATTAGAGTATATAACCTAATAGCCCTTTTTAAAAGGAAATAAAAACAACAAATAAGGGAATTAAAAAGTTGTCTGAAAACCAAAAATATAGTTGTAATTATATAAAAAGAGAGAAGAATAGCAGATTGTACTGCTCAGCAAAGTATCAATAGGTTACTGCAATAGCACCAGAACAGAAAGAAATGATGAAGAGATATTTTAAAATAGATTAATAACAAAGGAGACTGAGGTTGAAATGAAGTAGATGAAATGGAAAGGCATCAGTGAAGGAAGCATTTCTAGGTCTGACCTATGGAAGATGGAATAATAAGGAACAGAGACCCTACTCATGAAAATTGATTGTTCTGCTGAAGTGATAATTTTAAAAAAATACATTTAAAGTTTGAACAGAATATACTTTCTCTGCATAATGTACCATTTTTTCTGCAGTTCATTAATGATGTCTCTTCTGTTCAAAATTAGGTATTTGTCATTAATTACCATAACATGTCCAAAAGTCATCATGTGAACTTTCCTGAAGAATATTCTTATATTTTGTATGACTCAAATATTAAATTGTACAAATAGAAAAAAATAATTAATGCATAAGTTTCCTTAGCTTATGCGAAACCTGACCGTGAATAGTACAATCCATGGATATCGGATGTATACACTGAGGTGGTGAAGGATGTCAAAAGAGGGGAGTTTTCCCAGAGCTTCAATAGAGACATAAACGTCTTGGCACAAGCCACATGGTCTCTCTTTTAGAGAATTAGGGAAGTTTAGTAGTAATATTTCTCATAGAGCTGGTAAATTGAGTAATATCCAATCATTCTGAGATTGTAGAGGATGAGACTTACAAAGACAGGAACAAAGGTCCTGGGGTATAAATGGCAGAAGAAGGGAAAAATTAATCTTAGTTGGATAGAAAGGTTAGTATTGAGGGAGTTATCCAAGAATCAAGGTTGTGACAAACTGCCTGAAAGTAAAATAGATGGAGGTGTAACTGAGATGAGGTCTTAGCCTCCAGTTTATGTTGAGTTCCACATGTTTGGACACATCTGACATCTTCTTGGGAACAAGCTCATTGCAAGGGTCTGGGTATACAAAATTGGCCAAATACTAATACCTCAGGCATTTAAGACTAGATTCGATAGCCTTAAATAGCCATAATAGCACTAGCAAAAGCATGAGGTAGTGACTGGATGTTGGAAGAACTGATTTAACTAGTAAGTGCAAGATAAAGTGATACAGGGTCCATTGCATTGCTACCAATAGCAACGTAATTAGAATAGGCTAAACAGATGTAACAACCCCCCATAAATCTAGTGACCCAAACAATATACAGGCTCATTTGTTGCTCATATAACCTCTCCAAGAGAGCTGTTCCTACCTCCTTGTTGGATCTTCTCTGTATGACAACTCAGGGACACATGCTCCTTCCATTGTCTGGATCTGCCTTTAACTAAGGAAGGAAAAGACAATGTGGAAAACAGCTTCCACTTTTAAAAAGCTTTGGTCCAAAAGAGGTGTGCATCCCTTCTGCTATCATGCCATTGATAATAGCTAGTCACGTTGCTAACTAGTTACATAAAGGGCTGAAGACATGTAGTCTCTAGCTGGGTAGCCACTTTGAAGCTACAGTTGTATACTATGGAAGACTATGGAGAATGAGTGTTGGTGGGGAGTATGTCATCTCTGCTCAATACACATGCAACAGAAGGTAGCCCAAGAGTGAAAGGGCATTCTCTTCCTTTCTACACACAGAATGGGATAGCTTCTCTTTAATGAGGACCTCTGAGAATAGAGTACCTCATCAGAATCTCAGGGGTGCCAAGCCATTAATATTGGTGGAAGTACCTGCTTGGAGGTGGACCCTGTAATAGCAGTAGATGCACCTGTGAAAGCACATATAGCAGCATGTGTCAGCAAGAGAGAATTGGATGTGGGAGGAGAAACAGCTTGTGTGCAAGGTGAAAAGATTTGCTCATGAGCACATGTGACAGAGAAGCCCCAGGAATAAGGAAATGAGAAAACAGTTACTGCCCCCTACATGTTCCCAGAGGAGGGGCTGGGAGAGAAATTAAGCATAAAGAGCATTAATTGCATAGAAGATGCTGAGGGATCATAGATTTGAAAGCAATATCAAAATACGGGTATTTTAAGTCTTTTAGCAAGAACAGACACCATAGGCTGTATATAGTTTCCTGGAGTTGTGATTAAAGGGTGAAAACAACTTTTGTTTAGATATGTAGGTAGATAAGTAGGTAGATATAGATATGAGAATAGTAAGTTTGTTTAAACAAATGATTCATTACATCATAGTGACTCTTTGTGCTTTTTGATAATACTGGCTGATATGGTTTGGCTGTGTCCCCACCCAAATCTCATCTTATAGCTCCCATAATTCTCACATGTTGTGGGAGTGTCCTGGTGGGAAATGAATGAATGGTGGGGGCAGGTCTTTCCTGTGCTGTTCTTGTGATAATGAATGAGTCTCGTGAGATCTGATGGTTTTAAAAATGGGAATTTCACTGCACAAGCTCTCTCTGCCTGCTGTCGTCCATGTAAGACATTGCTGGCTCCTCCTTGCCTTCTGCCATGATCGTAAGGCCTCCCCAGCCATATGGAACTGTAAGTCCAGTAAACCCTCTTCTTTTGTAAATTGCCCAGTCTCAGGTATGTCTTTATCAGCAGTGTGAAAACAGATTACTACACTGGCTTATTGAGGAACAGAATATAATCAGCCTCCTTCATTCTTCATCTACTAAACCAATGTGCTGATCATTTCTAGAGGCAAGGAAACTCCAAAAATCAAGAAAGAGTCGATGATGAGCCCTCCTAATATTCTCCTGGACTGGATGCTGTCTCAGCTTCTGTTGGGCCAAAGAACCTGGCCTCTACCTCGACTTATCCACATGTTGTTTTGGTGCCACGTATAAAGTGCTGCATTTTGGGGTGTGCAAGACAGATTAGCATATTGCTAAAAATGTGTGAGGACAGAAACTAGTCTGTAAGATTCTCATAGGTTCCACTTATCTTGCACTCATCATGTACAAAAATATGCCAAGCATTCTAGTTCATTAATTCTGTCCTTACCAAAGCTGGTAAAGCAGTTATTAATTTATCCACTGTAAAGTTGAGGACACTTAGCCTTTTGGAAATTAAGTAACTCCTCCAATATCACACAAGTAATAAGGAGGTTGTGCAGAAATTGAAAACTTGTGTATTTCCAAAGCTCATGCCCAGCTGGACGTTAGAGACATAGGGTTCCCACCTAAAAATGTGTTCCTAGCACTCAGCATAGGGTTTAACACTTAAGAGGAACCCTACAGCTGATTGCTAAACTGGGTATTTACTTACACTATCCAAAAGTAGGAAGGAAATATACCCATTTGTTTGTGAATTGTTGTATCACATGCTAATAATTTCATCCTAAATAGTAAACAAAATTCCTAAATAGGAAATAGTAATGTTCATATAAAGGAGCAACAAATTAATTTATTGGAACCAACACATTCCTCAAATAGAGATTTGGTTGATATTAGAGATTTAATGTACCTCCCTTAGTGCTTAATGTATAATAGAGATTCCACTTATCTTACATATATAACCTAGAAATTTGAATATTTTGTAAAGTTACTTTTTAGAAAACCTGATTTATTTGTTTTCCTTATCATCTCAGATGGATACCTTCCGCTCAAAATATATTTGGAATTTATATTTTCAAGTATTCAATTAACTAACATATTAAGCAGGCATTATCCTATGTAAGTTCTTAGCAACTTTTACCACTTGTACTAAAACAAAAAGATAGTTAAGCCAAATGAGTTAACTTTTCTGAAAGTGTATCTTTATACAACATTAACTATAGACATGGAAAATACATTTATTCATGTTAGAAATAAATGCTACTGTGAGATCTTTCATTTTGATAAAGTCAAAACACCATCTTGTTAATAACTACTATATTAATTTTGCAGCAAATTACAGTAAGACCACACTGTATAGTTGTGCCATTCAGATGACATTTATGAAATGCTCTAATTCAACATGGTGACATATATTACCTGCATCTTTTACACGTTAGAGCTTATATCCTCTGAGCGAAATAGACCTAAACCAGCCAAAGAGAGAGAGAGAGAGAGAGAGAGAGAGAATAATGCAATGTGAAATTATATCCCTTTGAGAACTAGAAGGACTATAATTACATTGCTTCCTCTTAAAACCATTCAAGTATGTAACCATTGCTGGGAATAGCAGTATGTGGGGAACCTCTTTACACTCCTTCTGTCTTGAACACTCAAAAGAGTGAGAAAAAATATATTCCTTTCCTACTATAGTTTTATTTGAGCGTGCTTCAGAATTTTACCTTTTTGTACACTCCTTAGAGATTATCGTGGGGAAGTTTAAAAAGCAGTTTCTTGGAAATGCCTTTTGGAGGGGGAAGGGAGCTGTAAAAATATACCAGCCTGACAAATGACAAGCATTGTAGAATGGAAAAGAAAAGACATCTTGGTTTTACACCAGTTTAGAAGCTTTTCTTCTCAAATGAATATTTTCGACAGCTGAGCAAGATGATAAACAGCAGTATCACAAAACACTTAAATGGAAACAAGTATTATGATGTACATTATTCACCTGGCATTCTCCAATTCATGACATTTATATGTGGCAGAACCCACTGCAGATTCATTTATTTATTTTTGAAGTGGAATGAGTACCTTACAAAGGTAGCCTGTTACATTAATGTGGACTTTTCTTCTCTAGAGAGGCAGAAGCTTAAGGAGAAAAGTTATCGTATCTGTACTAGAAATAGGTAGTAAGTCTCAGAATCCACATCTTAGGGCTGAGAAGTCTCCTAGTAAGTAAAATATACTGTATAAATATAGACAAATAAATATAGATAAAAATTTTTTGTGTAAGCACCAGCAGTGTTGCAAATGATTAGATATTTCATAAATGCTTTTTCTAAAATCGTATTGCTGAAATCAGTCTATTTCTAGAACTTATATTCAGATGCTTAGAGGTATAACTGCTTCAATACTGGCTAAGTTTAGAAAGGCTATGTTTCTCTGAGGCTCAGTGATGGACTTACCAACAATTTGATGAGATGCATAACTAAGAAGAAAACGAGAGTAAGACTGAATTCCTGTGAACTGATTGACTTGGTGCAGTGGCAGAGTAGGTAGCAAGTATTAAAGCAATAGTTCTTAAATGTTAGTGTTCATAAAAGTCATCAACAGAACTTTTTAAAATGAGGATTCCTAGGCTTTAACTTTAGGGACTTTTAATTCTTTAGGTCTGGTGCATTTGGTTGTGGGCAATCAAAAGACTCAACTTTGGAATACATGGAACAGATGTTGACTATAGATTTGTATATTCAAAATTTTTTGGTATTTAAAAATAGCATGTATGCTTTATTGAGTCAAATATTTTAAAAACTATGAATGTGTGCTATTTCTTTTTTTCTGGATTGGAGGACAATTTGGGGTAAACATTCTCTTTTTAAGAAGTCATAATTAACTCTCTGCCAAAACTAAGTAGAAATTGTGATTTCTATAACTCCTATATTTGACAATATCTCCTAAAAATATTTCAGTGATATAGCATTTAATTGTAAATAATTCATCTAGTCACCAAACACATATAGGGATGTTCCTATATGCCAGGCACTGTGCGTATCCAGGTATGTATTAGACTGAATAACAGAAACACTCAGGAAGTGTTCAATTGAATTTAACCTTGAAATGTATTATTTATTATTACTATGTTTAAATGAACTATGTGAGGTTTTTTTTTTTTTTCCATTGTCAGTGAGAAACCCATCCTAACTTCAGTATTTTTATCTTTAAGTATATCCTATTTTAACCACCCTTACCCATCCACTCTCAATGATTTCTCCGCAGCGTGGGGCCTTGCCGTGGAAGTGTGCCCTGGTCAGTGAGTTTTGAGAGTCCATGGAAGCTAGATTGCCCTCAGCTCTTCAGTTCCCACTGCAGAACTCTTGCAGTCACTGGCTTTTGGATCAGCAGAACCTCTCCTATTTTCAGTTGCCCATTTTCAAACTGGCTCACTGAACTTTGGGTTATCCCGTATTCAGGTCTTTTAAAAGTCCAACACCCCTTTACTATCATCTGCTTTCTCCTCCTACACAGGGGCTAATGCCATGCAGGTTTTGTGACTGTTGGTGGTGTGTGCCTACCTTCTTTTTTTGGGAGGCTTCTGGGCACAGCTGGTCACCTAGTTTTGTTATAAACATTTTTAATGGCCTTGCTGTTGTTATGTTGCTATTTAGTTCTGTCAGCTTTTATCCTGGGATTGAGAGAGATCCAAGAGTTCTGTGGCCACATAACCATTGATCTTGATTCCTCTGGAGTCTCTTTTGACTTTTACTGCCTAATTTAAGCTGAACATATGAGATACATGAAAAAAAAAAAAACTGAAAGCCCAAGCTCTTTTGTTGTTTGTCTTTGTAGGTTATGGTTTCCATTTCTCCCTCTTTCTCAATCTATTTTGCCCATCAATGTCTATCCTTCCTTCACTTTTTGCCTACTCATTACAATATTCAATTACACAAGCATAACTTTTACTCTACCTACCCTAGCCCCAGCATTTTTCTGGGAGTTTAAGTCTCTTATGAATCTGGGAAGAAAGGAACTAAAAATGAGCAGGGATGAATAGCAAAATGTGCAGGTCAACAAGTAGCAGGCAGGACATTAGAGTGAAGCTGTTTTCTTACCCAGAAGACTGACGATGGGAAAGAAAAAAAGAACAATGAAAAATTAGTAAAAGAAAAGAAACAATTAATAAAACATGAATGGATATTAATCAAATAGAAATTGGACAAAAAATGGTGAAAATGAACAAACTCAGTAGTTTGTCCTTTGAAAAGGTTAATAAAGTTGAGCAGAAAACACAAATTACCAACATCAAAAACACAAACTACCAACATCAGAAATTTTAAAAAGAGGCATCAGTGTCATTGTACATTTTATAAACATTAAAAAATATAATTTTATGAACAACTCTACTAATAAATCTGATGTCCTGAATGAAATGAACAAATTAACACAGAACTAACAACAAAAATAGAAATATCCCCACATATATTAAAGACATTTAATTCATATCTAAAAACCTTTCAACAAGGAAAATCTCAGTCCCAGATGGCTTCACTGGTGAATTCACCACTAACATAAAGGAATAAATAATATTAGTTCTACAAAAACTCTTTCAGAAAACCAAGGAGGGACATATATTTCTCAGCTCATTTTTGAGGGCTACCTAACTTTAATCCCATAACCTAACAAAACACTAAAAGAAAAGCCCATTAGAATATTCCGTATGAACATAGATATAAAATACCTTAACAGCATTATTAGCAAATGGAATCCTGCAATATATAATAGGGTAATGCATCATGGCTGATTGGATTTCTCCCAGGAATGCAAAGTTAGTTTAACATCTGAAAATCAATTAATGTAGTACGCCACATAAGCAGAATGCAAAACAATTCCCATGTAATCATCTCAATAGATAAAAACTTTGAAAAAAAAAGTCAAAACACTTTCATGATAAATACCCTCTGCCCACCAGAAATAGAAGAGACTTCCTCAAACTGAAAAGGGCATCTGCAAAAACCCTACAACTTATATTATGTTAACAATAAATGTTAAATATTTTACCACTACATCAGGAACAAAGCAAGGAAGTTTGCTCTTATAACTTCTATTCAAAATTGTAACAGAAGTTAATGTAGGACAAAGTGAAAAAACAAAAAGCCATGAATATCAAGAAAGAAGTAAGACTATTGTTATTTGCAGAAAATATGCCACTGTATAGACAGTAGGAGTATAAAATTTGCTTGGCAAGCATCAAGTCCCCCACATCCACTCCCCTCCTTCATAAAGCCATGCAAAATTGCTCTATATTCTAAGTAAAGGCGGGATGTTCGATGTGCAAATGCAACTGTAAGATAAATCGCTGAGCAATATTTTTGGCCACCATGTCCTTCCCATAGAAACTCTGGGGCTATCACTGAGGTAGGGTTAGTAATGGTATGTGAGACTGGAGAGACATGTGGAAACCACCTCATGGTATTTGGACTTCACTAGTTAGGCAAGAGGAAGCTATTGAATGTTTCTGAGCACAGGAGTGACACAGAGGTGTACCAAGTAGGTGGGAGGCAGTGGAAGCAATCTACCTCAGTGGGAAGAGTATTGTATCACAAACTTTGTTTAGAATTGCTAGTACTTGGTGATAATTAAAAGCAAAACAACTTTAACCGAATTTTGTTATTTTAATTTTACTTACAGAAAATGCATCCTCTTTTGTGTACCCAGGTGTTTCGTTCTCACCATCTTACCGTAGGAGTATTATCATCAGAATTAGAGTAGATGAGGCAAGGCACAGTGGCTCATGCCTGTAATCCCAGCACTTTGGGAGGCTGAGGCAAGAGGACTGCTTGAGGCCAAGAGTTTGAGGTTATGGTAAGCTATGTTTCTTCCATTGCACTCCAGCCTAGGCAGCAGAGTGAGACCCTGTCTCTTAAAAAAAAAAAAAAAAAGGAATGAATGAAAATTAATTTGATAGCAGTTTATTAAACAGATTGGGGAGAGGAACAGACTGGCAGATATCATTCAGTATACAATAGCTGGTTAGTGATGACAATTCTGAAAGAAAAAGTGGTAGAAACTGGGAGGTATTGCTAGTGTAGTATGACCTTTTAAAACTCACAGGGTGCATACCTTATGGATGTATAAAACAATGTGAAAGAATAAATTTTCCAGAAAGTAAGAAGAGGAGTTAGAGACTTTTATAAAAGAGAAGTCTATGATGTTCTCTAGGAAAGAAAAGAATTTTCGGAAGAATGTATGCATTGATGAAATGATTTCTTTTTGCCCTCATTTATATTTATTTTCTGCTCAAATGAAACACTTTAACTACGACTCAATTTCCGGGACAGACTTCCTGTTCCTACATTCTTCAGTTTGCTTTCTCAATTTTTACTTTGTTTAGCAATATCAACATTGCCTCATTGGGTTTTAGTGAGTTTCGAGAGAATATATAATCTATAGAACATTAGTTCTTCTCTCCCACCAGACAGATGAGTGCATATAAAGACATGAATTTATATTGCTACTGTTTTAAAAGTGTTGCTTCAAATTACCTGAAATATGGCAACCATTATATAGAGAACCACTAATAAAAACTGTTTATATAATTTATCAATATTGAAATCATGCTTCATATTTCCTTTAAGCACAAAATAATTATTTTCACACATGTGCAAGAAATCATATATGAATTATTTGATGCCTTGAATTCGCCCTCATAGAATTTCATCTCCTAATGTAAAGAAAACTGACTAGGGTAATTATTGCAGGATTGTACTCTTTCCTGTTGTCAGTAACCTTCCTACCAAATTCATTGTGAGATTTGTCACCCAATTGACTGCCCATATCCACCATTGCTCCAGAGCCTGGGCCAGCAGACTTTTGCTGCATAGTCCAAAATGATGATGTCCTGGATGTGATTACAAGACAATATGAAGCAAACATTAGTGAACATCAGTGCTAGCAAAGAAATTCACAAAATAACAATTGGACTGCTTGGCTGATTCTTCCACTGTGCTTTCAGCTCTTTACAGGTATAGGCCATGCCTTAAACTTCATTGAGTCTAGCACTGTTCCCGTTGCTATTATTATATTTGTAGCTTATGATAAGCAGAGTTAATTTAACATAGGGGTTATGAACATGGATTTCAGAGTTGACCACTTAGTAACTGTATTAGTCCATTTTCACACTGCTGATAAAGACATGCCCGAGACTGGGTAAAAAATAAAAAGGGTTTAGTGGACTTACAGTTCCATATGGCTGGGGAGGCCTCACAATCATGGAAGAAGGCAGGGAGGAACAAGTCACATCTTATATGGATAGCGGCAGGCAAAGAGAGAGCTTGTGAAGGGAAACTCTTGTTTTTAAAACCATCAGATCTTGTGAGACTTATTCACTGTCATGAGAACAGCACAGGAAAGACCTGCCCCCGTGATTCAGTTATTTCCCACTGGGCCCCCCACCCCCGCCACAACACTTAGGAATTCAAGATGAGGTTCGGGTGGGGACACAGCCAAACCTTATCAGTAACTGCACCACCTTTAATAAGTAATTATCTTTCTAAGGTTTAAATTCTTCTGTAAAATGAAGATTCATGTATTTTCACAAATAATAAAATGATGAAAATTCCTACCACTTTGGAGCTTACACTGTAAAGTGATTTGGGGAGTCGGAAGAGAAAGAACAATCAATAAATACAAAAATAAGTAAACTTATTTACTAAGTTAAGTGCTAGAGGAGAAAACTAGACAAAGTAAAAGGCTTTGAGAGTGCCAAATTAAGGAAGGAAATTGCAATTTTGGAAATGCAGCCAAGGGACTTTTAAATGAAAAGGTGGCATTTCACTTGAGACCTGAAGGAGATAAGGGAGTTAGTCATGTGGAAATCTGGAGGAAGAGACCCAGGCAGAGGGAACAGCCTATGCAAACACCATAAGGTGGGAGCACCCCTGATATATTCAGAAAAGGGGCTGCATAGCTGAAGTGAGCAGAAGAGAGAGTAGGAATGTCCCAAGCCTACGGGATCTCTGGGCAAGCTGCAAATAATTGGCCTTTTCACTCTGCAAGTACTGCCCCACATCCATCAAGTACTTTAGAAGGACTGAAAGAAGTTTGACTATCAATCATTTGATGAATTTTCCTGCCCACTATTTTTCTATACCAGTGTGAAATATACAGAGTAATACTTCTGCCTCATCTTTACCAAGCACTTACTATGTTCCAGAGATGATGCTAAATATTTTTACATTAATAATTTCAGTTAATCCTGACAACAGACCTATGAGGTAGATAATATTATGCCCATTTTATTGATAAATAAGTGAAGACTTAGGTAGATTTAGATTGTTCAGACCATAGTTAATACTGTGGCCAGTAATTACGGCACATAATCCTAATGTTTCAGGAATTTATACCATTTAGTTGAGCAGACATTCCTCAACTAACCCTCAATTTTACTTCAGGTTAAGTCACTTACTTTCCCTTTTATATTAGAGACGTCTGTTAGTTTGTCTACAGGAAGTATAATACCTCACAGGGTAATTTATTCACAAATAGGAAAATATGTATAAAATATCGTAGCAATCTG
>NW_012103243.1:3477953-3481858 GCF_000951045.1 Mandrillus leucophaeus
CAAGAAAATAAATTTATTATAATTTTTACTTATTCTGCCCTAGTATTCCTCATGGGTAAATCATGTCTTAATTTTATTAATCTTTGAATGCACCCTTTCTAACAAGTTGGATCCTTTATCAGAAAGCAGAGTATGTACAATATACTTATCCTTTAGTTCCGTCTTCCTGGGCACTAGCTCTCTTAACACAATAGGATATATACCTACAGATCAGCTTGATTATAATTTAATTTACTGTATTTGGCAGCAACATCTTATAGTGGTAACCCAGACTGAGATGAAATCTTCCATTTCAATTGTTATAAAGCAACAGACTATAGATTTAAATTATTTGAGTAGCTACTACATTAAAACACATCTTTTGCTTCCCTTCCTTTGCTCCCAACCACATGCACAGCAACCAGTATATTTCCAAATTTTACTCCTGTTTATAATGCTATTTCTTAAGCTTCTAAACATTACAGTGTGCATTGCACCTCTGCTAATCTCCATCCAAATTCTGCTATGTTTTGGAGTTGTCTGTGAGAAAGTGTAGTGCTGATGAGGGGATTGAAGGTTCAGGATTCCAATTTTGGCTGCTTAACAGGAACAGTTGAAAGATGGCATGAGGTTTTTGATCCGTGGTTTTCCATTTTCGTGGTATAGTAAGCATAGGTGTCACTGCCAAACTTCTTTGGAGCTCTATGTTATTTGGGTTTAGAGCTTGGAGCTACGTTAAACAGCTGAATAAATGTTTCCCAATGGAACTCTGTCTATGATGCGGCTCCTGAAAATTCTCTCTGAGTGTTGTTAACTAGTTTCCTCTTAAATTGAGTTTATAGTTGTTTTGTCATGTCCAAATGTCTTTTTGCGACTTTACTTCTAACTGAACAGAGTGATAGAATTTATCCTCCCACTTGAAATGATAAAAATAAGGACAAAATGTATTAAATAATTGTTTGCTAGATGTTGGACATCAGGCAACAAGGACAATGTTTGCTGAGAAATAGGAAATAAATTATGTGAATCTTACAATTGACCCAGATTGCTGCTTTCAGAGTATTTTCAGTCCATGACTTAGGGAGAGAAAACCCAGATGGAGCTCAGAGGGTTCTTCTCCAAATTGAAGAGATATAGCCAAGTGTTTCAGGAATTCAAAGTAGTTAGTTTGCAGAGAGGAGAGAGAGGAACACAGAGATAATTCCACATAACTACAGAGCATCTTCCTTAAGAATTCACTTGAGTACTGATCACTGCATGTATGAGGCTGCAGAAAGCACAACTTTCAATTACTAAAAGACACTCATGTAATGCTGGGAAATGTGCCTATTTCCACCAGCTGAACTGTAGAGAAAATGTATGATTCACGGGGCTTTTGATAAGTGTACACAAAAGGGTCTAGCTTCAATAGCGGAGAATAGCCCTAGGCTGGTAACTACTTCAATACCACCTAATAAATCTTAAGAGCAAGACTCAAAAGGAATTGTTTCCAAGTAATTTAACTGCATCCGAGAACAAAACTCAAATATATTTGTAAGAGCACTAAAATACGTAGTACCCAACAAGAAAAAATTCATAGTCTCTGACACCAAATCAAAGATTATCAGGCATGCAAAGAAACAGGAAAGTACAACTCATAATGAGGATGCAAATACATCAGTCAAAACTGATCCAGAATTGTGAGAGACGTTAGAATTATCAGACCCGTATATTGAAACAGATATTATAACTTTACATAGTTTAAAAGTTACATAAAAATATGGAAGGCACTAAATAACCCTACAGATCAAAATCCCAGAGAAAAACCTACAGCGTATGGAATAAAAATAAACTGGATATAATTGGTTATACATTAAACATAAAACTTTTATGTTATATTTAAAAACTTAGTGAACTTGAAGTCATAGTAATATAAACCTATCCAAAATGAAACAGAGTTGAAAGAGCATTTGTAAAAATGAAAACAGCATTTGTGAGCTGTGGGACAACTTTTAGAGGCTTGGTGCATGTGTAATTTGAGTCCCTACAGGAATGGTGGAGTGGAGCTGGGAACATAAAAAATATTCAAAGAATTTATGGCTGAAAAATTCCAAGTACAGTAAGGACTGAAAACCATAAAGCCACACACTCATGAATCTCAAGAAAACTAAAAAATAAGTAACACGAAGGAAATCACAAAAGGCGTATTATAATTGAATTGCTCAAAGCTAGTGATAAATTTTTAATGATAAAATAAAGTACTAAAGCAGCCAGAGGAAAAAGACATGTTAAATACATAGATAAAACAGTAAGAATGACAACAGATTTCCTATCCAAAATAATGCAAAGAAGAAGACAGTGGGGCAACATTCTTATAACCATGAAAGAAAACAAATAGTGCACTTATGATTCTATATCTAGGAAAGAGATCTAAGATGAAGGTCAAATAAAAACTATTTGCAATACATATAATGAAAGAGTTCATCACACACAAACCTATACTATAAGAAACATTAAACAGAATTCCTTCAGTTGGAAATAAAATGGTATCATATGGAAATATGGATCTGCACAAAGAAACAAAGAACACCCAAAATGGCAACTGCATTGGCAAATATGGAGGATATTTTTCTAATGATTTAATTTTCTTTAAATACAGTTGACAGTTTTTAAAAATAATAATAATATAGTAAAGCTTTTATAACATGTATAAGTAAAATGTCTGGCAGTAATAACACAATAATTAGGAGGGGGAAAAGGAAGTACCCTTGACCCTTGAATGACATGGGAGTTAGGGGTACTGATTTCCTGCCCAGTCAAAAACTCATGTTTAACTTTGACTCTCCAAAACCATAACTACTAATGGCCTACCATTGACCAAAAACCTTACTGACAACATAAACAGTCAATTAACATTTATTGTGTATATATTGTTTACTGTATTCTTACAATAAAGTAATCTAGAGAAAAAAGAATCTTTAGGAAAATCATAAGAAAGGGAAAATGTATTTACTATTTGTTAGGTGAAACTGGATCATAAAGATCTTTGTCCTCTTCATCTTCACTTTGAGTAAGATGAGGAGGAGAAATAAGAGGAAGAGGAGAGATTGGTCTTGTTGCCTCAGGGCTGGCAGAGGTGGAAGAAAATTCTTTTACAAGTATACTCATGCAGTGATAACTCATGTTGTTCAAGGGACAATTGTATACTATTGTAAGATCTTTATACTCTATTTGAAGTAGTATGTCACTTAAAGCTAGGTTGTGATAAAGATGTAGAATAGAAACCACTAAAATCATAAAACAAAGAGTTATAGCTAATAAACCAACATGGAGATAATTTGAATCATAAAGAAATATAAAATAACACAAAACAGGCCAAAAAAAAAAAAAAAAAAGAAGAAGAAGAAAAAAGAAATCCCAAACAGATGGGACAAATAGAAAGAAAATATCAAGATAATAGATTTAAACCTAATCATATCAATAATAATGCTAAATTTACATGTTCTAAATAATCCATTTAAAAGTCAGAGACTGGAAGATTGGTTAAAAAAGGAAAAAGTACAACTTAACTATATGCTGCTTGCAGAAAATATATTTAAGTATAAGACACAAATAGGTTAAAAGCAAATGTTGGAAAAGATAAATCCTGTGAGTACTAATCATAAGAAATCTAGGGTGACTTTATTAATATGAGAAAACATGAATTTTTAGAAATTTTGTCCAAGATAAAATATTGGCCAGGATGAAGAAGGTAATTTCATTTTGTGAAAGGAGTCATTTTATCAATAGGATATAACAGTTCTTAATATTTCTGTACCAACAACAGAGCTTCAGAATGCACAGAGCAAAAACTCATGTAACTGAAAGAGAAAATAAAATCCACATTTGTGGGCAAAAATTTCAATACCCTTCTCTCAATAACTAGTAGAACAAACTGACAGGAAATC
>NW_012103243.1:3486316-3498975 GCF_000951045.1 Mandrillus leucophaeus
TCTCGGCCTCCCAAAGTGCTGGGATTACAGGCTTGAGCCACCGCGCCCGGCCTTGCAGGCATTTTTAAATGTCTGTTTGAATCATATTTGCAAGCATTATATGTGCTAGTATTTGGCCAAAGAAAACCAATAGGTCAATCTAGAGTTGTCGTGGAAGGATCGTACCAAAGAGTGTCTTATGATTTGGAAGTATATTTTTAAAAGAAAGAGGAATGCCTTTCTCTCTTTCTACTTCTTGGTGGACAGGAATTGGTTTTAGAGTATGAGTAGATTTGTATTTTCTCACATTAAAAAGGGAGAATCTACAGGTATAGAATCTACAGAAGTAAACTTGGTATTTTCAGTTGAATTTTGGGAAACTGACTAAAGTTAACATTTTTAAAAGTAATAATGCCTTACTTTAGTTTTAAACTATATTTTAAGATATAGTTAATATACAGAAATTATGGTCTACATGTGTTACAGAAACTTAGATTAATGAAATGGGAGTAACCTTGTTATTTTATTAATTTGTGACAGAGTTGTTCATATAGAAGAATTGTTTTTATTGACAAAAATATCTGGATAAGACTTAGGTTTTCACAAGAATCAAGGCAATAATATACACTTTTGGGATGTATGTGAGAAAGTGACCATGCAAAGTCAGGTGTACAGAAAAAAGTGGATATGCTTTATGGCAGAGCAAGGAGGAAGAACAGAGAAGCCACAGAGATGGTAGATAATTGGAGTGCCGATGAAAATCTCTAGCTATAGGGGAAACTAAAGGGATATTATGAATTGCAAAGTAATGATTTGATTCCTCTTTTACCCCAAACCTTTAATAAAGGTTAACAACTACATTTTGTTTCTTCGTTTGTTTTGAACAAGAGTTCTTGAAATTGAGGCATTAGCTGAGTTTCACCTCTGAGTGACACAGGGCAGTGCTGGTAGGAGCCAGAAAGACTTCAAAATGGAAGAAGCAGAAGTGTAGGGTCAGGGCGACTATGAAATGATCAATATGCGTAGAATTCTTATAAACTTAAGGAGCACTTCTGTCGTTCAGGAATGGAATTAGGGTCATAGGCAGCCTTATCTAGATTTCAAAAGGTAAGGACGCTTCAGCTGATACATGCATTACATGTAAATAAGAATACAACAAGACCAGGGGCCGTGGCTCATGCCTGTAATCCCAAATATTTGGGAGGCCAAGGCGGGCAGATCATCTAAGGACTGGAGTTCAAGACCAGCCTGACCAACATGGTGAAACAGTGTCTCTAATAAAAAGACAAAAAATTAGCCATGCATGGTGGCCCAGCTACTGGGGAGGCTGAAACAGGAGAATCTCTTGAACTTGGGAGGCGGAGGTTGCAGTGCGCCGAGATTGCGCCATTGTACTCCAGCCTGAGCAACAAGAGTTAAGCCGTCTCCCATCTCAAAAAAAAAAAAAAAAAAAAGAATATAACAAAACATATAAAAGAAAAAGTTTTTGCACTTTTATTTCTCTTTACCTTTTGCACGCTTCCTTGCTATTTGAAAACGTATTGTTTACATGTGGGTAATGTTTAAGATTATTATTTGATGGAAACATAATGTATGTCCAATGTCTTAAGGTGTTTACCATCCGTTTGGAGAACAGGACTGATACCTATAAAGTACCAGCAAATAATCAGGCCTGAGTTATGGGTTGATGTACTTGAAGTGTTACAAGTATGTACTGACAGGCCTATTGGATTTTCATGATGTGCCTGTATGTTACACATATCCACCAATAAATGCCATTTAGTTTTGTAGGCTGAATCAAATCTCTGTCTTGAGTAATGATTTTGTATCCTTTGGACTAGATGTGAATAAGACCAAGAAACAGTCAGGCACAAGAAGGCAATTCATCGTTCTTACTCATCTTTCTAAACCTATATGCATCTTTGATATTGAGGTTCATTATTATCTACAACTACATTTGGTTTGCACATAACCATTTATCTTTTAGTCTTAGATATTTTCATATCAATTGTCTTAATTTATCCTTAAATAAAGCTTCCAGTGAGTCTCTATTTCTTGGATGAGGAAAATTGAGGCAGTGATAGGTCTTTAAAAATTATTTAATTTCTAAGTCCTTCTTGTAACTGAATCTCAACCTGGATATTTTTAAATATCCTTGAAATTAAATAGAAATCAAATAATATCTTTTCACAAGTAGGTTACTTCCCTCTATGGTAACTCTGCCTCCAAATGTGAAGAGCTGGATTCAATCCAAGTGAAAGACAGTCAGGGGGGAAAATGTCAGGGACTATAAAAGAGATTTGAAGTCTGTACCCACATTGCTGTGTTAGAGTCCTAAGTTATTAAATTTCTCATATTTATTTGACATTTTATATACATATGTCTGCTTATGAAGAGTTTAGTTCTCATCTTTCTTTAATCAACATAGTATTATCTATGCGTAAAGTAGATGAACACTATATTTTATGTATTTTCATTCTTCTCAAATCAGATGCTTGAAGAGTAAAATGGCACAGTGTTTTAGCTGTTATTTTGCTTGAAAATGCTTTAAAACAAGAAACATTTTTGGAATTTCTTACCACAATATAAATCAGCTAAATATATTTAAAGTGGTGAAATGAATCATACATATGCTGAATAGTCCGAAAAGGGGAGTTGGGTAAGAAAACATGTATTAGGGTCAGTATCAATAGGCATAAATAATTCTATTAACAAATAACATTAAATATTGTTACATTGTTTATGGGATGATATCATTATAGAAAGATTCTCCCTTAATTTAAATACCTAGCATTTACAAAACAAGTTTAAATCAATGAGACAATAAACAAGAGGAATCAAACAGAGAGGTGGGCTGGGTGCGGTGATTCATGCCTGTAATCCCAGCACTTTGGGAGGTTGAGGTGGGCGGATCACGAGGTCAAGAGATCGAGACCATCCTGGCCAATATGGCGAAATCCCGCCTCTACTAAAATTACAAAAATTAGCTGAGCGTGGTGACAGGCGCCTGTAGTCCCAGCTATTCGGAAGGCTGAGGCAGGAGAATCGCTTGAACCCAGGAGCCAAGATTGCGCCACTGCACTCCAGCCTGGTGACAGTATGAGACTCCGTCTCAAAAAAAAAAAAAAAGAGAAATGGTGTCCTAAAGACTAAATTAACTGCTGACTGTTTTCCATTTTCAGTCTCTACATATTTATATTTTGATTTCTATATATAGTATTTAATGGTTAATTCCCCATTTCCCTTTTATTCTTATACAGCTAACTTCTATGGATTTTATTTTCATTCAGTTCTATATATTCCCCCTGCTGAAGCCTCCCATGTTGTGTGTCAAGAGGAAAAATATCTTATTACCTTCTTGTCTGTTGAACATTTAGTTTTCTTCTCCCTCCCTCCCTGTCTTGTACCTAATGAGCAAATTATCTAAAAATAGATACGTTCATCATTCTACAAAATGTTGTATCTTCTCTAGATTGGAGGCCAGTGTAATTGTAAGAGACATGTGTCTGGCAGACAGTGCAATCAGTGCCAGAATGGATTCTACAATCTACAAGAGTTGGATCCTGATGGCTGCAGTCCCTGTAACTGCAATACCTCTGGGACAGTGGATGGAGATATTACCTGTCACCAAAATTCAGGCCAGTGCAAGTGCAAAGCAAATGTTATTGGTACGTGTAATGCAAAAGTTTACAGTCACATCTCTATTACCATCTGGAATAAAATTCTCTATTTGATTTCTTAACTGAAGAGTAAAGCAAATTTCTTTGCTCAAGGAAGGCTGGAAAAAAAATTTGGATGAAATTAACTGTTTAAAATGATTAAATTAATAATTCTATCAAACTGCAGCTTGAAGCTTAGTTTAATCAACGCTTTAGAAGTTTCTTTATTCTGTAGATGCATTAGTTCACATGGTCCCATACTAATAAGTCATAGAAAGATATAATTTGCTTACTGCATAGATGTTTCTTTTAGAAAATTAGCACTTTTTCAAAATGTTTTACACTTAATGAGTTCTAAGCAAATCATTTTCATGCTAGTTTTCTTAATAGACCAAAATAAATGGATTTTTTCAAAATATTCTGTGCTACAGGGTCCTTTGTGATAAATCTTTCCATTTTTTTCTATTATATTTCTTTGAACTGTTCCTATGAAATGCAAAATAAGTCAACATAATTCTACAGATCATGTATATTGCTCGGGTTACTTATAAAGGTCTACATGATTTTAATTTTGTAATTCAGCACCAAGTTGATTATAATAAACAGCTACCTTCGCTGTTATTTATCATTTTTTTATACAAGACGTGCTTTTTTGTTTGTTACTCCCACAGGTATTTTTCAGAAATTAGATTTGATTATAGCAATTTATTACATCCAACATTTTTGAGGGGAACCATTGCCACATAAGGACAAAATTTATCATGTGCCCAAAATGCACTATGTACATAATGCACTTTGAAATTTTGATATATGAGAATATTATGAGAGGAAAGTTTCCTGATGAAGTGAGCCCTGTATTGTAACTGAATATGTCTTGGTTCATATAGGAAGTTTAAAAAAGACCTTTGCCTTTCTATTGTCATTCAAGACACCAAGTCATCCATGGTTTGTCTAACACTGACCTGAAACTTACAATAATAAAAATATGCCTGGCAGTGATCACTCTCTCGCTCTCTCTCTTTCACACACACACACACACACACACACACACACACAAATGCTTACATGTACACAAGCATATGTACATATCATTCTGAATACTATTTTCATTTATGTAATATACCTCTAAATCTAATTCTTTATCTTTTATTTATGTAAGTATACATCATGCTACACAATTCAGCTAGACAAGCGTTTCAATTTAATAAAGAGAATGTAGGTGTGTTTAATGGGCATTACATGAGATTTCTCTGGTTTAAAGAAACATTACATGAAAATCTGTAATGTAATTTGCCTTTATGCATCTCAAGCATACAAAAACTAATTTTTTAGAAAGAAAGAATAACTAACGTGTAAAGAGAAGTACGTATTTGTATGTGCTATCTATGATGCTGAAGGAATTCTAAGACCTTGAATTCAATTTGTATGGCATCCTTTGTTCTTTAATGTGAGATTTATTTTAAACTCAAGATGTGAAAACAGAAGTTAAAGCAAGGCCTTTAAAGACAGTGAAATAATTACTTCTTTGTATCAACGGAATCTTTCATGTGATGGTTAGATTCCAGAGCTTGAGGAAGGCAAAAATCAAAATTAATTTAGAATGTGTTATGCTATCCCTACTATGTGCCTGTTTTGTTGATTGATCCAGATGGTTTTCTGCAGGAAACAGAAATATACATTTTGTGAAGACTGAATGCTAAATTACTTCAGTATTATAAATAATTATTCTTTCTAGTGTTATTTCTGCAAATGTGGCATTTTTTATAAAAACAAAAACTTGATATGCCATATATATTTACTTTCCTAATGGGATAAGCAAGTAACTTTATTCAATTTCACCTTGTTAATATGAAAAAAAAAGAAACCCAGAAAATACAAGTGTATGTTGTATATGCTTCAGAAAGCAAACTGTTAGAGTTAACAAAACTGTTAAATCTTACTAATGATTCTATCACCAGTAAAATACATTAGCACCAATAATTTTATTAAAGTAGGTCATTCATCTAGAATAAAAAGGGAGAAGAATGTGAATTAAATGCCAAGTGTGCTAACTCGCCTGTACTTGTTAACACCGAATGTGATGCCCTGTAGGCCTTCCTGAGTATCGTTAGGAATAGATTACCTGTCAGGAATATGTATGGCATATTCAAATAAGCACTGCGCATATTTTTAAAACTGATATGATATGAATCCATGTAGACCAATTTTAATAGTTCAAAATGAGTCATAATTCTTGTTAACAATACAGTTATTTTTAAAATTTGCAGCAATAGTGGTCCTTTTTTATTTTCCTTATTGAAATTAAATGATATGCCTTAGGTGAGTCATTCATCACTGTTAAAGAACTTGCCTTCCATTGGAGTTCTTGCATTTTTATCCATATATATTCATATATATTATGCATTTCCTTCCAGTTTAGGAAATGTTTTTCTACATATGAGTTCCTGAGTGTGTTTGTGACTCTTATTTTAAGACTAATTTTTAAATTGCAATTATAGCTTGAAGTAAATGTATCAGTTGATTCAACTCATGCAGTCAGTTTTTTAAATTCATGGATATTTGGAGACTATCTAAAGGAAATATTTTGCATCTAAACATTTACTATTCTAATTTTTTTTTATTTCTTCGCCTTGTAACACCCTTTTTTTAGAATAACCTTACTTGTCAGAGATTTAAGTATAGGTGATAAAACATTTTTCTTTATTTGTAAAATGTATATGTGTACTACTTTAAATAGAAGTAATATAAAAAACAGAATTTACTTAGTGTTTAAAGAGGTATGTTCTGAGTCATACAAGATGACAAGCAATGTGATTGCTTTATGAGCCAAGGAGAGCATAATTTATATTAATTGAAAATGATAAAATAGAGGAGCATACAAAAGGATTAAACTAAGAATTGCCCTGGATAAGTTTTATTTATATTAATTACTTAAATGTCTGGATTCAGAAATAAGTGTATATGCTGTTTTCGCAAAAATAGTTATCAGCTTACTTTTTTTTTCTTTTTTCCCAGCTTCACTAAGGTGTAATTAAATAAAAATTGCATATATTTATGGCAGACAACATGATGTTTTGATATATGTACACATCATAAAATGATTAATTCCAGCTAATTAACATATCCATCACCTCATGTACTCATCACGTTTTTGGGGTGAGAACATTTAAGATCTAATCTCTTAGCAATTTTCAAGTATACAATACATTATTACTAAGTATAGTCACCATGCTGCACAATAGAGGTCCAGAACTTATTCATTCTGTCTAGCTGAAACTTTGTACTCAGGTTAACATTTTATTAAACATCTTTAGAGATTTCTTATCTTTAGGAAAACAACTAATTTGTCCTATGTAATTCTACTATAATTTTAAATGAACACATTTGTTAAAGTAGTTTTTAAGATTTGTTAAAGAGAAAAAGAGCTACAGCATATGTAACAGAAACAACATTTGCATTAAGCATTTTCTTTGCATTAAGTAATAATTAAACATTTATGAAGTTCATTGCAAACAGTTGTATATTAAAGCTAAATTAAATATTGCCATTATATTTTGAGAGTATGATTAGCCCTCTATGGCACTACTTGTGAGAAAACACTCAATATTTTGTGTTCGTATTGTCTGCAGTAGCATTGTTTGTGCCTCATCTATCTTGAATGAAATCATTTTTCCATCCTCACCTTTTAAATATATTTTATCTTTAGGGCTTAGGTGTGATCGTTGCAATTTTGGATTTAAATTTCTCCGAAGCTTTAATGATGATGGATGTGAGCCCTGCCAGTGTAACCTCCATGGCTCAGTGAACAAATTCTGCAATCCTCTGTCTGGGCAGTGTGAGTGCAAAAAAGAAGCTAAAGGACTTCAGTGTGACACCTGCAGAGAAAACTTTTATGGGTTAGATGTCACCAATTGTAAGGCCTGTGACTGTGACACAGCCGGATCCCTCCCTGGGACTGTCTGTAATGCTAAGACAGGGCAGTGCATCTGTAAGCCCAATGTTGAAGGGAGACAGTGCAATAAATGTTTGGAGGGACACTTCTACTTACGGCAAAATAATTCTTTCCTCTGCCTGCCTTGCAACTGTGATAAGGCTGGGACAATAAATGGCTCTCTGTTGTGTGACAAATCAACAGGACAATGTCCTTGCAAATTAGGGGTAACAGGTCTTCGCTGTAATCAGTGTGAGCCTCACAGGTACAATTTGACCATTGACAATTTTCAAGGCTGCCGGATGTGTGAGTGTGACTCCTTGGGGACATTACCTGGGACCATTTGTGACCCAATCAGTGGCCAGTGCCTATGTGTGCCTAATCGTCAAGGAAGAAGGTGTAATCAGTGTCAACCAGGTAAGAAAGAAATGTGTTACGTTTTCAGTGCACAATGACATTCCTTTTGTTAACTCATAACAGGTGACTTATCCCTGTTTCTGGATTGTGGCTTCTACAAATTTTATTTCCAAAATCATTGTTGTATTTAGATCATTATCCAACACAGATACAACCATTTAACTTGTTCAAAATTATCAGGCTTATTTATGTTACTATTTTGGGAGGATACTTCAGATAAAACTCAGCCAATCAGATCTATTTCATAATTGAGACTTAATTTCTTCACTTGAAGTAAATCTCCTTTTAACAGTTTTTTTAAAAATTAGGTTAAGAAGGGTCAATTTTATTTTCCAGAGAAAGGAAAATTTGAGTTGAATGTCCATACAATGCCAAATATTCAAATGATGGACTAAATCTCGAATAAAGCTGGCTAAATGTTTTTACTGAAGAGGCTATATGTTCTAGCTTTGTATAGAAATACTTAGAATTGTTTCTACATGTCATCAAATTAATAAAATAGGATACTGTTTAATCTTATTGTATACAAACTTATCTTTCCATCTCTTTCCCAATTGAAAGAGGGATAGACCCCATCTATGGCTCTCCTTGCATTTAAGATTTTAACTAAAATACTCATTATGATATCATGATAAATATAAGTATTTATCAGTTGTTTAACAGCTGTGCTAATTGTTGTTCTGTCAGCCAATATTAGCTCTGAGTTATATGGGTCTATAAAAATGAGCATGATACAAACTCAAAAGTGTGATTTGCTTGCCAGAGAAGGAGTAGAACAAAAGTTCTGTTTACATAGCAAAGAACCCGGCCTAGGATAACTGGGCCACGTTTTTCCTTTGGCATTGGTCAGTGTGACAAGTAAGATCAAAGAGACAGGAAGGAATTGATGAAGTGTTCATTCTTTTTGACATGTAAGTATTAGAAAACAACTTGAACTGGTTTAAACGTAAATGGAGACTATATTATAACTAGATATTCCATAAAAACCTAAGAAGGACCACTACAGTCACGACTCAGGAATTAGAATCCTTCCATTGATACATATTCATTCGTCTCTCCCTCTCTCTCTCTCTCTCTCTCTCTCTCTCTCTCTGCCTGCCTTTTGCAGAAGAGGACTTTACTTCTCTCTTTGTCCATATGGGTATATGGCCACCCTATGTCCCCTGAAATTGTTTATAATTCTACCACCAGCTACAACAGAGAGATTTATTAGCTACTTCTTAGTTAAAATTTCTAGAGGAAAATTGGAATTGACTCACTTCTGTTTGGTTGGTTACCTCTGAGCCAATTCACTGTGGCCAGGGGTGTCACATACTTATAAAATGAGCATGGCTTTTAGGGACCTTTTCATCAGGTAGGAGCAAGGTGGTAAGTATCCCAGAAAACAGGAAGATTATGGAGACCTGGGCAGAGAGCCTAAATGACAGATACAACACATTCACTCTTTTTACCTTCAGGTTAATCCTTCCAAATTTGCAATTAACTTTTTGGTATCCTGAGATGATGTTTTTTTCTCTTTCACTGTGTATCAATATCTCTAATTTTGGAAACAAGGTAGGTACTCTGTCTCCTGCACAGTCAAATAACCATGATTTATACATCCTTCTTTCTACGTAAACCAAAAAAAGCTAATAGATCAAATGTTATATCCTTTTGAGTATTTATCAATTGTTAAAATGTATTGTTCCATTCTAACTTTAATTGTATATACAATACAAGTCACACGTTTTAAACAATTTTTCTGATTTTAGATAAACTCTGAAATCATAATAACAAACATTTGCTCCTTTTGGTCCTTTCATTGAAAGACCCAACCCATCATCTCAGTACTTTGTACACCTACCAGATATCTAAATGATGAACTAAAATAGTTAGAAAACCTTTTCTGGTTGTTTTGTATATCATGCAGAAATAGCCATGGATAATATAATCTACATCATACATAATTCTGTCTCATTTGTGCCCTTCCTAGGATGAAAAAATACTGACTTCATTGCTCTTTCCTTCATCTTTGTGGCTCTCATTGTGGTGATCTCTTTGTTCCCAACTCTAAGCCACTTTCTCCCACCCAAACCTATGGCTCTTTCCTATCTACCCTATATAGTATTGGCAGAATAATTCCCCTAAAGCACTTATTTAGTTATATCATTCTCCTGTAGGGTTACCTAAAATGGGTTTTATTTTGCTTATCATTTGAGTCCAATCTGGGCAAACCTTTATGAGTTTATATCTTCTGGTCATAGTCTAGACACCCAGCTTTGCTCCCTGATACTCCTATCTTCTTCAGACACTGCAGCCACTTCACTGGAGCTACACATGTCGCATGCAGAGCTGATTTCAATCTACCTGATGCTTTGGTTCATTCTCCTTTCCCGACATGGAATGCAGTATAATCCTCCTTTTCAATGTTAGTTGGCATCCTCTGACTAGTTTTACTATTCAACATACTGCCTACAATTCTCCATCACTCAGTGAACAGCAAAGTTGACATGAAGCATCAGTGTTTTAAGAGGTGGTTTAACTCAAACCTATAGAAAACTTGAAAATAATGCATTTTTGAAAATGTGCTCAAGCTTCTATTGTCTTCATGTTAAATTTATTGTATGACCTTGAAGGGAGGTTTATGTTCAAGAAATAATAATACAGATCTCATTGTTATTACTCCATAGTTATGCTTCTTTCTTCTGAAGACCATATGGACCTATAAATGGAATCAATGAGCTAAGAGTAGGGAGCATTAAACATGGTGAAAATATTTTTATTTACTGAAAAATTTCAACAGAGTATTGTAAAATATTTAGTATAAAATGTACCAGACTGAGAAAACATATTTGAAACTCCATTTCTTCAGCTTACTGACTCTCTAAAGGCATTCCCCTGTCCTTCTCAACAGGGGACTTCCATATTTTCTTCCAACTGTCTATTTCTAGCTGGGAGTAAACAGCTTTATCTTTAAGCTGGTACCTGAGTGGAGCCTGTAACAGTTCTACTCATATCCTATTGGTCAGAACTGCTTTGTATGTCCATACCTCACTGAAAAAGAGGCTGGCAAATAGATGCTCTATCTGAATATCCAGGTGTCTATTTAAAACTTGGGGCCTCTGCTATTATAAGGAATAAGAAAGAAATTGATCCTTGAAGACAGCCTTGGCTATACTAGGAATGTCCTACACTTGCAAAATTGGTTGGCAGAACATTAGTTTACTTCCAAACAGATGCTTTTAATGACCATCAGTTTTGTACTTTTTGGATAGATCTCATTATTAGCAATTTTTAAAAATCAGCCAAAGTTAATGAAGGTCTCTTGAGTCCTGAGGAAATATATGTACAAAATCTCTTCTTGGTATCTTCAACTGTTTCTTACATGCTTTGCCTTATAGAATCACTTCTATTCTAGTCACTCTTCCTTCCCAGGATATGCTATAATGTATCAGTGGCCTTGCTGAGTTATTGACCCAGGATATTGACCTGGTTATGAAAAGCTAGAATGATCAAGCTATAGATTTGGATTACTATATTTTGTTGAACAGTACAGTTATTTTCGTATAGATAAACATTTCTCTTACTGAGAAATCATTTTCTTCTGGGTACTGTTGAGTTCTTAATTTAGTCAGAGAACATTTTATGTGTAGTAGCAAACAGTACTTTCAGTGAGCTTAAATTTTGATGGGGAAACTGACAGAATAATTTACAAGTAAATATATGATATAAATTTAAATAGTGATTATTTTTGGATCCTTGGCAATACTCAATTATGTTTCTTTGTTGCTAAGAGTTTAAGATACTATGGAGGTTACCAAATAGATTATTTATTTGCACTTTTATATCAGTGTTTAATTTCCAGAAAGGGAAACTGGGTAGCCATGTTTATATTGTACAAGTAAAGTCATACTGATATTTCATTACAATGGAAACAGGAAATGTTTTAAAAGGAGGAACGGTGAAGTGAAAGAAATTATCAACCTGTTTCTTTTTATATTATTATCTAAAATTAGTCATTTTTCTGTTTTTCTCTTTTGCATTTTTTCTCATTTAAGATTATGAGTGCCTGCTTTAAAAAGCAGCCCAATGAGATGACCTTGTTAAAATTCCTGATTATTTCTCAGTGTCTTCAATTAAATAAACCCCTTACTGTGTGCCCACAATGTACAATTAATTATATTATTATTGTAGTTATGCAAGTTGAATAAGATAATACTTGCCCTCAAGATATTGCAACTCTAAGAAGGAAAATAAGACAATTGCACACGTAAATAAAATACAATAATGCTTTAAATACGATCATTGTTTTTCAGTATTAGTGTTGATGCATTTTCTATATCTTCCTCTAAAGAAAGAAGACAATTTGCAATAAACCTTTGAAAAGGAGTTTTGTTACATCTGTACTTAGGCAAATAGTGACTAATAAATTATTCTCCTAATGGCCACACCTGGTGGCTCTTGCCTGTAATCCCAGCACTTTGAGAGGCCGAGTTGGGTGGACCACCTGAGGTCAGGAGTTTGAGACCAGTCTGACCAACATGGTGAAACTCCATCTGTATTGAAAATACAAAATTAGCTGGGTGTGGTGGCATATGCCTGCAATCCTAGCTACTTGGGAGGCTGAGGCAGGAGAATCACTTGAACCCGGGAGGCAGAGGTTGCAGTGAGCTGATATCACACCATTGCACTCC
>NW_012103243.1:3499025-3502570 GCF_000951045.1 Mandrillus leucophaeus
AAAACAAAAAAAAAAACAAGGAAAAACAAATTGTGGTGAAAGTCTGCCCTTATCCCTCCTAAACCTACAAGGCTGACTTCCAATACCACCTCCTCAAATCCTGAACAGATCAATAATGAGTAAGGAAATTGACTCAGCAACAAAAAAAAAAAAAAAAAAAAAAAAAAAAAAAAAAGGCAAATGGGTACCAGATAAAGCTCTCCAAAAAAAGAGCCAGGAAAAGAGAAAGGAGATCAGGAGGGGGTTGCATGAAGAAGACTTAGTATTATTATCCAGTATTGTCATTTTTAAATTTAATTGGAATTTTAATCAAAATTTATATTTGCAAAATTTTTAAAAACAAGTAAAATGTAAAGAGCCCAGCCTTATCATTTTCCCAGGAATCTCCATGCTCAGGGAAAACACCTTCAACTTCTTTAGATGTTTCTTCTGGGCTTTCATGTCTGTATTTCTGGGAGAGATATATATATATATAAAATCTTGATTTTTAAAATGTAGACATTATTTATTTTCTTCCCCCTATAGAAGATGAGTTGTTTAGCTGCTTTCACCTCCTGCTTAGCAATCCCTTTGTTTGGTTAAATCAGTATTCAGATATTTCTTTACTATGACTATATAAATTTACTGTACATTTATGCCATATAATATGCTTTGACTATATTTTCTTTCTTCAAAAGATTTGCCTTTGCTTAGTTTTTCAGGACTCTCTTAGGCATTTCTAGGAAACGAAACTCTCCAAGGGATCTCTATTCAAGAAATCTATAAGGTTTTGTTTTTTCCCACTAGATATGCGAGTGGGAAGTTTAGGCTGGTTGATCTTCAGTTCTGTTGCACAGCTATATCCAAGGGTTAACATTTGCTGCTGTACTAGCAAATGCCTTCCCCTGTCTCCCATGTTGGATCCTTCATTTCCTGAATCCTACACGTTCTCTCTTCTTGGTTTATTTATTTGTGTGTTTGGTAGACCACATGTGCCAGTAGCTTCTGAAAAAGAATACAAGGAGGGAAGTAATTTGAGGAGAAAATTTGAATATCTGAAGTGTCTTTATTGTCTTCAAGTATCTAAACATAAAGAATGATTTGAAATTTTACTGCTATATGAAAACACTTTCATTCAAAAAATATTCAAAAATTTTAAATGTTTGCACCATTAGTTGTTCGCAATGTCAGTCAGATTCTTGCTTCTTTTCCACTTCTTTTTTTTTTTTTTAAACCATCTGGAAGTTTTTACCATCTCTATATCCCTGGGCTCTCAGTGAATCTTTTTGCCTATCGAAGATGGCTCTTACGTTCTAAGAAAATCTGCAAAACACATTCATAGCAACATCTAGACTCATGTTTGACCAAACAACTGGGCACCAAGCCTAGGCAAGTTGATGCATAAAATCAACAATCACAAGCAACCCTTCACATAATGCCTGTTTATGTACTTGTTGAGTCCAGACCTTTTTTGGTTTAACTTCTAAAGGAAAAACTTACTGCGTCCTCCTAAAATGTAAGAAGGACAACTTTCTGGTTGGGGAGTGTATTAGCACACCTTATATCTGATTCCGGAAATCTCTGGAGCTTTCAATTAGAAACCTTTCTTTCTAGAGTTATACAACCTGAATCAACTAGCTTATTGTTGGGTTCTCCACTGCAAGAGCTTAGCTTTTTCTTCCAGATTATCTTTAATTGTCATTTTCTCTTTCTCTCTCTCTTTTTTTTTTTTTTTAATTTTATCTCTGGGGATTTTAGGAGGGAAAAATTATTCAATCCACTGTGTTTTACTGGCAATGTTCCCCTAGTGTTTTTGGTTTGTAACCTTTTCAGACCAAATCTTTGCAGCCATTCTTGAGCCCTCTCTTTTCCCCACAACCTTCGTCTCATCTAACAAAACCAATTCTGCTGATTTTACCCTCAAATATATCCAGAATTTGACCACTTCTTGCCACCCTTACTTACACCAGCCAGGTCCAAGCCACCTTCCTCTGTTCCTGGACTATTCAAGTAGCCTCCTACTCACCTTTGTCTTTTTTCCATCACTTCTCAACAGACAGCCAAAGTGATACTGTTCAAACTTGAGTCACATCCCATCACTCCACCTTCCATTTGCTTTTCACCGTAGCTAATAAGAAACAAAGTTTATATTATTTAATAATCCCCATGGTCTATAATGTCCATGATCTCTCTGACCTCATTTCCAGAAGTCTTCAGATCATTTCTTCCTCTCCAGCCAACAAGTCTCATTGCTGTCCTTCACAATTGTTCAGTGCTCTATCTCAGGCAGGGATAAGAGTACCTCCATAGCAGTGCTGCCTATGTATTTTCTGAATTAATGAATAATTTTATTTCAAAAATACCTCAGTGGCATTCTCCTGTTTTTAGGTGTGAACCTAGCAAAGGTCTGTGATGTTTCTTTCACAACACTTAGGAAAAGTGTTGTGTTCAACCTTACAAAAGAGGAAAAATAATAGTGACCTAAGTATCTTATATATTTTTTAACAAAACAAGATACAGTATACACATATGCATAGCCCATGAAAGGAGCAATATGTGCTTTGGGATGGATTTTCCTTTTTTCTTGGTTTTGCTTCAGAAAGTCCACTTTAATTTTTTTCCCCCTGGTTTTATGGTCTCTTACAGTAAAACTTGCATTGAAAAGAGAAACACTTATCCTGAAGTATCTTTATCATAAACAGATGTTTTGCAGTAGCCAGCCCTGCAATGTGCACAGTAAAATGTGGTGCTACAATCTTAAGCTTTCATTTACTTATTTAAACATGTCTGAGAGACCTAGATTATATACCACAGGGGCAGACAGCACACTGGTGTGTGTGAGTAGTGGGGCATGGAGGGAGAAGGATGGGGTAGGAAGGGATGAGTAGCAAGCTTAAGGACTTCTGCCTCCCTTTCATCTGTGATTGCAAATACTGCTGACCCATACTAGGTGACTGCACATAGATTCTTGTCCCACTTTCTTAAAAAACATTATTAAGGAAGGTGCATGTAATGAAACCTCATGTATTATTAACCTAACCTTACTACGAATGTTCAAGGAATAGGTTTAATTCAACTAAAATTTATAGGCAATTTGTTAAAGCAGCAGTGCACATTAGAAGGTACATTAGAGCCACATTGGTTTTAATATGCCATTCAATAACTTGAACAGAGGTTAAAAATGCTGCTTAACCTCCATTAAGTATTTTAAAAATGCTTTAATTTAAAATTATTTGGAGTGTGTGTACATATATGAATGTACACATATCCACACTAATAAATATAACACTAAATATCTTTTCCCAGTTCCCTATTTCTGTGCTGGATGACCTTATAATGTTCAGCAGTAGGCACTTAATCAGAGGCCAGGCTGAGGAAGGCAGGGAAGGATGTCAAGGCATCCCAAGCCAGTGACCCACCCTTGTCCTTGAGAACTAGAGGCAGAGAGTGCTTATTGAAGACTCTGCAGCTTTGGAATAAAATAAAGGCTAATTTATAACGAAAACAGCTTCCTATGACATGTTTTGTACTAATAGGACAATGCCTCATGCTTCCCCCTAGTATTT
>NW_012103243.1:3503300-3511638 GCF_000951045.1 Mandrillus leucophaeus
TAACATGCACAGTATTTCTATGATGGAGGTGCTGGGATTATTCTCGTTTTAATCTAATTGGGGAAATGAGATCTAATTAAGTAGAAGAGCCATTTATAAGTACAGGTCCATCTGACTCCAGAGTGTATACTCTGAAAGAGTGGAACTTTTTCTAAATAACTAACTCAATATTTGTCTTAGACATTCACACAATAAATATTTGAGGGTGAGTTAGATAAATACTGTTTCTTTCCCCCACCTTCAAACATATCTCAACTCATGATTCTGGCTTACTGCTTCACATCCTGGGATACTTCATTTGTTGTTCAAAACCCAAGTAGTAGGCATAAAATGACAATTAACAGAGTCCTGGGAAACTACAATGTTCAAATAATGATGAGGTAAACTAAAGGGGTCTAGAAATGGAATTATCTCTGAGAACTTCATTGGAGAAATTTTGGAGATGGTTGGAATGGCATAGGAGACAGGCTTTAGAACATACATTTGATAAACACTGAATGGGAACAGAGAATAAGAGTTTTGCTGTGGATTTTGAATATGCATACACACATATATTAATTATAATCTCCAAGATGTAATCGGAGTTGTCATTATTTGGGTTATTTGTTGTTATTGGATTTGATTCTTAGAGAATATGTTACTGAGGGCCTTTCATGGGTATTCACATAAATAGAAAAATTGGATTATTTATGAAACAGAAAATTCCAATAATGTTTTCTCTTACATGATCATATTATTATGTACTTTGCTTTAAGAACTAAGATATAGTTTTAGTGTAACATTTTCTTTCTATAGCTCTGTTGCATCTGTTGCTGTGATAAGCACTATATTTTAAATTTATTGTGTCTGATTCATATACACTCCTCTCTAGACTCCCTGATCGGACAGGCCACTCTGACCAACCACTCTCATGACTCACAGATTTATGTTTACCATTTTCCTTTTCAGTGTTAAAGGAATCATCTCATATTTTAGAGGGCAGCAGATCTTTATCCATCCATCCACCCATTCATCCATTCAACTATCTATCCATTTCATTCATATATCTGTTTTTCAATAAACATCTGTTGAGTAAATTACCAGGGACAATGCTGGTGTTAAGATATACAATCACAAATATACTAAGACATTGTGATTTAGTAAGGGAAACTGACTCACATGTAAATGTATCACAATGTGATAAGAGCAATATTAGAAATATACAATATGGAGAAGTAGTAAAGTGAAGAAAAGGATCAATTCTTGAAGGAAGCAGAGTATTAGGAACTTAGAGAAAATGATTTCTGATCCGAATTTTAAGAGGAAATAGGAATCAGCAAGCTGCTCAAGGAGGGAGTAGCAGCCCAGAAAAAAGGAATAACAGCAGAATAATTCAAGTTTATCTAATTTAACTGAAAAACATTTAAAAATTGTTTTAAATAAGAGAAATTATACCTTGGGATGAATAATATTAATATTTATGTATTTACTTGATCAAGTAAGTCTAGAAGTAATTTTAGCAAGATTTTATCTAAAACTCCCAAATGGAGGAAAATTATTATTGTTTTAATTTGAAAACTACCATTATCAACTATATTGAAATATAGTTTACAAACAAGACAACAGTATTGAAAATATTGATTCGTAAAGCCATTCCCAAGATAGTCTTTTGTTGCATGGGTATAGGTGAGCCACACATCCCTCCCTGGGCTCTCGTGTAACTATTATGTCCATTTTCTGGCTTAAGGGGAGAGTAGTTTCTTCTAAATGTCTTACAATTAGTGCTTAGCCCCAGCGTTGCCCTCCTTTCTTGAATAAGGCCTAGAGGTTACACTTCTTTTCTTTCTCCCTTTCAAGACCTTGGCAAAGCCTGGTTGTTCATGGTCCTCAGGAGGGACATTGCTGGGAAATGGGCTCTTCTTTTATGCCCAGGACAAATACTGTGCTGTGCAAATAGCCACTACAGGAGATAATACCAGCTGCCTTGCTAATAACTTTGAACTCTATAGATCCTTCTCCTAGATAAAGCAACACTATTTTATGATATGGGTGACTCTTTGCTTTAACTGGATGATACATATTTTTCCACTTGAGATTTGTCGTGTTTAAAACCAGGGGTCAGCTAAATAATATGGGAAAATAATAAACTAGCGAGCTGATTTGGACTATGTATGTGTGAACACTCAGCACTACATAATGCAAGGCAATGATGTTGTCCTAATGACCATGCTTAAGAATGTGGTACAAAATCACTCATGAAATGAAATCTCAATAAGATCAGTTACAATGCTACAGATACAAAGATTTGGAACATGAAGTAGAGCTAACGAAGGGGTATCAGAAATGCATTACATTAAAATAAATTAAGGTCAGTTATAATTAAGCCACATTCAGGAGTTGAAGTTTAAGCAGAAGGAAAGGGAAAAGATTGTTTTCTATAGTTGGAAGTCATAAAAGGGAGGTAATGGTCTAGAATTAGGCACATTCAGGTAAGGCAAGAGATAATCTTTAAACAGGAAGTTACCTGAGTCATCCTAATTAGAACTGCTTAAAAATAGGACAACTAAAATACTGGTGGGATTAACCTTTATAATCATGCTCCGGAGAGGAGGAGGGGAATTAACCCCAAGGCAAATTCCCATGCAGTCTTTTCCTGGAAGTCCTACCTTCATTTGCAGTCTCCCTGGGTGCTTAACATCTTTTTAGTTCTTCTCTGCTTATATTTCTGATTTTTCTGTGTCATTCTTTACTCCGCAAAATTTGGACTACCCAACTTGTGCACCAAAATGCCATCCCCTACTATACTTAGAGGTTTATCTCATACATCATTTCTTCTAAAACTCACCCTTAATTATTCCAAATTCTCTGTGGCTTGGAGCTATTGCAATAAGTCTAAATTAATTCTACTTGTAAGTATCTTTGCTAATGGGTAATTTATCCAAATTGGAGGGCTGTTAGCACATTCATGATGCCATCATCATGGATTTAAGGGCCTAGATACCTTCACAGGAACAAAAATACAAAGAATCACAACCACAGTGGCCTTGAATTTAAATGGAAGCCTTCTGAATTTGACTTTGACCATGTGATGAATCAGGTATAAGAATATATACTAATTGTTATGGCCATGATCTATTTCTTCAAATGTATATATAAGGGAAATTGCTGTCAGGTGATACAAATAAACAAATAGCGAAATCTGGCTGTAAATTATGATAAAATGATAGTATTAGTTGATTTCCTCCAACTGAATGGCACAGATTTTGAGCTCTTTCCTTTTCCTCCCATGGAGCACAATTCTGTTTTCCTGCCCTTGAAACTTTGTAAGACGCAATGTACAAGATCTAGGGGAAGGAAAAAAACCAATTGTTGGTGGCTATAAGAAAATGGCTTGTTTTCAACTAGAGCCTGAAATGAGTTTCAGAGTATCCTAATTACTTTTTGCTGTTCCCTATAGAATAGATAACAGAATGGATTCACTTTGTGCTGATGCTCTCCTTCTTTCAATATCATTGCTATTTTATGAACTTTGAATTAGTGTCATGACAATTGTACAATTCATTTTTATTTGCTGTAACTGTATTCATTAGAATCCTTCTGTGATCCCTCTACCCCATTGTTTCAGTAAAATTCTTTGCAGCATTTTGCACATGCTTGTGTGTGTACCCATGTGTCTGTGCATGTGTGTATATGTATATATACAGATACATGCACACACACATCACATAACCCTGAGAACCATTTCCCCCTCATATGCCTGCTCCATAATTCAACTGCCTGATAGCTTTTGAATTTTATAACAGTTAACTTCCATCTCCGGGCTCCAAAGAGATTTTAAGTAACTTGAATAGACTTTTGAATCATATTTGTATTTCTTTCCTTTTCCTACAAGAAAAAAAATAAGGGTTTTAGAGTTAAGCTAAAATCTCTAAATTCTGCAGGCTTTTTTTTTTTTTTAATAATTGAACTCATTTTTATTTGTTCATAGAATGTGTATGGAGTGCCTACTATGTGCCAAGCAGTGTACTGGCTACTAGGGAGACAATGATGAATGAAACAGATGGGTTTTCTGCCCTTATGGAAGTTAGATTTTGATGGAAATGAGATTGATTATAATTTTTGTAAACACTTAGGAAACAAACAGGATGCTATGAATTTGTAACAGGCATACCTAGCCTGGCCTAGGGAAAGTTGCCTGAGGAAGTCATGAGAACTGACATATATGAGTGAGCTAAGCAAAAGAGATATGTCAAAATCATCCCAGCAGACAGAATGGCCCATGAAAAGGCCTTTAAGTCTCAAGAAGAGGAACAAATATGACTGCAAAGGACTGAGTGGGGAATGGGCCATGAGCGGAAGCTAGAGATGTAACTGGGACCTGACTGCAGGATTAGAGATTGGAAGAGAGATTTGGATTTATTTCCTGAGGGGAATAGGAAGTCATCAAGTAGTTTCAAACAGAGAAGTGAAATGTCCAAACTGCACTTTGGAAAAAGACTGCTACGAAGAATAGATTGGAACAGGACAAGAGGGATGCAATTAGAAGAGATGGCCTCTGGGACTTGGTGGCCTGGGTGTAAACCTGAGTTTTGCTATCTATTAACTCTACCATTTTAGGAAAGTGTGTTAACCTTTTCAATCTTCCGTTTTCTAATTGACAAAATAGATGTAATAATAATTCCTGCATTATTTGCATTTCTATGACAACTAAATGAGATACTCAACATAAAGTCCCTGTGGTAGCATCTAGTTTGAGGTATTAGTTATAAAAAAAGTGGTTGGTGACTTTATCTGGGAGGTGGTAGTGGGGATGAAGAGTGGAAGGTTTAAAATTGTTAGGAGGCAACATCCATAGGACTTGATAATTAGCAAAATGTAGGGGGTCAGAAAAGAGGAGGATGCAAACTTTTATTTTTAGTGAAATACAGAATTAGTTTAATTTGAATTTCAGATAACTTTTTTAGTCTAAGCAAATGCTGCATGCAATGCACCTTTACTAAAAAAATTCATTGTTTGTTAGAAATTCAGATGTAACTGGTTTCCTATATTTTATAAGTCTGCCCTACCAAAGATACCTCAGTGTTCTAGGCAAAGCAACTCTATGACTGGTAATATCTGTTGGAATGGAGCTGATTAGAGGAGGTCAAGTTTTTTGTGGAAATAATACGCAGCAGATTTTAAATACATTGAATTGTAGGTGCCTGGGAGACACCCAAGTACAATGTAGATAATTTACTCAGCTTTTCTTTGGTCGTAATTGACACACTGAAGAACGGATATAACCACATTTGTATTGGGAATGAGATAGTGCCATGGTAGAGTATCCTGTTTTTCTGTGTAATCAATTATTATGCTTTAAATAAAAGAGTGGATAAAAAGTATATATAAAACTTTTAATGTCTTTATTTCTAGGTTTTTATATTTCTCCAGGCAGTGCCAATGGCTGCCTGCCATGCTCATGCCATACAGCTGGCTCAGTTCATCACATCTGTAATAGCCTAACTGGTCAGTGTGTTTGCCAAGATGCTTCTATTGCTGGGCAACGTTGTGACCAATGCAAAGATCGTTACTTTGGATTTGATCCTCAGACTGGAAGGTACATCTTTATAAGCTTTACTAATTAAACTCTTTCTTTACCAACAGTTGACTTTTTTTGGCAGTTGCAAAGCAATAACTTCTGTAAAAAGTATTTTTTTTGGCCGGGCGTGGTGACTCACGCCTGTAATCCCAGCACTTTGGGAGGCCAAGGCAGGCGGATCACGAGGTCAAGAGGTCGATACCATCCTGGCCAACACGGAGAAACCCCCGTCTTTACTAAAAATGCAAAAATTAGCTGGGTGTGGTGACACGCACCTGTAGTCCCAACTACTCAGGAGGCTGAGGCAGGAGAATCCCTTGAACCCAAGAGGGGTAGGTTTCAGTGAGCCGAGATCGCGCCACTGCACTCCAGCCTGGGAGGCAGGCGAGACTCTGTCTCAAAAAAAAAAAAAAAAAAAATGTTTTTTGTTATTGATGTTTTTGGTTCCGTGACATCTGCATTTACTTAATATATGCTAATCTTTGAATATTTTCTAGAGTGGGTTGCTATATATTGATAGATGTGTCCCTATCCGAGCATCTGGGAATGTTGAATGAGATAAAATATATTTTCCCTCAAAAAACTGAGAGTCTGGATGTGGAGAAAGACAGGAAAAGACATATCTGAAGAAGGAGATACACACACACATACTTTCTCTCTATATATATATAAAATATATATATATTATATATATATGTATGTGGGATATATGTATATGCTTTGTTCTTCATTGCCCTTGAATTTATTGCATATTAGTTCATTGCATTTATTTACATTTTCCTTGCCTTTCTAATTTAGCTTTAAAGACTGGCAGATAAGAAACATAGCTTTGTATTCTGCGACATGATTTTTTTCAGTGTGTAAAGTATATTATGAAAGTAAATCACTTTTGAAAGTTACACTCTCTTTAATATTCTACTTCTTATTCTCTGGGTGTCTGTGGCCATTTGCCTTTACTCATTTGTGTTTGTTGCTGTATTTTTGAAGATGTACTATAATGCCAGTTCCGTGTGTGTGTGTGTGTGTGTGTGTGTGTGTGTGTGTGTGAGAGAGAGAGAGAGAGAGAGAGAGAGAAAGAGAGAGAGGGAGGGAGGGAGAGATTATGCGCTTGTCTAAAGTCTGGATTAAATCTATGAATTCTTTGAAGCGCCTATCCCTGAGAAGCTAGTAGTGTGTGCTGAACTCGGAAAGCATGTGATAAAACCAGTCAAATCTGTTTCTCAATATGTGTGTATTTATAAATATAATGGCTAATCATTTCAGGGTTTGTGATTATCTGGGCTCTTTTAAACTCATTGCCCCCCTGCTGCCTGCCTTTTGGCTGCTCCACTCCTCATTAACACCTCCATTAGAGGGTGGACAGGTGACAGGGTAATTACTGAAAAGGAACTTAAACTAGTTCATTGTGACTTTCTTTTAAAATTTGATGTGATTTTTAAAAACTAGAAAAATCATTTAAAATTTTTATTAAAATAATTTTTGTTTTCATGAAATACAGACATACATATATTTTAATCTGTGACAATCCACTTGTTATCTTGATAGTCTGAGAGCATCGTGACTCTTTTCTACTAATGTTATTATAAATAACTTAAATGAGTATAGAAAGCACATGGCACAGTAAATCTTAAAAGCACTGTCAGGATTTTGATGGTAAAATAGGAGCCAATCACCGCACATACTATCTCCTATGTGTGACTTTTTTGAGAGAATATTCTACAGATTCCCCAGTTGGAACTCTTGGGCTGGTTTGTTTCACTCCTGGCCACCTCTGTCTTTTTCATAGTTCTGACCACATTTACCAGGAGAAAAATATCCTCCCCAATCCACCGTCCTCCTTGCAACATTCGTGCCCATCAATGCCATTTTGTGACATTCAGTACCCATTTTTGTTCTACTCATCCCCCTTGTTAGTCTTCCCAGGGTTATCAGCAAAACGCCTGCCCAGTGACCTAGGGATGTCTGATTGTCTCAGCTTTTTCAATTAACTTTTTTTCTTTAAGTGAGATCTGATTTCCTTTATTACATTGCTTCCTCTACCCTTCAATATTCTTAAATTCAAGGCTGAGACTTTTACCCCATTCTGTTCCTCTCCCATTATCTATCTCACTCTTACTCCCCACCTTACTTTAGTCCAGTAACAAGAATTGCTTAAAAACTACTGTTCCATCTCCTGTCACTCTGCAGTAGGCCTGACTAGCACTGGAGCTAGATTCCCTGGGTTAGAAGGTAGATTGAAATGTTTACATAAATCGATAAGGAATAGGAAGGATCAAAGAAGTGGGTATAAGTTACATTTTTAGAAGATACTGAGGTTACAATAAAGAAAGCAGAATTCAGTCTGAGTACTGTGGCTAACTCCTGTAATCCCAGGAATTTGGGATGCCAAGGTGACTAGATCCCTTGAGTCCAGGAGTTCAAGACCAGCCTGGGCAACATGGCAAAACCCCATCTCTATAAAAAATAAAAAGTTAGCCAGGTGCAGTGGCTCTTGCCTATAGTCCCAACTACTTGGGAGGCTGAGGTGGGAGGACTGCTTGAGACTGTAAGGTCGAGGCTGCAGTGAGTCAAGATTGTGCCCCTGCACTCCAGCCCGGGCAACAGAGTGAGACCCTGTCTCAGAAAAAAAAAAAAAAAGAGAGAGAGAGAGAGAGAGAGACAGAGAGAGAAAGCAGACTTCAGATACACAAAAAGAATGAGGGCAGGTTGGAGTCTAGAAAATAGAGCTAAAGTGTGAGGAGCTGAGTAGATTTCTAAAAATATGAAAGATTCAGAGTAAGT
>NW_012103243.1:3511688-3520810 GCF_000951045.1 Mandrillus leucophaeus
TAAATCTATGAATTCTTTGAAGCGCCTATCCCTGAGAAGCTAGTAGTGTGTGCTGAACTCGGAAAGCATGTGATAAAACCAGTCAAATCTGTTTCTCAATATGTGTGTATTTATAAATATAATGGCTAATCATTTCAGGGTTTGTGATTATCTGGGCTCTTTTAAACTCATTGCCCCCCTGCTGCCTGCCTTTTGGCTGCTCCACTCCTCATTAACACCTCCATTAGAGGGTGGACAGGTGACAGGGTAATTACTGAAAAGGAACTTAAACTAGTTCATTGTGACTTTCTTTTAAAATTTGATGTGATTTTTAAAAACTAGAAAAATCATTTAAAATTTTTATTAAAATAATTTTTGTTTTCATGAAATACAGACATACATATATTTTAATCTGTGACAATCCACTTGTTATCTTGATAGTCTGAGAGCATCGTGACTCTTTTCTACTAATGTTATTATAAATAACTTAAATGAGTATAGAAAGCACATGGCACAGTAAATCTTAAAAGCACTGTCAGGATTTTGATGGTAAAATAGGAGCCAATCACCGCACATACTATCTCCTATGTGTGACTTTTTTGAGAGAATATTCTACAGATTCCCCAGTTGGAACTCTTGGGCTGGTTTGTTTCACTCCTGGCCACCTCTGTCTTTTTCATAGTTCTGACCACATTTACCAGGAGAAAAATATCCTCCCCAATCCACCGTCCTCCTTGCAACATTCGTGCCCATCAATGCCATTTTGTGACATTCAGTACCCATTTTTGTTCTACTCATCCCCCTTGTTAGTCTTCCCAGGGTTATCAGCAAAACGCCTGCCCAGTGACCTAGGGATGTCTGATTGTCTCAGCTTTTTCAATTAACTTTTTTTCTTTAAGTGAGATCTGATTTCCTTTATTACATTGCTTCCTCTACCCTTCAATATTCTTAAATTCAAGGCTGAGACTTTTACCCCATTCTGTTCCTCTCCCATTATCTATCTCACTCTTACTCCCCACCTTACTTTAGTCCAGTAACAAGAATTGCTTAAAAACTACTGTTCCATCTCCTGTCACTCTGCAGTAGGCCTGACTAGCACTGGAGCTAGATTCCCTGGGTTAGAAGGTAGATTGAAATGTTTACATAAATCGATAAGGAATAGGAAGGATCAAAGAAGTGGGTATAAGTTACATTTTTAGAAGATACTGAGGTTACAATAAAGAAAGCAGAATTCAGTCTGAGTACTGTGGCTAACTCCTGTAATCCCAGGAATTTGGGATGCCAAGGTGACTAGATCCCTTGAGTCCAGGAGTTCAAGACCAGCCTGGGCAACATGGCAAAACCCCATCTCTATAAAAAATAAAAAGTTAGCCAGGTGCAGTGGCTCTTGCCTATAGTCCCAACTACTTGGGAGGCTGAGGTGGGAGGACTGCTTGAGACTGTAAGGTCGAGGCTGCAGTGAGTCAAGATTGTGCCCCTGCACTCCAGCCCGGGCAACAGAGTGAGACCCTGTCTCAGAAAAAAAAAAAAAAAGAGAGAGAGAGAGAGAGAGAGACAGAGAGAGAAAGCAGACTTCAGATACACAAAAAGAATGAGGGCAGGTTGGAGTCTAGAAAATAGAGCTAAAGTGTGAGGAGCTGAGTAGATTTCTAAAAATATGAAAGATTCAGAGTAAGTGTGGGATTTTTCTTTTCTTTTCTTTTCTTTTTTTGACAGAGTCTCACTCTGTTACCTAGGCTGGAGTGCGGTGGCACGATCTCGACTCACTGCAACCTCTGCTTCCCAGGTTCAAGGGATTCTCCTGCTTCAGCCTCCTGAGTAGCTGGGATTACAGGTGCATGCCACCGTGTCTGGCTAATTTTTTTTGTATTTTTAGTAGAGACGGGGTTTCACCATGTTGGTCAGGCTGGTCTTGGACTCCTGAACTTGTGATCTGCCCGCCTCAGCCTCCCAAAGTGCTGGGATTACAGGCTTGAGCCACCGCGCCAGGCCAAGCCAAGCGTATGTTTTAAACAAAAAGACCCACAAGTTTTATATAAATGAGATTGGATATATTTACATATTAGTTGACTACTGTTATATTGATGGGGGTGATGAGAATTACCTTTTTAAAATTACAAGTTGTCCTTGGAAATGGTAGCACTTTTCTTCCATCCCTGTATTAGTCCGTTTTCATGCTGCTGATTAAGACATACATGAGACTGGACAATGTACAAAAGAAAGTTTATTGGACTTACAATTCCACATGTCTGGGAAGACCTCACAATTGTGGTGGAAGGTGAAAGACATGTCTCACGTGGTGGCAGAGAGAAGAAAGCTTGTGCGGGGAAACTCCCCTTTGTAAAACCATCAGATCTTGTGAGACTTACTCACTCTCATGAGAACAGCAGGGGAAAGACCCTGTCCCATAATTCAATCACCTCCCACTGTGTTCCTCCCACAACACATGGGAATTGTGGGAGTTACAATTCAAGATGAGATTTGGGTGGGACACAGCCAAACCATATCAATCCCCTTTGTTCTTATCTTTCTAGTTCCAGGAGAGGGATTCTATTTTTCCCCCTTTTCTAACTCCTGCCATTATTTTAAACGACTTTGAAATGTACTGATGCAGTTCTTTGGCCTCTTCATTCACTTCCCACTCCAACAACCCATTTCTATGGCTACACTCTGGATTTTGTGATCACTTATAATTTCTCTATTTTTCAAATCTTCCTAATCCCATGAATGCTATTCTATGGATATATCATATCTTTCCAACTCCAATTGACCCTGGAAGCCTCACATAACCTGCTCCTTAACTTCTCTTAATCTTTAGCCCATTATCCCTACTTACTCCTCTTTTGATCAACCCCATGCCTAACTTCACTGTCTTCTCTTAGCCTGAGGCAAAACCTTTTTTATTCTGACCCTTTTGAGTACTTGATTGCAGACTCCCTTCTGCTGTACTGTGGGGTCAGCTCCAGGGATGATCACCCTATACCTGCCCTGATCTGTGAGGACTTGGGGAAAGATCAGGTACCTATGCTGATGTGAAGCACTACCGTGTATATACTTGTTATCAATTTACTTTCTTTCTCCTTTTAAGCTCCTGCCACTCTCCTCAGTTTTAATTCTATGCTCTTGCCCTTGCAGATAATCTGGCCCTCTGCTCATAGACAAAATAAAACCAGATATAAGTATCTCCAGATTATCTCTTCTCCACCTCCAGTTTGTCTACATTGTCACACATTTTTAATTTTTTTATCTAGTCTTAGAAGAAAACCATGTGTATTTTTGTCTAAAAATAACCTGTTCGCGGTTCTTGATATAATCCCTTCCTGTTTTCCTACTCTTGTTCCTCCCTTCCATGATCTTTGCTCCATCAAATCCTCCCTTTATTTTAACTCAAACATCTCTCTATGGATAATATCCTAGCTGTCTACAAAAATGCTATTCATTCTACAACCTCCTTCCCTTGATTCTGCCCTGCTTTATGAGCCCTAAAAGTTATTGTCTAATCTCTCACTCTTCATTCACTTACTAACATTTAAAAAGAGCACTATGATTCAAGAAAACATGATTTAAACAATAAAAGAGCAGCAGATTTTTTTCTTCTTCATTTTGTTTCTTTCTCATTCATTCTTTATTCACCATGCGTGATACATACATTAGCAGAACTTGCAAGATGTAGACATTCAAGAACTAGTTATGTGACTATTAAATTCTCATGCAAATCAAAGACAAGGTGTATAAAGAGATATAATAAATAAAAATAGATTAAGGAAAAGATAGAATGAGGGAAAAGGTTTCACTGGTGGGAAAAAGGGAGGGGTTGGTGGTGCTTTCCACTTGAGTCCAGTGAAGAGGTCCTATTTGATCCTTTGAAAGGTGACATGTGTCTCCTGCAGTTAGAGAGACCAGTGCATTGATATCCATCTTAGATCTGGCAAATCTAACTGACAAGAAACAGTCTAGCTAGATTTGGATAGGTAAGTTGGAAGACAGTGCCCTGCATATCTTTTTATTATTATCATTATTATTTTTATTATACTTTAAGTTCTAGGGTACATGTGCATAACATGCAGGTTTGTTACATATGGATACTTGTGCCATGTTGGTGTGCTGCACCCATCAACTCGTTAGCACCCATCAACTCGTCATTTACATCAGGTATAACTCCCAATGCAATCCCTCCCCCCTCCCCCCTCCCCATGATAGGCCCCAGTGTGTGATGTTCCCCTTCCCGAGTCCAAGTGATCTCATTGTTCAGTTCCCACCTATGAGTGAGAACATGCGGTGTTTGGTTTTCTCTTCTTGCGATAGTTTGCTGAGAATGATGGTTTCCAGCTGCATCCATGTCCCTGCAAAGAACACAAACTCATCCTTTTTTATGGCTGCATAGTATTCCATGGTGTATATGTGCCACATTTTCTTAATCCAATCTGTCACTGATGGACATTTGGGTTGATTCCAAGTCTTTGCTATTGTGAATAGTGCCGCAATAAACATACATGTGCATGTGTCTTTATAGCAGCATGATTTATACTCCTTTGAGTATATACCCAGTAATGGGATGGGTGGGTCATATGGTACTTCTAGTTCTAAATCCTTGAGGAATTGCCATACTGTTTTCCATAATGGTTGAACCAGTTTACGATCCCACCAACAGTGTAAAAGTGTTCCTATTTCTCCACATCCTCTCCAGCACCTGTTGTTTCCTGACTTTTTAATGATTGCCATTCTAACTGGTGTGAGATGGTATCTCATTGTGGTTTTGATTTGCATTTCTCTGATGGTCAGTGATGATGAGCATTTTTTCATGTGTCTGTTGGCTGTATGAATGTCCTCTTTTGAGAACTGTCTGTTCATATCCTTTGCCCACTTTTTGATGGGGTTGTTTGTTTTTTTCTTGTAAATTTGTTTGAGTTCTTTGTAGGTTCTGGATATTAGCCCTTTGTCTGATGAGTAGATTGCAAAAATTTTCTTCCATTCTGTAGGTTGCCTGTTCACTCTGATGGTAGTTTCTTTTGCTGTGCAGAAGCTCTTTAGTTTAATTAGATCCCATTTGTCAATTCTGGCTTTTGTTGCCATTGCTTTTGGTGTTTTAGACATGAAGTCCTTGCCCATGCCTATGTCCTGAATGGTATTACCTAGGTTTTCTTCTAGGGTTTTTATGGTTTTAGGTCTAACATTTAAGTCTCTAATCCATCTTGAATTAATTTTCATATAAGGAGTAAGGAAAGGATCCAGTTTCAGCTTTCTACTTATGGCTAGCCAATTTTCCCAGCACCATATCTTATACTCCCAGAGTTCATCATGACAAGGAAGACTATGTATTTCTCATGACCAGACGAAGACCACAAGGAAGAGAGACAGGGTTAGGTTGTCTTAGTGTGTGCTCAAAGTACCACTTAGAAGACAAAGGGGCCTGTGTAGAGAAAAGGACAAGATTCCTGTGGGCTACAGAATTAATAAGCAACCAGTCAAAAAGAAAATGCATCTGACTGCACTAAAACAAAAGACGAGTGATACCTGATGGTGAGAAAGATGAATGAAGAAGTCAGGAGGGTACCACTGTCAGTGATAAGTCAGTTTTATGTATATGCAGGACCAGAAATAATAGACTGCTTTGGGTGGTGCTAGTCCGTTGAGTTTCTACCCTTCCTGCAGGCTCTACATGAGGGGGCAGGCTAACCAATCTACCTTCTCTGGTCATAGCCTTGCTGCCTTCATCATGTCCTAGCTAGATGAAAGGGAGAGAAGTATGTTCTTGAAAATGTCTGTTCTTTAAATAAAGATTGGAGTGTTGACTAATATACAGGATTAGACATTCTATTTTCTGAATTGAATTTGTATTTTGCAATGTAAAGTAACTGTAGGACATTCTATTGCCTGAGAAAGACCAGAAAAGCCATGTGACTAACTCATTTTATATCCACATGGAACATGGTGGAATTAGCTCCATATTATACATTTAAGGGGTCAGTAAAAGACAAAAGTAAAACTGATTTATGATTGCTTCTCATGACTCATGGTTTTTCAATGTGCTGGCCATTTTATTGTTTCGCTTTATTTCTTAAAATTACCTCTTCCTTTGGCTTCTGAGATTCTACTTCTCTTATTTGTTTTCTATCTCTTTTGCTGGTTACTCCTTTTTAATATGTCCTTTCAATGTCCACAACTGTGTCCCTGATTTCAATCACTACATACATGTTAATGGCTCTCAAACATGTGATCATGCCTGCCATGCACTCTAGGCCTGTAGCCAGCTGTCTCTCTGAGTTTTACGCTTTCAAGTCCCTTGTGCATTTCATTTTTAATATAGTCAGCACAGAACTAACCATTACTTCCTCATCTTCCCCCAAATAAAAATTAGTCTCATGCCATCTCATGCTATTGTCATCTTGGTGGAAAAGACATAAAACTTCAAATAATTATTTAAGTCCAAACTTCCCAAGTTTGAGTGGGGCTTAGATTCTTCTCAGGTCTGGCAGAATTGGCTCTGTTGTTAAGTAGAATGAGTCTACGGGCTACTGCTGGAAAGTGCTATGGAAAGAAGAGCTACTGTCTAAAAAGAATAGAAAGAATAAAGCTTCCCGTGGCCATATGGGACCCAAGGAGATCAGCAGGATTTGTCTCTTACTAAATCAGTCGTGTGGAATGCTGGTAACTTGACTTGACCCTCCTATCCTACTGATGAATTCAGCTGTCTCTTTTCACTTCAACTTTGATAATCATTATAGAGGAAATCCTGTAGCACAGAAGGGCATGGAGAAAGATATTTTAAAATGTGACAATGAGAATTGCTTGAGTTTGGACTTTTGTTCAACATTGAAAAGAGATAAAAATGGGTTTTCTCTTTTTTATGTTTTTTCACTCCTCTTTTGAATTATACTGTTCTTAAACCATTTTTTTTTTTTTGGCTTCTGGTTGTTATTGTGTATACACTAACATTAGCTATATTGAAAATATGTAACAATTGGCTAAGATATATGGGATTCCATCAAGTATAAGAAATTTTTGTTTCTTAAAGGAAAAAAATCACATGTAGTGTAAATGTATACAGATATGCAGTATAGGGAAACAGCTATGACCTGATGTTAAAACATTTTTTTTGAAAACAGAGTAGATTGCAAATCAATTGAATCTGCTTTGAAATCTAGGCACTGTGGTAGGTTGTTACAAATAGAAATGTTTACATTTATAAAAATTACAATGCAGTTATAACAAATGGAAACTAAAATATTAATTTTCAAAATATACAGTAGATTGTAAATATCTTATTATGAAAGGGGAAGATACAAGTATCATAGTACTTCTTCATCAATTTGGAAAATAACCTCACCTCCTTATCTGTCTAGTTCACATATTCATTACCTTCCTCATGCTCTATTTGTTGGATGCAACAAGGTTTGTTATATTGTTTTCTCTTAGTTTATTTTCTACACATTTTTTTGTATTCCCAAGGGCAAAATAAATAAAATAAAACAGACCTTGACCCTAAACTACACAACCAACAACAAAAATCCATGCAACACAACAATAACTTTCTGTGACCAAGCTGGAAAATCATTTGCCTCTTTCCATCTAAGTGGTTTATTCTTCAAAAGTTACCAGTAAAAAGGGGGCATGGATTTAAAAAAGCTGATCCTAGTGCAAACATTACTCCATTTACCTCTGACACATAAAGCAAACATGATTTAATCAGTATAGAAAAACAATGAAGCAAAAAAATAAAATAAAATAACTGCCCACTGAAAAATCAATAATGCAAAAAAGCATATAGTGTTTGTCTAACCCAAAAACAATGAGACAAAAATGGACCATATTTAATTCATCTCAGTTGGTAGTGGAGACCCATATTTGACACCCTGCATTTACTGGCACTGTCCTCAAGTTGACCTGTGACTAGGACTGCTCTGCCCCATAGCCCCCAGGACTGCTCCAGTTCATCTGGTACCCCACAGTTGTCTTACATAACACCCACACACCACAACTCCCAAAAGTTTCTTCCCTAATGATGTACCCTCTCTATATTCTATGTTACCTTGTTTTAAGCCTAAAGGAGTTAGTAGTGTCACTATTTGTCCCATTTACTAGCTGACACACACTGAAGTTGTCCATAGAGGGTAGGACACCAAGGCTGGTTAGGGAGAATAAAGGCTCAGACTTTTGGAGCATAAAAAACAGGGAAGTTCTTCTATGCCCAGATTATTTTTGGTTTTACTGCACATGTTCTACATTTCAGCACTAGGTTATAGATTTGGTCCAGTAATCTTTTCACAGGCCTTTTTCTGATTGATCTCAGTTGGTCTTTTCTCTGAGAACCAGGTCAATGACTTCAAATGAAAGCAGATAACTTTCTTGTCAACTGATTTCCTTTTATGGTGTGATAATGGAAAAATTAGGGAGTGTGCCTCATAGATTCCCTCTCCTCAGTGACTCTTTGTCAGACAGCTGGCTGTCATCTGGGGTGACAGGGTAAATGGGCCACAAGCCTGTCATCATCTGGCAGCCAAGGCAGGGCTTTCTCACAAGGTAGTGGCAGATTTCCAAGAAAGAAAGCAGAAACATGCAAAGACACTTGAGGCCTGAACCACCAGGATGTTACTTTTGCCTTATTCTACTGGCCAAAGCAAGGCACGAGACTTGACCATGTTTGGAAGTGGTGGGGAATAAACAGACTCTCCTTTGTGATGGGTAGAACTAACTATACAGTTAGCTGCAAAGGACCTGTACAGAGGGAAAGGTGAAGAGTTGCGATTTTTGCAATCTCCTATGGCTGCCAAACCATATATTCTCCCTTAATTTAGATGATATACGATCCAATAAGAAGTATCAGTTTTTATGTATTAGTAGCATTTATTCAATGTGATGTAATAGGAATAACACGCAATTGGACATCAGAATATCCAGGTTTCAGTTTTGTCTTTTCCTCTAGACCAGATATAGTAGCTTCCTATTACTGGTGGAATAAATTACCTCAAACTCAGTGGCTTAAAGCAACATGAAATTTTATTATCTTATAGTTCTGGAAATCAGAGGCTCTAAATGAGTTTCACTAGGCTAAAATCAGGCCTGTATTTCTTCTGCAGATTCTAGGAAAAAAAAATTTCCTTGATTTTCCCAGCTTTTAGAGACCACCTGCTTTCTTTCTCTTT
>NW_012103243.1:3521005-3590702 GCF_000951045.1 Mandrillus leucophaeus
TTTTTTTTTTGAGATGGAGTTTTGCTCTTGTTACCCAGGCTGGAGTGCAATGGTGTAATCTCAGCTCACCACAGCCTCCGCCTCCTGGGTTCAAATGATTCTCCTGCCTCAGCCTCCCGAGTAGCTGTGATTATAAGCACGCACCACCATCCCCAGCTAATTTTGTATTTTTAGTAGAGATATGGTTTCTCCATGTTGGTCAGGCTGGTTTTGGTTTTGAATTCCCACCTCGGCCTCCCAAAGTGATGGGATTACAGGTGTGAGCCACTGTGCCCTGCACACATTCTTTAGCTCATGGCTCCTTCTTTCATTTTCAAAGCCAGCAGAGCAGTGTTTCCTTGGACCTCTGCTTATGTCCTTACATGTTTTCTCTCTGACTTTTACCCTCCTGCCTTCCTTTATAAGGACTCTAGATTACATTGGGCATTGTTAGAAAATCCAGGATAATCTCCCCATCTCAAAATCCTTAACCAGATCTGCAAATTCCTTTTACCAAGTAAGGTAACATTCACAAGTTTGGGGGATTAGAACCTGGGTATTGTTGGGGTGAGCATAATATGACCTGCTCTGCCAGAGTTTAGCAATCTATAGCCTGGGGGTCTGCCACATGTTTATGTACGTAGAGTTTTACTGGAGCACAACAATGTTAATTCTTTACATATTTTCTGTGGTTACTTTACTACTACAGCAGCAGCAGCGGAGTTGAGTTACAATAGAGTTCACATGGCCTGCAAAGCCTAAAATATTTACTATCTCATCCTTTATAGATAAAGATTGCTGACCTTGTAACTAGATTTACTGTCACCTTGGGCAAATTACTTATTCTCACTAAGCATAATAGAATCATAACTTTATAGACTGGGAAAGAACCTTAAAAGTAATTTTGGTTAAACTCTACCCTATACATTTCTCTGCATAAATCACCTTTTCAGAATAACTGGTGAATGGCCATTCAGCTTCTGCTCCAAAACATGGAACTAAAAGGAGCCCACTATCTCATGAAGTAGCTCATGTTTATTTCAAACAACTGTAATTCTGCAACAAATAGAAATATATTATTTATATTAACCAAAAAGTTGCAGTCTCTTGACTTTCTTGCCTAGTCTTATTTCTGCCTTCTGAGACCATAGAGAATAAGTGAAATCTCTCTTCTTTCTGAGAGCACTTTAAAATTTGATTCTGCTATCATATCTTACAGTTATTTAGTTATTTGCATAAATATGTGGAGTGTCAACAAAGGACAAAGAGATAGTGTTCTCAAATCAGAACCTTGCTAAGCAAGCTGCCTGGACTTAGCTGTCACTATTGCCTGGATGCAAGGGAGTCACTGCCCCTGGTCCAGCTTTTATGAGTTTCTCTATTTGTGCATGGGAAATTCACCAAAAAGGGTGAGTTTGCACACTGTTGACTTCTCCCTTTCAGATGAGGCACTCGTATTTCCTTGTTCAATAAATCATGTGAATATGGCTTTCAGCTCACACAACATGGATGCCCAAGCCTCAAATCCCTCTCCTATAATTCTGATTCCACCTCCAAAAGAATAAAGATGCTGTTAATAGGCTGTAACTAAAGGGAAACTAAGAAGCTCAATGAAACCACAACTCCACTGTTAATCGGGGAAAACCAGACTCCTCTAGAGGGCACTGTAGCACTCACCGAATTCTGTGAACTGAGAACACTGGTCTAAGAGAATCTGAACAGAGACCAGCTCTTAAAGAAAGCTGTCCATTCCCTGGGAGTGAGGTTAGCGAGGGGGACAGAGTTGAGCCAATAAAAAAGGGGCTCAAAAGAGCTAACCTGTTATTGGAGCTACAAACCATGTTTGGATTAATCTCTGGTGTCCTATCCTAAGTCTAAAGCTTCCCTGGTGCTTTATTCACAATCAATTCCTGTATCCAACAATATTTACCTAATCCTTACTGTGCGCTAGTCTTTGTGTTAGGCACTGATGGAAAACAAAAACAAAAACAAACAAACAAAAAAACTCTGCCCAATTTTGCCAATTTGCCTTGAAGTCTCTTTCTGTTTTGTTTATTAATAACCCTTATCTAAAATCCCTTAGCAATTGGAGTTCTCTTTCTCCTTCATTCTTTATGTTGAATGATGTCTCATCATCCCCGTCAACAAGTTAGAAGACAGGGAGTAACTCTATACCTGTCCTCCCTTCTCTTTTCAATTCGGCATCCCATTCTACCAATTTTACTTAACATTTCTCAGGTCTATCCTGCTAATTTCCATTGCTCCTTGCCACTGCCCCAAGGTAGCATGATCTTACTTCTGCTCACCTTTCCAGGTTTACCTATCACCATTTCTCATTCTGAATTTACATCCAAGAGTACTGAGCTGCTTGGAATTTCATACCTTGTTCTACTTTTTCTTTTTTTCCTCTATTTTTGCCCCTCCCGACTTCCCTGGCTTATTTCTACTCGTCTTTTAACATTCAGCCCAAGCATCTCCTCCAAGACTCTTACTTAAAATTACCCTTCCCATCCCTTCTTCTGCTACCAGACTAGGTGAATTGCCCCATTTCTGGACCTTTAGAGCCTGGATACATCTTTATTAATGCTCTTTCCATTTTATCTTGCATATGAGATTGTGAGCTCCTTGAGGACGGGGGCAATTCTATATGATTAATCTCTATATCCTTGATGTTTATTCCAGTCCTGGAACATAGCTGACCCTCAATGAATGTTATTTATGTCAATCAATATTTAAATCAATTTGATAGTACCCATGAGCTGAGGCCCCAGACAGAGGAGGGGTGTACAAAGAGAAATGTCAATAAAGTGACCTATATATCTTGGGATATATCTCTGGGCATCCTACAGTAGTTCTCCCTCAGATGATGAATTTTCTGACAGTGATGTGCATTACTGAAACATATTCCTTTCATTAATAGTTAGGTTTCTTCAACAGTAATAATTAGGATAACACTTTCTCTCACTGTTTCCACAACTGGAAGAAACTCCTAGGAAAGGAAAGTATATAAATTTGTGATTTAGGAGACAGAGGCCAACTTCTTTCCCATTGTAACCAGTAAATACTGAGTTATGTAAGGGTCCAAAGAGTACTATCATAGCAAACTGCTGGCAGAGATTAGCGATGCTTTACTCCTATTTTGTTTACCATAATGAACTGGTCAATAAACATCACAAATTGTTTATCTATATAAATCTTGACAGATTACTCTTTATGAAATCCATTTAGCAAGTGAGGTTTTCCCATAAGGATGAAAAATGAAGATTTTAAACAGATTGCGGGAGAAGCTCTGGCTGTACCAAGAGAGTCAGTGTAATAAAGGTTTCTTTATATTAATATTACAAAAACCATTTATCCTGGCAAAATCAATATTGCAATTCATCTTAGTTTGGTGTTTCTCTTTCTAAGCTTAAAATATCTTTTCCTTTATTATGTATAATTTTGTTTTAATAAATGTGAAATGTATTTCATTTAGGAGGTACTCTTGAGGAGGGATAACTTATAAAATGACATCAAACTTGTAGCTTATTTGCTAAAGAGTCTTGGAAATGTTTAAAATTATATTTGAGTGGCTGAGAAATCTAAAGGAATCATTTTACTTAATCCTTAATTACAAAATTATCCCCAGTGTCCTTTGGGGTAAAAACAAACTACAATGTTCAGAAAAGTCTTCTCCCGTGAACTTCATTTAGGAAAAATTCTTACTGAAGTCAAGCGATTATAACAAGTCAGATAAGTTGACTATAACAATGGCTTGGAAAAGAGACTGAAATCAAGAACAGACACATTTAATTGCTCAAAACACTGCATGCTTTGGATGGAAAAAAAATAGCACTACACCAAAGAACGGAATAATGTTATACACTGGAAGCTATTATTCTAAATGTATTATATGTAAAATAAGTGTGATTGTCTCAGGAGTGAATGATAATCAAAACTGAAATACTCAAGAGACACTTACACATGAGTGGTGCAGTTATACATATATACACAAACACACACACACACACACACATTGAGAGAAGTTTTTCTCTTATTGTTTATGCTCACTAAAATTACATTAAAAGCCTATAAACAATAGACTCTACATAACAGCATATAATGAAATTAAGAGCAAATCAAATATTTTTGCATCTATAATTCCATTTTAATTATAATACATACTTTTCTCAGCTCTAAAACTTAACCTAAACAAAACATCTATATGAAATGAATTCTGATGTAATGTGTATAGATAAAAGACCTAATACAGTTGTTTGAAGGGGGAAAATGTCCTTTTGTCATGACCATAAAAAGGGCAAACTACAGTACAGTGGTTTTCAAGAAAAACTGTACTTTCTTTATTCCCAAGGGGATATTAGTCCATAAAACAAATTTGCAGCTTATTTGGCAGTCTTAGCTTTTATCAGCCTTTTTAAGGGTGTTGAATGATTACTCAAGAGATCACACTGTAAAAATTGCAGTGGGGAAAAGTAACTCCGTCCATTCAGCATCTTTATTAGAACATATAGGTGAATCCTTTTGACATTTTAAACATACCACAAGGAGAGTACCTTTTTAATGGTGAGTGGTCTTCTTACCTGTGCTGTTTTGCTTCTCTAATACCTCATGGCACTAACATTGCTTATCCTAATCAGTGCCATTGGCATAAGCTACATGTTTGAATAATTCACTGTGAGGGAACAAATTTTATTTTCTATTATGGCAAAATGCCACTACTGGTATTTTTACAGGCAACTTTGGATCCAAGAAATTTAAGCTGCAGTAAAGTTATCTTATTATGTTCACATCATTTGCATCTTTTCATAAATCAGAATAATATTGTATTCTCCAACCATTGTGGATAGATAAGTTTAGTTCATAAAATAGAAGATGAAATATAACCCATATTAAGGCATCAACAATATTTGAACCTGTCTTCCTCAAGCAACTTTCTTAGTGAAATTTAGTCTTCATAGAACTAACTATAGAATTTTAAGATTTTTAGGGAGAGCAATGATTTACCCCTGGTTTTCTATTTTGCAATTGGATAGTCACTTGAAAAGATAATTTTATGGGTACCTAATCTAAATTTTTAGCTGACAGGAGAACTGCTTTTATAAAAGCAAAATTTACAGTATTCCTAATTGAACAACTGGATTCAAACTAATCTATAAGATATACTGTGGGATTTTAAAAAACAATATAATATATTTTTTGCTATTAGTTAGTTTATAAAGAGAAAGCTTTATACAGGTTTTACCAGGACCAGTAGTTTTATAAACATCTTTTCTATTTTCCTTTATTTTATGTTGATTCTATATTTGTTTAGCTCAAGATTCTTTTCAATTTGTTGGCTAAAATAAACCATCTTACTCTACAATGCTATTGGTAGGTGTAACTTATACTATGAATTATTAATCAAAACACTATTCTCTTTGATGGTTTATTTGTCTTGTTTTCAGATGTCAGCCTTGTAATTGTCATCTCTCAGGAGCCTTGAATGAAACCTGCCACTTGGTCACAGGCCAGTGTTTCTGTAAACAATTTGTCACTGGCTCAAAGTGTGATGCGTGTGTTCCCAGTGCAAGCCACTTGGATGTCAACAATCTATTGGGTTGCAGCAAAAGTAAGTGAACTCTGGCTCAGTGCTGGTTTGTGAAGCAGCATCTTACAGGGGACTGCATCTCATTGTTTTATTTCTCCATTTAGAACTCATCAGAAAGACTTAGTACAATGTGAAGAATGTAGGTAAGAAATGGAAAAAAAAATACATTCAGTGAAATATGTGTGCTTTTCCTTGGTTAGACAATTGGAAATGATAATACAATTATGTTCACAGTGGCAAATTTACAATGGTTTTTTGGAATGAAATCAACAATGAGGTGATTAAAGTCCTAGGTTTTCCCAGACCAAGAGTTCTCCCAGGACACAGGACTTTCAGTGGTAAAATCAGGACAGTACTGGTTAAACCAAAATAGTTGGTCACCCACACAAAGACATTTCCATGTAAGTTTTTTTGTTTGTTTGTTTGTTGTTTGTTTGTTTTTAACAAATAAAGGGTGTATTCTTGTTTATTATAAGTTTGATATTCTTCCATCCCCCAAAGTTTATGGGCATTATTATATCATTAGCTGTTTATTGATATTACAATAATTAGTATCATCCACCACAGCATATTACTCACCCTATAATTGATATTTCTTTCTACTTTAAGTTACACTCATTTAAATATCTCTCACATTTATATCTTTAATTCCTTAAAGCCAAAGATTACATGTAAGTATCTTTTGACTTCTCAACATCACTTTTCAGTTCCTTGCATTGACCTCACAAGGTCACCTGCAGTTCTACAATTTCATAACATATTGACCATTTTCCTATATTTACTTCAAGATCATACATCCTTACCTTTTCCAGAATTCCTAAGAAACGCCTGCTGGGAACATGTGGTAGGAGCCCTCTACAACATATTGTGTTATGCATATTCTCCTTGGGGTGTCCTGAGACTGTCATGAGTCACAATGATAGGAAACGCCACAAGTCATGACAGATCATCACAAACCAGCATGTCTGGAACTCTGCTATCTACATTTAAGGGGAGAGGGAGAGAGATAAGTAATGGAATATTGGACTCCAAAACAACTGTACTAGATTTTGAGGTAATGGAAAGCAGGACGTAGGTAGTGATTAAGAAGATGTATTGATATTTTGTACCTGTGTAGCTTCTCTTCAGCATCCCACATTTCATCAGTCCCTCTGGATTTCAGAATAAGTAAAACTAGGTATTTATGCTTCTTTTGGGAAGGAACTATCGTAATTCCTTTCATGTATAAATACAGTCTAAACACAAATCTGGACTTCATTGGCCACTTAATTATGATGTGTCATATATTGATTAGCAATACAATTGATTGCTTTGTATGCAACAAAAATTCTAGCATATTCCTTTTGGATATGAGTTGTAGATCATCATTTATAATGAAATTATGATATCTAATCTTAGTGATTTCTGACTGATTCTGCCACTAATTTTGTGAAAATATTGGCACCTGCTTTACTTTTTGCTACCTATTCTTTCTTGCATTTGAGACACAGTCTGGGAATTATCTCTCAGGCAAAACTGGATAGTCATGTCACTGGAAAGCTAGCCTACAATTCTTAGTGGTGGTAGACATTTACTTTTATATTTTACTAATTGGACATTTTTTCCAAGTGTTTCTGATTTGTCAGAATTTTTAAAAACTTTCACATTCCTAATGATTCTTCACTGGACATATTCCTTTTGGTTTTTGATCTCTTTAAAATCATGATACATCATACTGAGCACAGTCTTTCAACTGCTTGTGGTTGTTTCTGCATCTGTTTTAGGTTTTTATTATTTTTTATTTTTTTATTTTTTAATAGTTAAGAGATTTTATTCTAATAGCTATAATTACAGTGCTTGTTTGTCGAAATGAAAACTGAAAACAAGTATACAAAACAGTTGATTACTAATCGTGTATTGAAAGCAGTAAGAGGTTCCATGACACCAAATAGACCAGTTCTGAGGTTTCCCCAAGATAAATTTAACAGCTCCAGCTTCTTCAGTGTTTATCAAAATACAAAAGAAAGAAGTAGAGGTTGTCTTTTTCGATGGCAAATCAGACCGTTGCAGGCTGAGGGAGAGAAAGCTACATCACACACAGAGGTGGGGTGCTCCCAAGGGGCTGTGGGTCTAGGTGGACCGCCTGCCCGGCTTGCACCGCTCCTGCTGGTGAGGCCCCAGACATCCTGCCAAAGTGTCTGAGCGAGCACGAGGGTTGGGGACGACTGACCTACTCTGGCCACAAGGTGACCGAGGGACAGATGGGGCCCTGCCTCCCATAGGCTGCCTGAAGGTGGGTGGGGCGGTCTGCGGGAGAGTGGGGTGGCTGTGGGCTCCCAGCCTGGCCCCTGGGAACCGTGGGAGCATAGGGACAAGCACATGGCTATGGAATGCAGGGTGACCCAAGGACCAGCGAGTTGCGGGGATCTCTACTATGACTATGCAGAATTGATCGCGGTCTGCTGCGCCACCACATGTTCCTGAGGGGAACAGCTGGGCTGGTGACTGGCATCCAGGCCATAACTGCAAATCTATGCTAGGTGGGGTCTCCCTTCTGTGTGTTCAAGTGTTCTTGACTTGGATTCTTAACTATTTTTAAAAATGCACTGAGTTTGGGTTAAAAACCAACCACCAAAATGGATTTCAACACAGCTCTAAAGCCAAGGGCATGCCCGGCTCTCCCAACACAGCGACTCCTGGAGGCCAGGTACCCATGGGCCTACATCCCCTCTCAGCACTGAATAGTGAGTTGATTTTTCTTTTTAAAATAAAAAAAGCTGAGTGATATTGCATAGGAGTACCAGAAACTGCCTCATTGGAAACAAGAACGATTTACATTAAATAAAAAGCCTGGCTGCAGGCTGCGCCTGCCACATTTACAGCACGGTGCGATGCACACGGTGACCAAACCACGGAGGCAGCTTCTGGCACTCACACCACGAGCCGCACGTTTACCACATGAGAGTAAAGCAGAGGGCAAAAGGAGTGAGAGGGAGTGGGGTCGCATTCACTTCTGGTTCCGGAGCTGATTGGACAGCCAGTGCAGTCCTTCATAGAGCCCATCACCGCTGGTGGCGCAGGTGGCCGGAATGTACCAGTTCCTGTGGCGTAGGGAGTGCAGCCCCAGCTTGTCTGTGATCTCAGCTGCATTCATGGCTTTGGGGAGGTCCTGCTTGTTGGCGAACACCAGGACGACAGCATCCCGGAGCTCGTCCTCGGCCAGCATTCTCATGAGCTCCTCACGGGCCTCGTTCACGCGCTCTCTGTCATTGCTGTCCACCACGAAGATCAGGCCTTGTGTGTTCTGGAAGTAGTGGCGCCACAGGGGTCGGGTCTTGTCCTGGCCACCCACATCCCACAAAGTGAAGCTGATGTTCTTGTACTCCACGGTTTCCACGTTGAAGCCTATGGTGGGAATGGTGGTCACGATCTCACCCAGCTTAAGCTTGTACAGGATCGTGGTCTTCCCCGCAGCATCCAGGCCCACCATGAGGATGCGCATTTCTTTTTTGCCAAGAAGGCCCTTGAAGAGGTTGGCGAAGATGTTCCCCATAGTTGTGGACAGGTGGAAGGACACTGGCCAGGGACACCTCAGAGGCTGCTGCTCCGAGCCAGGCGTTGGTTTCGCTCCTAGGTTTTTAACAAAATTTTCAAAAACACTGTGTAAAGTTAGAAGCTCAGCATCAGCAGAGGCAATTTATTAGAAACAAATGAGACAACATGCCTGTCTCCAAAGGGGGTCAAAACATAGCTAGAGTGACGGACACTGATAATAGGAGGGGAGCAGAAAAATGTAAATGTTGGCATGAGGATGAAGGGTGCCAGCCTTCTCTCCTGTTCCAGCTTGATAATCACATGGTCCTTGTGTTGGATCCTAGCAGAAGCAGCCAGAACAACTGGCTTCACAAAGATATGATGAGATTGAAAGGAACGTAGTGCTATCTATTGTTGACACAGTGAACTACCTCTGGCTAGTATTTTTCTCTGTATCCCACAGATGTCAAGAAGTGCTTTCATTTAAAATTAAAATTTCTCATGGTACCTCACTACACAGTTTGGGAACTGCAGGATTATAACCCTCATTATATCTTCTAGGGGCCACTAGCAATAGTTTAGTAATATCATCTGTGATTTGTTTTTTGTTTTTTTGTGTTTTTCTGGCGGGCTATCAAGGTAGGAATCCTAGGATTTAATTTCCAAAATGCAAGAGGATTGAATTAAAATAAAGTAGTTAGACCTTTTCTTATAGTCAATTTCCCTACTGAGTGATTCACTTCTTTCCTTTAAATATTGGTTTCATGCTTTCAAAATGATAGCCATGCTTCTTGAGAGGAAGCAAAACAGGAATTAACATAAATTAAATATTCCTATTTTCTGTATTCTTTCTTAGTGAATGATATTACAGTTAGTTCAACCTTCTATGAACTTAACTAAAATTATACACATACACACACACAAGTATACAGTTAGCCACTTATTGTTTAATAGTGTTTGTCTTCTTGACACTATTCTCATTGTTATTTATTCATCTTTATATCCACATTTTTCTTTATCTCTCCTTACCAGGGAGTCTCTTCTAGCTCTCCTTTTATTAACAGCTTTATTAAAGTATAATTTACATATTATACATTTAACCACTTTAAGTATATGGTTTGATGGATTTTAGTAAATTTATACTTGTGCAAGCATTATTATAATCCAATTGTAGAACACTTATGCCGTTTCAAAAAAGTTCCTTTGTGCCCATTTCCAGGCAATCACGACTCCTACCTCTAGCCCCAAAAAACTAGTTATAGGGTCTTTGATGAGATAATTTTGTCTTTCCCAGAAGTTTTATATAAATGAAAGTATACAACATTTAGCCTTTTTACAATGTATAGGCTATTGTATCTAGCTTCTTTCTCTTAACAAAATGTTTTTGAGGTTCAATCACATGGTTGCATGTCTCAGTAGATTCTTTTAATTACTGAGAAGTATTTTCTGGATGTACTATATTTTGTTTATCCATTGATCAACTGATGCATAGATTGTTTTCAGTATTGGTCTATTATGAATAATGCATCCATGAACATATGGTTACAAGTGTCTGTGTGGACATTCGTCTTTATATCTCTTTACATCCTGAGAATAAAAAGGCTGGTTTGTATACTGAATATATTTTTAATGTTTTAAGGAACTGCCAAATTATTTTCCAACACGGCTGTATCGTTTTACATTTACATTAGCAATTTGTAAGAGGTCCAGTTACTCTACGGCCTCAGCAACATTTGGCATTGACTCTATTTCATTATAGCCATTCAGTGAGTGTGTAGTAGTATCTCGTTGTGGTTTTAGTTTGCATTTTTCCTGGTGACTAATGTTGAACATCTTTTCATGTGTATTGTCATTCATGTGATTTTTGGCAAAGTATCTTTCAAATATTGTGCCTGTATTTTAGTTGAGTTGTTAGTCCTCTTACTGAGTTAAAGAATTCCTTATTAATTTGGGATAAAACTTGCAAATAGTCGTCCCATTCTGTGGATTTGGTTTTCATTTTCTTAATGGTATACTTTAAAGAGCAAAAGCTTTTACCTTTCATGAAATCAATTTACTAAGATTTTCCTTTATGGGTCATGTTTTTGTGTCCTATCTCAGAAATTTTGGGCTGACTCAATGTAAAAAAAAAAAAATTCTCCTTTATTATTTACAGTTTTATACTTAAACTTTTACATTTAGATCCATGAAATAATTTGAATTAGTTTTATACATGGTATGAGTTAAGCATCTAAGCTTTTTATTTCATTTTTATTTTTTGACACATAGATATCCAAATGTTCCATTAACATTTGTTGAAATTGCTATCCTTTCCCCATTGAATTACCCAAGCATCTCTGCAAAAATGCAGTTGACCCTGTAGCTAACATCATATTCAAAAATGAAAGACTGAGATCTAAGATCGGACATAATATAAAAATGTCCACATATTAGCCAGAGCAGGTAATCAAGAAAAAGTAAGCAAAAGTCTCCCAAATTAGAAAGTTGATGTTCTTTACTTGTTGATGATATGATTCTATATGTGGAAAATCCAAATGAATTCACAAGAAAGCTACTAGAGCTAGTAAACAAATTCAGCAATGTTCTATGTTACAAAATCAACACACAAAATTAGTTGTGTTTCTATACGCCAGCAATGAACGATCTGAAAAAGAAATTAAGAAAGCAATTTCACTTATAATGCATCAAAAATTTAACCAAGGAGATGAAGACTTGTACATTATCTGTTTTCTGTGTGTTTCCAGGAAACCTATAGTATAATTCTGCAGTGTTATTTCTATTCACTGTTCCTTTCATGCTTAGCCATGTGCTCTCCAGTGTCTCATGAGTTTCATGCAGGATCCGTGTGTGATCACTTTTCTATTAGGATACTAAGATAGAAGTAATTTTCCCATTAGTATATATTATCTGTGCGCATTTATTGCCAAATAAGCCATTTATAATTCTTGGGATGTAAGAATCAAGGATGCCTTCCAACCTACTGGAGGGTAGAGGAAATAAAGGTGATATTTATTGAGCAACTACTTTATATACACATACACACACACACCCCTACATACATATGTGCATACATACACACACATACACACACACCCCTTATCTTCAAAATAACCTTGACAGGGAGACATTATCATTCTCCTAATATAAATGAGAAAAGGTTCAGAGCGTCCAATCAATATTTGATGATAATAATAAAACTACCAAAGTTCCAAAGCTGGAGATTCAAGCTCGTGGTTCCCAAAGAGATGGATCTAGTCACAGTATTACACTCTCATTCCACAAAAGGGAGTCTGGCATATGCAAATAGCATTCTTGGCAATTTTGATTGAATGAATATGTGAACATTTTCTAGGAATTCTACTTCAAGCACATAAAGGGTCAAGTTTTCTCATGCCCAAGATGTAATAATATTATTCTCAAAAGTGTTGGTAAGTCATCTAAACCTTCTGGTTTAAGAAAATTTCAATTTAAATACCAAAGAGGTACTATTTATTTATGCTGTGGAGTCAGACAAGATTGTGGTTGACATGGTCATAGCAAGTAATCAGCTTAAATGTTTGGAAAGAGGCTATGTGTGTGAAGAACTTTTGTTGCCAAGGAAATTTTCATGTAATGCAAATCATTTCCTACACCCTTTGACATGGGAGTGAAACATCTATCTCTCTTTCATTTTCATTCATCCCCAAAGCATTTTGCTGCCTTAGAAAATCATCTGAAGGTCAGTTTTGATTGCTCTAACTCTGAAATCTGTTGTGTTCCTGATAGCATGCAGAGTTTTAGATGAAATCACTAATATTCACTAAAAAATGTTAAATTGCCATGAATTTCAAGGTTGTTTGAGAGTGCCATAAATGAGGCAGTTTATGATATTTGTGGCTCCACCAAGAACAACAGGATTTCAAACCCTAAATTAAAATCCACTGAAAGGGTCAAATGCATTGTCAGTGTTCAACCGATCAACGTGACCATATCAAATATGCAAAATCCATGAATTCAAAAATGTAAGGTGCTATTCGGAAATAATTCTTTTCACATGTGTCATTATGAGATTGTTGCTACTCTTTTCCTATGTCTAAATAGGCATATAGACTGTTGGAATGTTAATAGAACAATGCAAATTCCAAAGAAGAAAAAGACAAAAGGAGAGCAATGAGCATATATCTAGTTTGAATATTTTAAAACATATGATATAAATATTGTCTGCCTTAGGATCAGACTTTGTCTTTAGGAAGCCTATTCATAATACATGGAATTTTATATATTTTACATTCAGTGCTGTGTAGAATAAAACAACTTTTCCCCCCCTCTGTTCTCACACCACTATCAACATAGACTACTTTGGTGAACAAGCAATTCTGCAGCATTAATATCCTGCAACCCAGTTCAACTCTTGCACTATATACCTGGAAGTAGTGGCAGATTCCACAGGTGAGGGCTCAGTTCCCAAGGCTGCCCACAACTTCCAACACCACTCACAAGCTCCAGGTTATTTTGCCTGTGCTTGTAACCCTCTGGCTATAGATTGGGGTGGCTGTGACTCCCTCCTTGGGTTCAATTAATTTGGCAGATCAGCTCACAGAGCTCAGGAAACACTTATTTTTACTGATTTATGATACAGGATATTACAAAGGATACAGATGAAGCAATGCATAGGACAAGACACGTGGAAAGGGGAGCAGAGCTTCCATGTTCTCCCTAGGTGTCCCACCTTCCAGGAACTTGCACGCGTTTAACTACCTGGAGCTCTCCCTGTACCTCCACCGTCCCCCTGCCCCACAACCATGGCCTCTTGGACCCTTTTTTTTTTTTTTTTTTTGAGACAGAGTCTCTCTCTGTTGCCAGGCTGGAGTGCAGTGGCGATCTTGGGTCACTACAACATCTGACTCCCAGGTTCAAGCGATTCTCCTGCCTCAGCCTCCTGAGTAGCTGGGATTACAGGTGCATGCCATGATGCCTGGCTAATTTTTGTATTTTTAGTACAGTTGGGGTTTCACCTTGTTGGCCAGGATGGTCTCGATCTTCTGACCTCCTGATCTGCCTGCCTCGACCTTTAATAGCAACTTCATTGGATAAGCATGACTGAAGCATGGATGTGGCAGACTACCACAAATACCATTTGAGACCATCACTACGACAGTTACTACTGTTACTACTTGAGACCATCATTACAAGACTGAATGAAGGGGGATGAATACAGAAATGAAAACTATAAACAAAAGTATTTCAAAGGAAGGGTAACATGGGAAGAAGGGGATCCCTGCTTCTCGTGAGCAAGGGCAGCTGCCTGAGCTTCCACAGCCCTTTGTATTTATTGGGTAGAAAGAGCAGGGGGGAGGAGGTAATGTTCGGTCAGCTGCTTGATTGATCACAGGTTCATATTATTACTAACAGGCTTCAGATTTGCCTAATCACAAGAAACACTTGTGCCTGTGTTGTGACTGCCCTCAGCATTCCTTCTGGGTGGAGATACAGTTTGTCAGTTTGCCAACATCCTGCTTTCATGGGAACTTGCTGTTTACTCATATAGCCTCCAGTGGTATACTGAGTTGATCATGACCCTCATTCTTTTGGCCTTCAACACATGGACAGCTATGTAGAAATGTGATTTAAAGAAAAAGGGAGTATGATTTCATACTATTCTACTGAGTGGGGAAACCCAACAAAGCTGCCTATTCAGAGTCTTCTTGGCCTCTCTCTGCAGCATTCATTCCTCCAGGGTATGGGACAAGACCCCTTCAAAAATGAGGGTCTCATAACCCAAAATCAGACAAGGTAGGTCAGAGAATTTCCTTATGGCTGGCTCTAAGACAGAAAGGTGGAGGAAGATTAGAGTATATTTTTAGTTTCTGTGGCCTGCCTTGGGGAGAAAAAGGAACAGGTAGAAGCAGAACAGAACAGAGATAGACCCTATTTTCTGAGGTCTACTTCTGAAGCCTAGAGCTCCCCAGTATTGTAACAGAAGACTGTCCTTCACCCGTATTGCTTTTAAATTGTTCTGAAGCTGCTTCAGGACCCCTGGACAAAACACCAATACTTCAACAAAAGACATGCTTATTGTGTTAGTCACCAAGGAACTAACAAGGGCTGTGGAAGTTATGAGCCAGTGCTCTTGAAATCCGTAACAATTTGATTATATTATATCTTTTAGACAGAGTTCATATATTATATCTGTTAAACAGAGTTCATCACTCATGGGTCCTGGTGAATTAGCAATAGCTCTGAGGTGGAAGTCTTTGCCTAGTTTGCAGAATAACTTCATTTTACTGTTCTCTACTTTTCCACTTTGCTCTGTCCTCCAAGATTCTATGTGGTTTGCATCAGCAGCCTCCATTGCCCTCTGGCTTTTAGTTAGTTGATTTCAGCTGCTAGGAGGGACCCACCAAACATCTGGAGGGCAGGTGGAAAAGGAAGTCAAATATTTAATTCCCCACTCCCTGTGTCCACATAGAAGCAGCCTCAAGCTAACTGCATCCCTCCATGAGTGGTCATAGTTCCTGTCAGGTGATGCTCTTCATACAGTCCTTTCTGTCCCTGAGTTCTGTCCCCATTTAAGCTAGAGACAGTGTGCAGAGAAGAGTTAACATAGCAAGCCTGACTGCTTATTTTTAGAAAGACCTGTTTAGAAAGCTGGCCTTTGGCTGGCATCTGGATCCACATTATCCCCAGAACTGATAAGAGAGGACCACTGCACTTAAACATTTGTACAAAGTACGGTTTAGGCTTAACACCTGCTTTCCTTGTGGGGGTCTTAAATTTGGGTAAATGCCAGACAGAGGCTGCTCATATGAACAGCCCCCAATAAAAACCCTGTGCAATGAGTTTCTAAGGAGCTTCCCTGACTGGCAACACATTATACACATTTTCATAATGCATTGCTGGGGGAATTAGGCCTGTTCTATCTCTACTGGAAGAGAATTCTTAGAGGCTTGTGCTTGGTTTCCCCTGGACTTCATTGATATGCCTTTTCCCTTTGTTGATGAATTCTGTAACCTTTCATTGTAATAAATTTTAGCCATGAGTAGGACTATATGATGAGTCCTTGAGTCTTCCCAGTGAATCATTAGACCCAGGGTTGAGGGTTGGCTTGAGAAACCCTGACATAAATAGTGAAAAAGCTCTGCAGTTTCCATACTTGAGAGTACTGCACCATCTCTTTTGCCCACCCTTTTGAAAGTACTTCCCACCCTTTTGAAAGCTCTCCCCAAGTTACTTTTTTTACGTGTGCTTTCTTTTAGTGAGGCTTCTAATGACTGTAGATATTTCATATAAAAATATTATTTAATGGATTCTTTTCTGTACATTATATTTACATATTTCTTAAAACAAAAATATTAATGGTTTAAAAGTAAAGTAACACAGCAACCTGTACCCTTCACATCTTATTTAACGAGAATGTTTGATTAAGTTGTGCTTCTTTAAATGGATGGGGGATTGTGCATCTTGTTTAAACTAGAAAGTAGTACATAAACTGGTGGTGGATTATCCTTAAAAATATTTAGCTGTTGTTTTTCTCCTTTACGTTTGTGTATTCTGGGGAAGAAAAGAAGAAAACTCACTCTCAAAAGCAGGGAGACCAAGGAAAATTTACAGTGACAGAATACAGTGTTTTCATGGTATATATTTGTATTATGGAAAACGTCACTTAAGTAGTTAGATGAATGTTCTTATTTTTTATGTGCCTGATAAGCAATCATATCACATCTTAAAAACACCTCTAACAGATGATGGTACACTCATATAGTATATTCATATTGTTTCTTGATAATATTTAGATTATTTAACATCCATAGCTATTTATATCACCAAATATTATTCTTTCTTTTACACTGTGCTCTCTGAAGCAAGATAAAGCATTGTACTTAATGGAATGGAAAGCTTCCTCTCAAAAATCCAAAGATTATGCTACTTAAATTTCAAGTTTCAGTGGAACTTATGTCAACTTTAAATTAACTGTGTAAAAAAAATAAATGTTATGCATCCTTGGATGGTTTCTCAAAAAAAAAAAAAAAAGGCAAAGAAAGAAATGTTTAATGTAAACTATTGTGGTTTTTTACCCCCATCTATATTTATGCCAGATGCTTTGATCTAAAAAGTTTTTTTATGCTTTTGGATAAAAAGCTTTGTTTTAGAGAACTCATGAACTCTTTGTTTATTAATGTCTTGGTAAACCACATGTCTTCTTGATAAAGTAATCCTGAATGAGAAAGACCTCTTTGCTGGATATCTTACTTCAGTTTGCTTTTCTGTTTATTGATTGCTTTGCTAATAAATGCTCTCTTCATTGTAATTTAGCTCCATTCCAGCAACCTCCGCCCAGAGGACAAGTTCAAAGTTCTTCTGCTATCAATCTCTCCTGGAGTCCACCTGATTCTCCAAATGCTCACTGGCTTACTTACAGTTTACTCAGGGATGGTTTTGAAATCTACACAACAGAGGATCAATACCCATACAGTGAGTTTAAGGGTTTGGTAATAGAAATAAGTATTCGGAGAAATGACACATTAGTTAAGTTCTTTGACATTGAGGATAAATGCTGTTGTGGTTTCTTTTGTCTGGCACAGAGTGTTTCAAACAGAGAGAGAATTACAAATTTCACTAGGAATCAAAGAAATACAATAAAAATGAGACACTTAATATCTGATAAATACTAATGCTTATCAAATTCTCAAAGATGAAAAAAAATGACCCCATCAAGAATTGATGGGAATGTGGGGAAGCTGGAACTTTTATAAACTGCTGAAGTGTCTGTGTGAGTTCATTAGTATAACTTTTCATGTACAATAATTTGTTAAAATCCATGGAAAATCTTTCCTTTTAACATAACATTTGACTTAGCAAACCTACTTTAGGAAGTTTATCTCAAGTGAATAGTCATAAGTGAACACACAAGATTTCTATACCTATACTATTTGTAATACCAAAATATTGAAAATGATTCAGATGTTCACCAGTGTTTCAGTAAATTATAGTATATGGCATAACAGAATCCTGGTACATTGTTAAATAAATTATAGGCTGTGATAGCAATAAACTGATATCTTAGTTCACATATCAATAAATGGAAAATGTTCATGACATATTGTTTAAGGCAGGGGTCCCCAGTCCCCAGGCTGTGGACAGGTACTGGTCCATGACCTGTTAGGAACAGGGCCACATAGCAGGAGGTGAGCAGCAGGCCGGCAACATTACCCTCTGAGCCCCTGTCAGTTCAGCGGCGGCATTAGATTCTCATAGGAGCACGAATCCTATTGTGAACTGTGCATGCGAGGGATCTAGGTTGCGCCCTCATGATAATCTAATAATAAATATAATGCACTTGAATCATGCCAAAATCATCCCTCCTCACCACCCCATCCTTGGTCCACGGAAAAACTGTTTTCCATGAAACCAGTCCCTCGTGCCAAAAAAGTTGGGGACCACTGGTTTAAAGTAATTAAAAGTTATTAAAATAATCTGAGAATTATACCATTTTAATTTACAAATACTGGAAGACATAATAAATAGATCTAGTTTTCTCTAATTGTAAATATTATAGAAAATTTATCAACTATTTCTATTATAATGAATTCAAGTTTTTTAATTCTCAGGTTAAAGAACTATTAAATCTGGAAGTGGAGTACTGACACTCAAGCAAATAGTGTAATTTAATACACACATTGCTATTTCCACAGAGATAGAACACAGCAACGTAAACATTTGAAAGAGGAAGGATATAAACAAGCCATCAAGCCTATCTTTGCCTTTGTAACTTTTATGAAGATTTTAAAGAAGCTTATAGAAATCAAATTATTAGAATTCATTGACTTAAAAAAACATTTACTCAGATGTTTTAGATACAGTTTCCCTAAAGACAGAATGAAAAAACAGAAATTTTTACATTATTCCAGCTCTGTCTTCTCTGATTTTTGCTTCTAGCCATGTTTAGTTACACACTAGTTTAAGAAACCTCGGAACAGCAATTCCAATTCAAGTCTCTATTTTGTTCTCTTCATTTAATACACAGTTTTCCAAATTCGACTTTAACCATGCTTAATTAGTTAGAGAACTGTATAAAGCTATGTCGAAACACTGAAATTCCGTAACCTTCTTTAAAATGGTTAGGAAGATGCCTTGTTTTAACATTTTAATTGACTTTAAAACTCCAGCATCGCACAGAGTTTTATTTTGTATGCATTATACTGGGTTTCATTTTGCACCTAATTCATATGACTGGAATTTAGCTTCTTATGTCCATCCCTTTCTCTTGGCCCTACATTTCTCTTCAGTATTCCAAGTCTTCTTTAAAGTTAATGGAAACTCTGAACTTCATGATGCAGATTGCAAAGGGAAATGAACATCTGTCTACATCTGCCATGTTGGCAAAGTATCCTAAAAACCTGCTACTAGAATGTTTATTTTCTTCCAAATATCAGCATGATCCAGGTGTCCTGAAACTTAAACTTTTGTGACAGAGAAAGAGAGGAGTTATAAAAATATTGAAAATGATTTTGAAATGCCAGTACCACTGGTTGAGTTATTTCTGAAGTTGTGAATTAGGGTCACCCTATTTTCCATACAGCTTAATGCAATAGCAAAATTAAACTTAAAACTATCAATGATATTATTCAATCCAGAGGCATGATTTCCATAGTAACATATTGTGATCTATTTTATAGAACATCACATGTTATTACAACACTGGCTGTTTTGACGATTGCACTAATATGGAATCCAAATAACAGTTTCTTACATGATAAATGTGTATTCATTCACTAATCAGACATTTATATAATCCTATTAAACAAGGTATTATTTCCTAAAACCATATTTTTCATTAAAAAATGCCACTTCTGGCATTTCTTGACAATCACTGTAATTAATGATGTGAAAATTATCTGCATGATGGCATTTGAACAGTAAGAACAATTGGTTAACACTGTCAGAATTTTGTATCATTCTAATAATAGCCTCATGTTTATTACTCTATTTCTAGTGCATGGCTAGCATGTGTAACATGTAAAGGAAACACTACTTATATTCAGCTGGATGAACACAAATCTTTGGGTTAAATCAAGGCATTAGGAATTATAGGTGGAGAATCATTGAACTTTTCAAAGAAAATTAATGGTGTTGTCTTCCAAGCAAGTTTGACAGTTTGTTTGAGACCTTTATAGAATTCTTTTTTAGAATGGAAACTTTTTCTGGCTGGCCTAATGTGCTATGGGATTCTCTAAGACATACTTTTCTTCCTAGGATCATGATATACTGGTGTACCATCTTTAAAGCTTTCAAATTATTTGTTATTAGTAATAGCATGCAAACAATGGTGAATAATTTTAAAGATTGTGAATAATTAACTTTAAAAAACAAGGTATATCTTTACGTTTTATTTAAGGTAGAGGTCAAGCTAGCACTTTGGCTGATCATACATAATCATCCCTAACAGTATCTCTATTGTAGCCCCCTTCTGGGTTGCACATAGGTATCTTACGTGTCATGGGATGGGAGTGAACAGTTATTGGAGGAAATAGCACTGTTGTGTTACTGTTGCAGGTTTAGGGAGTGGATAGTAACTCATACTGTTTTTTGGTGTTGTTCCTATTTGAGTTTGGAATCAAAGGAGCATTAGACATAGTAGGCAGATCAAATTTAAAAATAAAAATGATCTTCATTACTGATGAAAGTCAGATTAGAGACTATATCCTTTTTCCTGCAGGAAGACAAATTAGAAGAGAGAAAAAGCAATGGGTTGATCTGAATATAATTTGCTCCCTACCCCCTGACTCCCTAGATTCACAGTCAGATGAGTTGTTCCTCATTTGGGATGCCATGAGTGGGGATAAAGTCCTTAAACGTCTCTTTAGAGAAATCCTTCCACTGGAAACTAGAGGATGATTACTTTTACATGTGACAATGATTTCTATCACCTATAGATATTAACATAGTTTAAGTTTAGAGTTTTAGACAACCAAATATTTTAATGAGCCTGGGGATTTCATTTCTACCCTTATTCATTTCCATTTTTAATATTATAATTTATAATCCCATACTACATCAAGGGATCAATGTGACAAGTGGTAAGATGGTTCAGTTATCTCTGAGAGGAATAAATGAAGAAACATAAGATATAGAGACAGGATGAGAAAACAGAAGAGAAGATGACAGGCAATTGTTTTTATACGGCTCTTAATATTCTTAATGCAGTAGTTTCCCCTTATCCATGGTTTTGTTTTCTGCAGTTTGTTACCCATGGTCAGCAATGCTCCAAAAATAGGTGAGTCTACAGTACAATAAGATGTTTTAAGAGAGAGAGAGAAAGACCATATTCATATAACTATTATTGTGGTATATCGTTAGAATTGTTCTATTTTTATTTTTAGTTACTGTTGTTAATCTCTTACTCTGCCTAACATAAATTAAACTTTATCATAGATATGTATGTATAGGAAAAAGAGTAGTGTGTGTATATATATGTATGTGTGTGTATATATATATATGGTTTAGTACTATTTGTGGTTTTAGGAATCCACAGGAGATCTTGGAATGTATCTCCTGTGGATAATAGGGGACTACTATATTATTTCCTGGAACAATAGATCAGATATGTATAGAAAAATCATTCATGTGTTTAATAAATAAAATTTTGATCAGTGCTTATTCCTGACCAGAAACTGTATCAGCCACTAGAAATACAAAGACGAAAGGAATAGTTGTCCTTACGGAGTGGGGAGACATATAAATAAACCAAAGTAACAATAAAATATATAAATGTTGGACCAGAGTAAACTTGGGGTGTTAAGAAAACACAGGGTGGCGTGGGAGGTGTAGGAAATGTAACTGTACCTGTGGTGGCAATGATGGTGATTGAGAACCACTGAAAGTTTTCCAGTAAGGAAGGAATATAAGCTGAATTAGCCAGATACTGTAGTTAAGGAAGAGTGATTGTCATGAAATAAATTTTGTGTTAAAAGACATGGAAGTATATGAGAAAATAAGATATATTCAGCAATCATGGTCAGTTCCATGTAGCTTTGGTAGGCGGTACACTGGGGGAGTGCTACAAACCGGGAGGGTATCAGCCAAGATCAAAAATCAGTGCTGAGCCAAGGATTTTAAATGTTGCTCTGAAAAATGCAGAAGTCTGTAGTAACAGCAAATTTTCAAACTCAGAGTTAAAGATCTGTACCCCAGCCAAGGAGAGCAACTACCTTGAGATAAGAGCTCTTTTTACCTGAGTATTTTTTTTTTTGTTATGATATCATTAATGGGTATCCTATTCATACCTTTTCAAATGCTTTTATTTATTTCACACTATAAATTGCCTTATATGATATTCCTACACAAATGCATATTTCCATCCTAATTCTATCTGATTCCAATTTCTTATTAAGTAAGAAATACAAATACTCTTGTATAATACACTCTGATCTATTAGGATTATATTCCATTTTTCAGTTGCTACAAAAATCCAGCAAGTACTGTACTTCTTTTAATTGTCATCAGGTTATAGGTCTTCCAACTTCCAATTTAAGCCAGACAATCTTTTGGAATATTCAGCACTGAAATTTATTTTTGTCTTTTAGGATTTGGCTTTTGGCATGTTAAATAGATTATTTTCCATCATTGTTCTAGCCATCAGTGATTTTTCAAATTTTGTTAATATTTTCAACAGCCTTATTGTGGGATAAGGGTAACTTTAATCTAATCTAATAAATATTTATTGAAATAACAATGAGCCACAACTGCACACTGTCTAGAAAGTCTGAGTCTCAGCCCTAGGGGACAAATATGGTCCTTCTTTGGGTGCTCTGCCTTAGCACTAAGGATGGTGTGTTTCCCCTGTCTCTTCTATTCCCATATTCTTTAGAGTTTTCTGTACCACTTAGGAAGTAAAACCATGTTGTAATCAATCATTCTTTAAACTTTACTTGTACAAATTACTCTGTGGTTTCTATGTCCTGATTGTACTCTAATACAATACTCAACATATTTTCATGAAGAATTTGCAATGGCATATGCAATAGAATGAAAAAACCATCTTTCATTCACATACTCCCTTGTATTGTTCAGTCTTTAATTATTCCCCTCCCTCAACGGCCATGACATTTGGGGAAGGGCAGCTTCCCTCTGGCCATTTGCAGAAGGCCCTTTAGAGGATGCAGTCTCATTTGTAAGGTGTAGCTGGCCAGATCTTAACCTTTGGCATCCTCAAGGCATCAATGTCTGATGCATGAAGCTGGTGAACGTGTGTTCATTCTCAGCTTGGTCAGGGCTTCCTGAACACACTATTATTTTAGTCTTCCCTAGGCTTTTGCTATTGCTGAGAAATTCCTGAGATTTTTTTTTTTTTTTTCCATTTCCTACATCCACCCTTTAGCCCTCTCAGAGGTGGAAGAGTGACTTTGTCCCAGCCACAGAAGGTCCCATAGTAGACTCACTTGCTCTCAACACTGCACCCTCACCTTGGTTTCTTGGTTCAAGAAACCAAGAAATTCCTGCACTGGGCTACGTCAAGATGGCGGCGTCCACATTAAACCCCCTGCTCAGGCGACTTCCTAACCTTTCTCTCTTCCGAGGTGCCCAGGGAGTTCAGGTTCCCCTCTAGACTCTTGGCACCAAAGCTCCCTCTGAGAAGGATTCTTTGTCCCCAGTTCCCATTTCCCCTTATAAGAATGAACCCTGGAAATACCTGGAATCAGAAGAATACCAGGAGGGATAGGTTCTTGCCGTATCTGGGCTGACTACCACGGCAATCACAAGGTGGTATACCCCTACAGTGGACTCGAAATACATAGATTTGCGGGAATAAAATTGCTGGGAATCCCTGCCCCATCTGCCGAGATCACAAGTTGCATGTTGTGCTCTTGGAAGAGTTTGTCCATGGTTATCATCTTCCATGCTCCATACACAGGAATCTGCATAAAGCAGCACATGGGATTGACACGGGCCATCCAGGAAGCCAGGGATCATGGTCTCCTCAGGTACCACATGCCCCAGATTGAAACCTGGGACCTTGACTTCAGTACCTCTCATGGGACTGTGAGTGCTCTTCCGCCAGCCCCTACCCTGATCTCAGGCGACCCCTGGGACCCATGGTACAACTGAAAACAGTCACCAGAGAGAGAACTGTCTCACCTTCCTCGGCTCTATCAGGGTCATCTCTGACAAGACAGTGGCCCCTACCTGAGTCAATGCCCAAGGTGCCCCCCACAACACCGGCAGAAGCCTCCTCCACTGAGCAGTCAGACCCCAGAGTGCTCTGTAGGAGCTGTAGACTGGGAAGAAAGGCCGGGTGCGGTGGCTCATGTCTCTCATCTCAGCACTTTGGGAGGCTGAGGTGGGCGGATCACTTGAGCCCATGGGTTCAAACCAGCCCAGGCAAAATGGTTCAACCCCATCTACAAAAAATACAAAAATTAGCCAGGCATGGTGGTGGGCGCCTGTAGTCCCAGCTATTCTATTCGGGAGACTGAGGCAGGAGAATCGCTTGAACCTGGAGGCAGAGGTTGCAGTGAGCCGAGATTGTGCTACTGCACTCCAGCCTGGGTGACAAAGAATGCCAAGGTTTACATGATAGGTTATCACCTGAAGAGTTGTGTCTTTTGTGGACAATGGAAAGAAAGGAAAGTTGCTGATGGGGATAAATCTAGGCTAGGGGAGAGCAATACATATGTGTATGGGAAACCCCAACCCCTATGTACTGTAAATAGATGGACTAGGCTAAACATTGTTGCTGTTTCAGTCTGTTGCGAACTCAGCTTTTCCACAATAAAGTTCTATCTCCTGTCGGAAAGAAGAAAGGAAGGAAGGAAGGAAGGAAGGAAGGAAGGGAGGGAGGGAGGGAGGGAGGGAGGAGAAGCACATAAATGTGCTAGGACCTTCATATTGCTATAGGGCACCCCTGCATAATGGAACCCCGCTCCCCTCTCCCATACAAACAGCCGCAACAGGGAGCAGGCAGCAGCCACTCTGGCATTTGTGTGTTTCACAATCCTACAATGTGTTTCCTGTCCTTAGAGAGCAAGCATTTCCAGTCACGTGCCTAATCACCTCCACTCCCTATCTTATTTTTTTAAAACCTCTTTGTAGCTGTTCTCTCTGCCCTCACAATCCTTCATGCATAGAAGTCCTGCTTATCTGAAACGTCTGTTGTGTAAATTCTTCATTGCTGATAACAAATGTCTCCAAAATTTAGCAGCTTAAGACAATAAACATTTATAATTTCTGTAGGTCAGAAAATAAGAAAATTTTCCAGTCAAGATGTTGGTCAGGTGACAGATTTACCCCTTGGTGGTAGTTTACTGACCCTTGGTCTGGTGTGTTTAGTGTTTAACAAGCAAACCAGTTACATAGAGGAAACATAGTTACTTTTCTGTTTTGGAGAACTGAAAGGACTTTCTCTTAGACCCTCTAACAAAAGGACATTATGAAAAGCAAAACAAGAGCTAAAGCAAACATCTAAATATTCTTTATTACAAATGACGCTTTTCTTATGTTATACTCAATAATAAAAGCAATCAACTGGTATTTACATTATTTCAATTTTAAAAATATGAAATGTCTCCTTAACCAAAAGAGTAAATTGGTATAATTTATGTAATTAAATAATATGATAGGAAAGCAGTTAGCAATGATTCTTCACCAACTTGTGAAATGTAACTTTTTTTCTTTTCATTTCAGGTGTTCAATACTTCTTAGACACTGACCTGTTACCATATACCAAATATTCCTATTACATTGAGACCACCAATGTGCATGGTTCAACAAGGAGTGTAACTGTCACTTTCAGGACAAAACCAGGGGTCCCAGAGGGAAACTTGACTTTAAGTTATATCATTCCTGTTAGCTCAGACTCTGCGACACTTACCTGGACAACACTCTCAAATCAATCTGGTCCTATAGAGAAGTATATTTTGTCCTGTGTCCCTTTGGCTGGTGGTCAGCCATGTGTTTCCTACGAAGGTCATGAAACCTCAGCTACCATCTGGAATCTGGTTCCATTTGCCAAGTACTATTTTTCTGTACAGGCGTGTACTAGCGGGGGCTGTTTGCACAGCTTGCCTATTACCGTGACCACAGCCCAGGCCCCTCCCCAAAGACTGAGTCCACCTAAGGTGCAGAAAATCAGTTCTACAGAACTTCATGTAGAATGGTCTCCACCAATGGAACTAAACGGTAAGAATCCAAGGCCAAGATTCCCCTTCTTGGGCAAGACATGAATGAGAATCTATTGTAATTGTGCAATTAGGAGTTTGACAAATGTATTCCTTTTTATAACTGTACAATATAATAATTAAGAAACAGTTTCTAAAGATATAAGATAGTGTTTGTCCTGGTTAGTGGAACAAGTGTATTTCTTCTAATCTAATAACAAATTCCATTCAATTAAATTGCCCCTTAAAAGGCTAATATTATCTTTGCTCTTAATGACATCTGCCATAACACAAATGATGTTTATAATTTGAAACTCACTTATGAAATGCATTATATTTGACTGTGTCACAAGTTAGGGCACCCACAAGCAATACATTTTCTCTTCTAAGCAAGAAAAAGATATAAAATAGTACAAAAAATATGTATATAAGCTAACCGACTCCATTAAGTTAATTTTTGCATTCATACAATTGAACCCTTGGTTATATAGGCCAGACACACATTCACAGATTTTTAATCATTTATATCATGTACATATTATAGCAAAATCTTTCTTTAGATTTGTAAAGTTATTTGATAAAACTGGGTAGAAATTGACTATAACATTTATGCAAACAGGGCTTATGTTAAACAAGTTAAATTAAAACCTCCAAATTTGAAAGGATACAGACTGGAGCTACAGTGATCAATTTCCCCAAAAGAATTGACCATTCTTAATAGAAATTATGACCATTAATTCCAAAAAAGATTGAATTTAGCTGTGATAAATTGTAGTTATTTTTTGTCTATATGTTGTCCATTTTGGTTTGTTTTCCCCATGCATACACCTTTAATAGTATTTTATACATTCATCTACATATCAGTTTGTTGTCTTCTATGTACCTATCATCTAGATTACAAAACTACTAAATCACTACATTTTGAATGCTAAGGAAATTGACAGTGATCTAATTAGAAAGATAATGAAAATCCAGCACTCTTTAAATGACCTGTCCCTACCATACCCCTAAAGTAACCCCTTTGTCTGATGAGTTACCTAGATTCACTATTTAACTTCTCTAGGAATAATTATAAGGTATGAACTATACATGAGAAGACTGAGATCTACTAAGGAAACCACATCTGAGGAAAGTCGAGTTTTTCAGAGCAGTGGTTGGCTCAGTCCTCAGTCATTTGCAGAATCGGCCAATGAAAATGCATTAAAACCTCCTCAAACAATGACAACCATCACTGGCTTGGAGCCATATACCAAGTATGAGTTTAGAGTCTTAGCTGTGAATATGGCTGGAAGTGTGTCTTCTGCCTGGGTCTCAGAAAGAACGGGAGAATCAGGTAAATATCAATGCTTTAAGTTCTACTTTTAAAACCTCTGAATGCAAGTGCTTCCTCGAATTAAAGTCAAAGTACTGCTGAAGTACATTTTGAAAAGCAAGAATTAGAAACTTCCACAGACCAAGGAAAATTTTCGTATATATGGGTTTGTTACATAAACAACTCAAGGTCATAAAGTACTTGCAGTAAGTTTTAGGGGGCAAAAGTAAATGCTTTAGTTATTAATTCATGGGGCGAAAATGGCTTAACTATAGTTATAGTCTTTGGGGAATGTTTGTCAAAAATAGCATTTGGTTTCCACTTCTGAAGTGGATTGGACACATGTCTCATCTTGCTCCATATATAGCATAATTTATGTTCAGTGAAAGAGATAACAGTCAACCAATTCCACAAGTTTGTCTTGGTTTTTATTTATCTTTCGAAAATAAATAGTTTAGGTACTAGATTATATATAATGACAGAATCCTGGACATCAAAATCTATAATTCACAAGTGTGCTTGTAAGCAGTTGGCATGATGATAAGGAAGGAGGACAATGTATCTAAATTTTCTGGAGTATCTTCATTAAAGCAAAAATTTTTAATCCTCCACTTTATTTTTTATATTAAAAACACTTAAATTTCATGAGCCTTTAAGAAAAAAACACACTTTTGTTATGTGTTTAATCTGTCAATATCAAAGAAACCCAAGTCCTGATCTAAACTTGACCTGTTAGGAGTATGGAGGATGAGGGTAGCTTTAGGTTGATGTCCAAGGGAATCATTTCATGAATAAAATACGCATTGTGCTTGAGCATCTCTTAATGACTACCAGCCATCTTGGACAAATAATAGAGCCATGATAGCACAAGTGATGAGGCATGGCATTCTGGAAGGGGAAAATCAAGGTCAGAAATGAAAAGTAATGGGTGAAACTGCAATACTGGGCCCTCGTAATCTTATGGGTCACTAACTAATGAAAGTGCAATGAGTTCCTTTGATAATATACCTTTGGTTAGCACATTTAAAATCCTTGTAAAGAGCTCAAGAGTGGCAGGGGGGAAATGCATGTGTATGTAACCTGAACATTTCAATAAAAAGTTAACAAAAACTTTGAGACATTCATTGGGGTTATTTAGGATGCTTTAGGTTTACCCCTTTCTGAAGAATAATATTCAGCCAGCTGAATTGGATTGGCTCAATGGCATATTTCCCTACATGGGAAATCCAGTACATCACCATGCATTTTTCTGAACTTTTTGAACTGAGATATTCTATTTTTGTGGCTTCTTTTAGATACTCATAAGACTTACAATTTTCTATCTAACTATCCATTAGTTATCTTTGTGAACACAAGCAAATTCCTATGAGATTTTTATTTTGTAAATAGAAAGTAGCTGGTAATATGAAGATGGAGAATATACTTTCAGATAACATCTTAAAAAGTGAATACCTTTTACATATACCAGCATATTCTTGGGCTTTTTCAAAGCAGAATATTTTAAAAGGTACAAGGTATTTCAGAAACTGAAATGAATGTGTGAATTCAGTTTGAAAATATATAGGGACGGCATTCACTGTTTTGATGTTGTTGTTATTGTTCTCATTGATAGCACCTGTATTCATGATCCCTCCTTCAGTCGTTCCACTCTCTTCGTACTCTCTCAATATCTCCTGGGAGAAGCCAGCAGATAATGTTACAAGAGGAAAAGTTGTGGGGTATGACATCAATATGATTTCTGAACAATCACTTCAGCAGTCTATTCCTGTGGTGTTTTCACAGGTATTGTTATATTTAACTAATGTCCTTTCAGAATTGGCTTAGGGCTTCATTTGGACATTTTTTGAGTTTGCAGAATTCTATGACAGAAGCCTCCCTCTATGTTGGTTAAACGGGGAATTTTTTAAGTATAATATTATGTGTACAAGCCTCCCTCTTTGCATGTCACTTGTTTTTTTCTGGTATAACCATATATTGAAACTAAGTTGGTAGAATTTATTTCACAAGACTTGCTTTTTCCATTTATCACGTATCCTGAAATATTTTATAGGAAGTTGACTTTCATTAACTGTGTACTATCATGTTATTTGGACACACAATGATTATTTAACCAGCCCACAGTCAGTTGATATTGTATTGTATTAATTATTTTGGAAATATAAATAGCCTTGATAAAAACGTCTTACATGTACATTTCTTATACATTTTTACTTCCTTCAAAAAATCCGAAGAATTAAATTTATCACAGCTTATATCAAAATGAATTACGAAGATGTTCAAGGTTTTGAATATACAGTAACATATTGCCTTCTAGTAATTCATCCTCCAGCTAGCAGTAGTAAGAATAATTACCATAGCTAAAAGTTACTGAGGCTTTACTGTGTACGTGGACCAATTCATTTAATACACATAGCACTCCTAGCGGATGAGAGGCTCTTGTTCTCTCTAGTTGTGGCTGATATACTTCTCTGCCCATTTTACCAGCATCCAGGTGGCCAATAGCAGAAGCTGGTGGAAGGATGTCAACTGAACGAGTTATTCTGTGTAGTTGGTTGATCAGTGCCTCTTCTGAGAGAGATGCTCTTCGCTGGGCATTAGCATGAGATAAAAAGATCTTTACACTTTATGCCTACTCCCATAGATCTAGCCACATTTTTCTTTCCCAGAATTCCTAGTTTCTGATCCTTCCATCTTTCTTTATTCATTCCCTTGGCCAATATTTCCAAGCCACTGCCGTATTGTCCAGGTATATTTTACCTTGAGACACGTCTCTTTCCATACAACATGTGTGAGCAAGTGAACTGCCTGAAGTTCTGCCCATTAAGAGGATTTCTTCTCTCTGCTGTTCCATAGGGCCATTTCTGATGAGGGAGGGTTGTAGAGCAACAGCTACCATTTTTGGCTTGCAGCCACATACCAAGACGTCCTATCTGTAAACTAACCTCTGCTTTTTTTCCCCCCATTCTTTTATCTCGTAAGGGGCCTCCCGTGGGTCATAGGTAGGAGCTGAGGTTGAGCCACCAGTGTAAGAATTGTAGATGTCATGGGGGCCTGAACCACCTGCTTGTACAATGCATTATGGCTTTTGGCTCTGCTTATACCCAACCTCAGACATCCACTTCCATTTTATGATGCATTTCTGTTGCTCCCTTCTAACCTCAAGACTTGGCTGAGACAATTTCCAGATTATAAAAAAGTAGCTCTAGCTGCATGGCTATTTGGTGTTCCATGACAAGTTGTTCTGTTTTTACTGAGGCCTGAAAGCGTGCTAGGGCCATTTAGCAAATCGTATATAGTTTCCATTACATGTTATGTCTTTGTTCCAAGCTCTTGGGGTCTATCTGCCTTGTGATTTTCTTTCTGTATGTGCCTTGAAACATCTTTTCCCACCATGCTTACTTCTAGTGCTGTAAAATTTACTACACATTATGTCCCAAGTGGCTGATCTGCCTGTACCACAGGCTGGACCTGGTGCAGAGCCCTTTCCTACTCTGGGATGCACGCAAACCTGGAAGCATTTCATATTATTCAGTAAATTTCTCAGAACAGTATTCTCAGATGTGGAATATGCTCCCTTCAGAACGTGAAGAGGTCAACTAGACATTCTGTTTCCTTCTTAGTGGTGGCAGATGCAAGGTGCAATTTGTCCTGTATTTTGGAGGGGCTATCCTAGCATGTCTCAGGCCACATGAACTCCTAAAAACTTCACTGATATGGCAGATGCCTTAATCTTCATAATATTGCTCTCCCACTTTCTAGAACACATATGTCTTGCCTCTGCATACCTACCATTTCCTGCTTATCTGATTCATTTAATACGATGCTATTGGTATAGAGAAAGAATACTGTCAAGGTGGCTTTTATAGTTTGTCTTAAATTGGCGATTAATCACCCTCAGGTTTCCTTTGCCTTTCTTCAGTGCATTGATAGCGACCAGCAAGACCCATGCATAGTCCTTATAATTACTAGTTTCCCCAGAGTAGTGCTTATCATTACTGATTCCACCAAACCAGTGAATTACCTTCTACTGGTAACTCATCGCAGTTCACCACAAATGGAAGTTTCAGCATGGAACCACTAGGGCATGCTGTGGACTATCAGTACTCTACCTGCTGTCTGTGATGAGATCACTGTACACCAGTGGGTGGATGATGGAGGCCCAAACTATCGTTTCAGAGTCTCATTCCCAGGGCCACTCCTGTTATGACTGTCTTAGGGCAAATTCCCCCAGAAACAGACTCTTGGTAGAAGACTAAGTACAGGAGGGTTATTGGGGGAGCACTTTCAGAAACAACAAATGTGAAGTGATAAAGTATGTAGGATTGAGCAGCAAAGGAGCTGAACTGTGATGCAATAGCGGAAGCAGCCTCAGTGGATTCTGTGGGTAGTTCTGGAGCTGAAATGACCCTCTTAGCTTGTCTCAAATTAAGTTAGGAGGTCAGATCTTTGTACCCTAGAGTATTTGTGTCCTCGGGCTGGTGTAACAAATTAACATAAATTGAGTGTCTTAAAACAACGGAAATTTAGGTGTTAGTACGACCAAGTTCCCCACAGGCTCTAGGAGACATTTCTTCTCTTCCACTTACCCATGGCTCCTGGTGTTCCTTGGCTTGTGGCAACATAACTAATATCTGCTGCCTCTGTCTTCACAAGTCCTACTCTGTGTCACTGTCTCCTCTGGATCTGTGTGTCCCTCTCATTTCTCCCATAAAGATACCAGTCATTGGATTTTAAACCAACCTGAAATCCAGGATGACAACTAATTAATTATATCTGCAAGTATCTCATTTTCCAAATAAAGTCTTCATTCTGAATTTTTGGGAGACACTATACAATCCACTACTAATAGGTTTTCCATGTTTTTCTAAGCCTTTTTAGTGGACAGAACGCATGTATAACACACAATTTTATTTTGTATACTGGACGAAAAAGAAGAGCCGATAAATAATTTACAATTACTTATTTTTCATTAATCTATGTGTTGACTCATTTGCAACTATCTCATGATGAAACACAACTGGTATAATATATATCTTTTAACTTAAACAGGTTGGTCTACCAATCTGGTATAACATGGGGTTTAAGGTAAATTTGGTTATAACTTCCATGTGGTCCTTGCCATGTTTTATCTCATTTATATTTGATGTTTTATTTTGTTGTTTTTACTATTCTTTGGCTTTATAAACTATTCTTTCTTTGTAAAATACAGTTTTGATTTATCTATTACTCATATCATAATAGTTATTCTAAGAAAAAATAAGCGGAGAAATATTATTTATAAAAATTACAGCCTTAGAAGTCAACCTGTTTGTTCATATTCCACATCTCCCAATTATTAGCTATATCACACATCTCTGTGCTTCTGGTTTTATTCATCTGTGAAATGGGAAAACCATTTTCTGCTCACCTACCTGCTTAAAGAGCCTGATAAATATTGACACATTATTATTAGTGATTATTATTAATGGTATGAAACTACATTATACTTTATAAACTAGCTATCATTTAATGGGGCAGGAAAATAAGTATTTTTATTGTTGTTGTTATTTTAAAGGCTGTTATGCCTGAACTGGAATAAGGACATAGATATATCACCTTATTCTCTTTTTTGTTTTTACTTTTTTGAGACAGAGTCTCACTCTGTGACCCAGGCTGGAGTGCAGTGGCGCAATCTCGGTTCACTGCAAACTTCTCCTGAGTTCAAGCGATTCTTGTGCTTCAGCCTTCCAAGTAGCTAGGTATAGGTGCACGCCACTATACCTGACTAATTTTTTTTTTTTTTTGTATTTTTAGTAGAGACAGGGTTTTGCCATCTTTGCCAGGTTGGTCTCGAACCCCTAGCCTCAAGTGATCCACCCGCCTAGGCCTCCCAAAGTACTAGGATTACAGGCATGAACCACTGCACTGGGCCCACCTTATTCTCTTTTGAACTCTCTCTCCAGGGCAATATTCTCTATTCAAGGAAATGAAATCAAAAGTAGCAGAACAAAGTCCAATTTTTTACCTTCTCAATGATTAAATTTGTATCTGAACTGACCTGAGTATATCTTGTTATAATCTTTGTAAATAAATAGCCAAAATTCCCGGGGAAAATCTACTATAAAAATAACTAGTACAAAACCTTTGCCTAAGAATGAGGCAGGGGGATACATAAAAGTGGTGATGATGTAAGATTTACTGTGGGAATTAAAGCTGCTGTGGAGTTTTTCCTACCCCTTTGAAGACTTATTTCATGAAAAACTTTCAATTAGGTAAATCTTATAAGACTTATAAATTGACTCTATGTACATGACAAAGACAAAATCTATCCAAGTGATAATTTTATGCTGCAAGTTCTGGGGCAAATAATGTATTTTAAAAATAATGTAATTTATAATAATCATCTGTAAAGAAGTAAAAGCCCATCAAAATACATATTAGTATAGATTTCTTCTTACTTATTTTATGTCATTGCAGATTCTTGCTACAAAGAATATTTTGTTTAAAAATAATTGTACTTCCTAAATTAAATAAGAAATAGCTTAATGTGTTTTATCCTAAAAACAATTCCATTTTCTGAAAATTTACATTTAATTCTACCAGGATTATTCTAAAAGGGATGAACATTATAGCAATATTCATACATTTAATTCAGTTCAAGGCTTATTTTACTTAGAAAATTTTAAATCACAGAAAAGTTTTTATCTGTGAAATTTCATTTTACAGAAAAGTTTATATCTTCATTACATCAATAATGATTTTAGAATTAGAAAAAGAAATAATTACTTGGTATTTGATGTTTTTCTGATTTCAAAATGTAATTGCAAGGAAATGGCTTAAAAGTTTTAAATTTAAATTATCCTAGAGTTTTAGAATCTTTAAAACCATGTTTATTTCTGAACATTATTGAAACACTGTATTTTACATTCCAATCTCACTGCTTTTTAGAACTGAAATTTTAAAGTCAACACCTAGGCAAATATTCCAAATGAATTGTATTTTACCACTAAAGAGAAGTTCTCTAGAAAACTACTCCAAATGTTACTGAACTTTACATTTGTCTGTATTTATGTTTGTGGAAGATTATTTTATATGACTATGTATCAGTAGTCCTAAGAAAATTAGTTTTGTACTCATAGTTAGTGTCATACTCTCTGTTTTAATGACTTTTATTTTCTGAATATAATTTCTAGTGGCCTTTGTACCTACAACCTAAACAAATTTACGTGGTTGCTTTTGATCACTTCAAATTATACTGACAGAACCAACTCTGAGTGTTCGTTGTTTAATAATTTACTTACGGACTATGAGTTTCCTGTCAGTCTTCTTGGCTCAAATCTGCTGTTTTCATTTGAAATCATGTGATAAAGATAATATTTCAAATAACGTAACTGTTTGATCTAATCTGTATACGCTTGTTTATAAAAGAAAGATGATTGAGAATTGACCTAATGTGGATGCTCAGTAATATGTCTAATGTTTACTTTTTCCCCCTTTTTCTTCTGTGACTTTTTTCATAAAGAAAATGATAGTATTAATTTAACATAGCAACAACACTTCTTTCTGTCCTAGCCTATCAAATAGCCTGGATATTACTGCTCTGGGTTACTTTTGGCCAAGCCCCATGACTTTGTTTGGACTTTATCATGATAACAATGACAATGTCACCATCTTTATCTCTACCATTGGTGACAATAACCATACCACCACGCTGCTTTATGAGGCAATAACTTGGTTTTCTCATTTATCCACTCAGGAACTGGATTATTACCTCATAAAACAGTGTGATTGTACAATTATCAATTAAATCCTGGCTTGTCGAGACTCTTCAAAAAAAAAAAAAAAAAAATCCTATTCCTAATGGTGGTTGGCAATAATTCCCTCTGTCTGAATTCATGGAACTTTGACTGCCAAGGTTATATTTTCACGCTGATTACCTATTATCTTTTTTTTTTTTTTTTTGCCTTGAAGCTGCTGCACACTGCTAAATCCCAAGAACTATCTTACACTGTAGAAGGACTGAAACCTTATAGGATATATGAGTTTACTATTACTGTCTGCAATTCAGTTGGTTGTGTGACCAGTGCTTCGGGAGCAGGACAGACTTTAGCAGCAGGTAAGCAAGTTTTAATGGGTATGAAAAATTTGTTGCCTGTCAAGAAAAAAGAAAACCTGTAATGTTCAACACCTTCTCTACTTGAGACTTTATATTTGTCTTTTCTGCTGTCTTCTCCTCCCTCACTAACCCTGATTGCTTCTTACCTTGACAGTTTTAAACAACAACAACAACAAGAACGTAACTTCAAGAGGTACCTAGGAGTTATGAGTTACAGCTGTGTCATAATAAGAAATACAATTAGTTTTAGAGTGACTCCACTCTACAAGTAGAAATACATAGAATATACAACTAAAAATATATAGAAATATATAGAACTAGAAGTATATAGAAATATAATTAATTGTAGAATGACTCCAGGGCTTAGCTACCAACCTGTGTCCTAGCAGTGTCCTGACAATCATGGGAAACATTCAGGAAGCTTCTTATGAGGACTTTAGGATACCTCTTCCCTCAGTTCAGATATTTTTTGTAGGCTTGGGTCTACTCACTCCTGATCCCTGGGAACATCTAGAAATTACTGTGTGCCCTGGTGTTATATTTGGCTTTCATGAAATAGGTAAATATTTATCTATTATTTTATTAATAAGAAGCTCTTAAGTTAATAAAATTTAAATAAAAGAATTGTTATTAAGTATAATCTTAGTAGAAACGATTTGTATAATTTGTGCTTTCTTCCTTCAGGACTAATTGGATTCATACAAACCTGATTATGTGTATTAGTAAGACCTATAAAACCCAATTATTTAGCATTAATATACTTCCAAATCAGTGTTTTTCTGATTCTAGAGAAAAGCTTAGTTTCCTGGTTATCTTTAAAGAAATGTCCATGTGTAAGGAGGTTAAGACAAGATATTACAAAAACACATGTTTACCTTTAAAAACATTTCCTAGACCTCCTCCCCAAATCTCTTCATTGTATTATTAATAGGTCCAATTATATAGGATTTTTTTTTCTGGTTCTGGAAAAAATTGCTTAGCTCAAATGATCTCATCCAAGTAATTTTTTTTTCCAAAATTTTCATCAATGCAAATGGCTCTGAAATTCTAAGAAATTATGGTTTACTAAATTTATAACTGAACTCTTTGTATTTTTATATATTTTATATATGTGCATTTCAGATGTATGCATACATTTATGGAGTACCTAGCTTGTACAAAACATTCTTCTCCTATAAAACTGCCTATTTTTGTATACTGCATTATTAAAGGTTTGCTGAATGCTGAATATGGACAATAGAGGAGGACTTTATCTACTTTAAGAAAAATGATACAATTTCAGACTAGAAGACAAAAATTAAAATAATTATCAGTCTTGCAAGTTGGAGAAAGTATAAATGCAGACAGCACAGGCTGAAGACTGGGTGTGTTATAGTAAGGGACATAGGAATCCCAAGCACGTGGCCATGCAAAACTGGAATCACGTCCTCTCAGGGTTGTAAAACATGTAAAAATAATCTAGGGTTACTATATAGCTAGTATCAATATATTCTTTGTAATATCCCCCCCAAGTGTTTGTCCAACCCATGTTTGATACCTTCAGTGTTACAGAAACTACTACATCTCAGACAAAGCTATACCATCTTTAGACACCTCTTTTAAAATGTGATTTCTTAGATTGATCGCAAATATCTCCTAGTAACTTCTACTCGACATTCTTATTCTACTTCTTTGGGGGCTGTTGTTAATCTAATTTATCATCCTTCCAATAAAATTTTCAATAACAATATATTCACCCAAATCTTTTCTCTTTTAGGCTGCATATCATGGTAGCTCCCATCTGAACCTCATTTGCAATAGTGTCTAGGGCTGTTATTAGTATAATTCTTGTAGATGAGATCTAGTCTGCCTTTTCATAGGTATAAGCAAACTAAAGAACCTGAAGAGAGACATGCTACAGCTAGAAACTAGCTGAATCTTGGAGATGGGAAGAGAAAAACAGGAAACATGTCTACAGAATAGAATCTCCCTGCCCTATGCATTAGTGATAACATCTGTGCTAACAGTATCCTCATTGGCTGCAGTGGCAAGTTCCTGTTGCATAAAAGATGATGTACCTGGGTGCTCTGTGCAGCTCTCATTTTAGTTACTGGAGAGGCGATTAAAACCACTCCTGTCCATTGGCAGGAATGTGAAGTAAAACTAACTAGTCAGAGCCCTCCAAATCCTCCCTCTACTTTTTTTATCCTTGAAAAATAGAAGTGGAAGCTTATATTCCCTAAAAGTCATGTGATGTGAAAGTTAGTTGACTTACAAAAATAAGAGTTTATTCATATGTGTAAGGTGAAAAAAAAATGGTTGGCCACAATGCCAGGGTTTCAATCTGGGCTCTGCCATTGACTAGCTGTGTGACCTTATATAAATTATCTCACCTCTGTGCCTTAGTTTCCCAATTTATAAATAAACATAACTTATTTTGTAGGGTTCTGATGAGGATTAGAAGTAGTTAATACATGTAAAACATTTAAAGCAGTACCCATCACAGTTCATTCTCAATAAAAATTTATTGTCATGATTTTTATCATAATATTATATAACACTTTTCTTAGTCACAGTATAAATGTTATGGAATTTCTAATGTTATCAAAAGCAAAGAGAGTTTATTTTACAACTTTGATTTTCTAATATTATTATAAAATATAAAATGGAGAATTCTAAGACTGAAGACTGTATTGTGAAAATAAAGCTTAGAAAGGCTTAAAATCTGAAAGCATTATTTATTATTTCTGTAAGAAGTATGTCATTCAGAATTATTAGAGGCACATTTCAGAACTTTGCTCAAAAACAGCAAATTTCACGTTTGTTGGTTGCAATATAGAGTGAATAATGTGCCATAAATATATTATTACTACATTTTATTGTGAATGCTCAATTCAGAACCATCTCTTGATGGCTTACTATTTAAAGCACTGTGGAGGATTCTAAGATAATTATACCCAGCATTTGGGTTAAGGAGTTGAGATCCAACAGGTAGGATTAACACCATAGTGACATGTGCTAAGGGCTGTGAGAAAGTTGAAAAACATGCTATGGGAAGGTAGAAAATGAGATAAATGATTTTGATTTGGGAGACTGAGTAGATACCTCATTAAAAGCTATTTCAGATAAACTATAAAAAATGGTGAAGACTTTCGCAGGTATTTACTGAGCACATACCATGTGCTAGTTTCTGTTTTAGGAGCTGGCACTGTTCCAGGTACCGATGTAATGAAAGCAGAGATTTGTGAAGACTTTCCTGGCAGTAGAGTACACAACAGATTAGAAGAGAGGGTGTAATAGAGTCCGGTAGATTTTTTTAAAGAGTCAGTAAGGGAGTAAATCAGATGAGTAGAAGTGAAGATTGAAAGAAGGGAATAGAGTGACTTCAAGGAAGAAAGACCTGGAAGTTAAGCAGTGGGAAGAATGGACAATGATAGCAAATATTGTAGCCCGTGGTGGTGCCATTAAATAAAAGGGGAAAGATGGACAAAGAACATATGAGAGAAATAAACTCGTGAGTTTATTTGATCATTTGATAGATACACATCCATGACAATTATAACCATCCAGCAGCAGAAATTGCAAATCTGGGGCTTAAAAATGGTACAGATTTTGTAATCATCTGCATATAGATGGGAGTTAATGCTATAGGTTATAATCAATTAGTGAAAGCAGAGAAAAAGCAAAATAGAAGTCCAAAGAAAACACCTTAGTGAATATTCTATTCGGAAAGAAAGGAGAAAGGAAGAGTGAAGTGAACAGAGGTATGGTCAGAATTAGGAAAAGAACTAAGAGGAAGAAGCAGTATTAGAAATGTCAAGGGAAGAGAGAATTCTAGAAGGAGAATGTTGTCTGTAGTGTCATATGGTATAGGGAAAGCAAGAGAAATGTGACCTAAAATGGATGCAAGGTCCCTGGTGACTCTCTGGGGTTTACCATAAGTAGCATGGTTGAAGCAGAAGCTGGAACATGAAGGACTGAGCGGAGGCAGGAGGAGATATAATGTAAATTTCAAATGTGTGGTTTTTTTATTCTTAGCTAAAGTTCTTCTTCTACCCAATTTTCATTCTTTAAAAAATTGAATTACCTTTTGTTTCTATATAAAATCCTTTCTCTTCTAAAGAAAAATTTATTTTAGTGTTTTCTTCTGGAAAAAAAATATTTATTTTCAAATTCCTTAATATTTTTGTTAGAACTATCTGATTCTTCACCTGCCCAGCAGAAAAATAAAGCCTCTTATATGACAAAAGTATGAAAAAATAATTTTACTTACAGTTGGGTTTATTATAAAATACACCGTTTTTCGGGTTGCTCAGATCAGTGAAAATAAACTTATTTGCTTTTGTTTGAATACCAGCCAAAAATTAAAAGTCCATCATCCTTTTTGCCTCCTTCCTTATTCAGTAGATGAATGTGTATTTCTAAATGTTTTTCTAAAATAAAACATCTGAATAGAACATATAAACATTAAATCATAGAAATAAACTGTAGGCCTATAATAAGGCCGGTTCTTTTGAATGGTCAACAGTTTTGTTATAGGAGAGTAATAAAAGTTGACTTGCAACTTTATGGTTCGTTCGGCTCTGTTTTTTCCACTATTAACATTGAAATTTGGAGAGTATATATTATTCCAATGAATTCCAATGGATTTGTGGGAAATTTAACTCTTATGTCTAATAGCTCATATGAGCGCATTATCAGAGATCAAAGGAGACCAGTGACCACTCAAAAATTTTGAAAAAGAGCACCACAAATTAGAAGTAGTAATTAGCCTTTTAGAAGCATTGAATCATGAAAAGATATGTTGCCTCCTTAAATCTCAGTCTCAAAAATCAAAAAGATACTTGTGAAGATTTATCTGTCTGTTTCATTAAAAAGCTTGAGAATTATAATTGGCTCTCTCTTGTTTTAAACATTTTTTCAATTAAATATATGATTAGAATGGGTACATTTCATCCAGAGTACTGCATTGCTGCTTCTTTAGTTTTGATACCTGCGACAAAGTCTGAGAACTGATTTGAGAGAAGTGTTCTCTCAGGAGCGGCTGCATCTCTCTCCATTGCAAAATCTTCAAGCAGTGTTATTGATGGCTTTGGAGTTGCTTCTGGGTGTTTGAAGGTAATGAGTTGATGAACTGGGCCCTCTGAAAATCCTTGTTATACTTTTCTTTAAGATTATCCTTTTAATCTGGGAAAATTTGTGTATTTCCACCCATTGCAAATTGAGTTTAGTTTAAACCCTTCTTATGAGAAATTACTTTAGGAGATCCATTCCTGAAGGGACAATGTGATATTTCCCTTGCCTGTCATAAATTGACCTCCATACTACAAGCTTAGAAGTGTCCATCTCGCATTAAGCAAGTAATTAGTGTGCATTAAATTTTCTTTCTGAATGCAAAGTAAAATGTATAGGCTGTTTGCTGCTGGGTTGAAAACACACCTTGTTTTGCATTCGGGTACGTAAGTCTTTTCCTTGTGAATAGGAGCCAGAGTGATTAAACAAGCACTCTTAATATGTTAATTTATAATTTTAATTACAACAATCTTGTATATATAGTCATTAGTGAATACTAATATAAATATTTTTCTACCTTTTTATTCATAATGCATAAACCAATCACCCAGTTACTTCTCTGAGGTTGCCTGTTTTTGTTTCATAATACAATCTTTGTTCTTAGTTATGAATGCATTTTGTTCATTCCTGTCTTCAATAATCCCTCATTAAGCTAGTCACTTTCTGCTCCATGCTAAAAAGGAAAAATTATCATGCAAATGTGGCATGCCATATTAAAAAGCACATTACCAAACACTTTTGTTGCTGTCCTTCAATTAGTTTCCCTTCTTTGAATTTAATTCCATTTGTTGTTAAACTACTGACTTGATGTATGGACTCATGAATCTGAGGCTGCTGCCAAGAAAGTGGGGAAAAAAAATCAAAGCCTCTTCGAAGAGCTGCAAAGGCGAGCTGAAATGAATTTGCTTCACCTTTGACAAGAACACTTGAACAGCAATGGAATCCTCTGATGATTCAACTGGGCTAATTATCCAATTATTTATTTCAAGAATAAAGGCACCATTTTACAATTAAGGAAGTGTAAAGTAGTCTGAGAAATTTGGTAATGACAGATGACTTAAGCAACTTCTAAGATAAACAGTATCTGTGCAAAACTTGTCCCACCAATTGTTTTCAGGCAGGAGTTCTTGTGTCTTAGCATCAGTGAAATCCTGAGTGCACTGAAGGTTTTTTGTTTGTTTGTTTTGCTCTTTCAACAGAAATTATTTCACACTTGTAACCAACATGTCAAATTTCCATGGCTCTTAAGCAATGTTTAAGTTATATTTCTCTTGATTAAAAGCTTTTGGTTCAAAGCAATACTTTTTAATTGCCTAATGATATAAGTCAGTTCTTAGGAAAGAACCGCACATTTAGGAGTTCATTTGCAATATAACTGAAAAATTCATTGCATGGCAGTAAAACAATTTACTGTTAATTACAAGGAGAAGAATTTGCTGTAGCATGCTCACAGATTGCCATGAATCATGCAGCACTCCTAGAGATTTATAACAGATGTGTAAGTGGGATGAATTAGCAGGGTTTAATAACAGAGACACAAATCATGCAGACTTCAAGGAGCTTTAATTGATATACTAGAATGTGACGGGCATGAATCACTCAGCCATTCAACAGCACTGTAACATATGGTCAGCTCAATATGCCGCATCTTAAATCGGTTGGTGAGTCGTAGGTTGTCCCATATGGTGGAAGCAATATATTTTTCATGATTAAAAAAAATGCATCCATTTTTTAAAGAAATATGATTGCAAAGCATGTTTGTTATTGAACAGTCACATGAATGCCAAACTGCTTTTTTTAAATGCTATTTTTTTTTTTTTAAACATGGCAGCTTCTCAAAATAAACAGGGGCTACTCCTTGTAGTACCAGATCGCTGGAGGCATTATGAGACCAAATCGGTGCTTGCTGGCACACTCGATCCGCAGCAAGCCTATAGAAAAGCACAGCTGATGATTGCTGTGATTGTCAGGGAAATCCTTCAGGCTGGGGCAAAATAAACAAATGAAAGGATGATGTCACTTTCAGAGAAGTTCAGGAATGCCCAGCTCTGTAAATTGAAGAAAATGAGTTGGATGAGAGATCCCTACTTAGTAGGGTAAGAAAGTGGCTGTGATAAATAATACCATGACCCCTAATGTAACAATTGGATGTAACATTTTATACTAACTTCTTAATTAAATGCTCGGTCCTTCAGGGGCATTTTAAAAGAAGCACCGGCTGGTCATCACATAGATGGTAGCACCAATTCCAAGGCATTCTTGAAGAATTCTTTCAGTATCTGCAAACAGGTCCCCTGGTTGGAGACTGGTAACTGGTAGTGCGCAAACATGTTTTTATTGGAACTGGGATCTGGCAGCTTTTGGAAAAGCTTTTGCTGCATTAGTAAATCTGACAGACTTGAAAAAGGAATATTGCAGCCTTAGAACTGTGGCTGCCAGAATTTAATGTCAACAATTAAAATTTATTTTGATCCTTACCTAGTGTTTATTACTGTTTGTATACACAACAGACCTTACTAATACAGAGATGCACTATTAGATGGAATTACCATCTGTTCAGAGGGAAATGCTGGCATCTGTCTTAGACACTAAAACTAAAATGATATTATTTCTAACAAAACAAAATTAACTGCTTTTTACTCACCAACTTTAATTTGTAGTGTGTAGTTATATCCGAGGAAAAGACTTGTTTATGAACTGTATGATGACCTCTGTGGCCAGGTCTATATTTAGATATGCGACTTTACCAGGGGCTCTACTGGCCTTTTTGGCAGGTGGAAATGGCATGTAGAAATCACACTTTCAATACACAATTTTAGCTTTATAATGTGCTATGTATCCTATAAGTCATTAAAACAACACAATCAAACTATGTAAAAATGGACTGAATCAGAGAGATTCTAGTATGCAAAATATTTTGACAGATGTGCCCGAAAAAACTGCAAGGAAAGAAATTAAATAGGCAAATTTCATCAGAACAAAGTTGCTATAGGTCCCACAGTGACACCTTTAGGAAAATACAAACTATCTTTCTTCTCTATTAGACTATTTTAAATTTTCTTCCACATTGACATATATAAAAAATTTATATTCAGTGTCCCCTCCTTTTAATTTACAGTCTAAGTATCCTATTAAAATAGGTCTTTAGCTTTTGGAAGTTAGAGAATTTGGAGGATCAAGGACAATGGTAGTCTTCATACTGATGTTAGATCAGTGATGCTACGTTCTGAGAAGCCAGACTTCTATATATCACAAAATAATAAATTTTGTCACACCAGCATTTAATGCATGTACACAGTGCATTAACTGTAACTGTAGTACATTTATTTGTGCTGGAGGAGACTTGAAAATGATGAAAAAATCAATACTTTGCTGTCAGAGAAGCAAGTGTTACGATGCATTTAAGTAGTTAATTGCATAAGCCCCATAAAAGCTTCAAGTTTGGGTAGCAAGGATGCCATAATTACAGTCCAAGCAACTACCTTTTATTAACGGTGGACTTTAGGGAACGGTGGTTGCTGTCATGATTGCTGCTATATGTGCAGTTTCGAAATAATGGATCCTCTTCTCTCTTCATGTGTAGGATGGTAGTTTTGTGCAAATTATTGTGATTGCCAGAACAATAACTGGTTAAGGTAATGTTTGTTCACCATGTTCACTGAACTTCTCTAAAAGCAGGGTTTGCTAGCTTTTCTTTATGTCACAGAACACATAGACAAATCATATTTGTATGCCATGCTAAAGGAACAAGGTGGCTGAGAGCTGAAGGGGATAAACCAGAGGGGCTCCTGCTGGCTTCCCAGGAGCGAAGAGGATCAGGATGTCTGGCACCCATTCATGGCTTATTAACTTAGAAGTACTGCTTTAAATTATTCAATCAAAGAATTTTGAAACTGGAAGAGGTCCTAGACATAAATCAAGCCTGTCACTCTAACAATTGAAGTAACTGAAGAATAGAGAGACCTAATAATGGATTAACCAATGTTCCATATTGAGGGTCTTAAAGAGCTGATCTAGAGCCTACATTTTCTCCTCGCCAGATCTTCTAGTAATATGCGCTCCTGAAGATGACTTGTCAACAAAGAAGAAAATGGCAAAATATATTTTATTCTTTCTTCCCTGGTCAGATAATAGACAGTCAACAAGGTGGTGTTGAGTCATCCCTGAGAGTTTCTGGTGAAAACTTTTCCTCTTTAGGACACTGATTGGTGAGCAGCTACAGTGGCAAAGCTGCAGCAGAGAAATCATGGCTCATGATCTGAACTTCTTGTTTGTGTCCTGGTCCCAGTGCCCTTCTGCAAGTGTTTTGGCCTAGTAGGGTTTGGCAAATTGCTTTTCCTGGCATAGTTTTGCATTTCTGTGAAAAAGTCAAAATCATTTTCTATTGACAGGATGCTTATTAAGACTGTCTTATGTAGTCTGCTCCCCACCCACCCCTGAAACACAGAAAGACTGTTTATTCTTGAATTCTTGTCATCATCATAGAAAGTTGATGATGTCTTAAGCTGTTGACACAGCCATACAGTCTTCATAGGCCAAAAACAAACAGATTCCTTGAAAACAAATGAACAGATTCCATTTTAAAGACCAGTACCTCAGAAAGAGCTTTGTTCAGCTTTCAGTTCTTATCCTATGGTGCTCAAAATGCCACACTACATAAATTTTGCAAGTCTAAATGTATTCGTTGTGATATACTACTGATTATGTTATAAAGTCATAAATGCTGCGTGAAGAAGAATGCATATTATAACATTTTATAAAAGAATATCTATACATCAAATAGACAAGAAATCAGATTACCCCTATTAAAAATACAAATGCTATTTTAAAAGTAAAAGAATTTTGTACTTTTATCCCAAGAAAAAATAGACACTTTATTCTTAGACATGATGGATAATGAACATTCATTTTAAACTTTGTATATTGTTCTTAGAAATAATGAATATTGAAGATTCATTTTAAACTTTACATTTACAAAACAATTTTCTATGTAAATACAGATAGATTTTGAATATAGATGAATTATATTCCTTAATAACATATAATTTGAAAGATTTGTTCTTGTAATGATAGTGCCTTGTATTTGTATAGAAACTTGTTTTGTAAAACATAAAGCAAATATACATATTGTTGTAGAAGCAATTGTTGTCAACGTATTTCACTGAAAATGTATCCTCATGTTGCAGATGGGAAAGCTGAAGCAGATATGTGTTGAGGGATTTTTCTAAAATCACACAGATTTAGACATTAAAAAGTGAAATATAATTTTTAAAAGTCTACCAAATCCCTTTCATTATTCAGTGTTGTCTCCTAACGAACTGTTTTGTAAATTAACAAATCTTTAAAGATCATATTTATTTTTACCTGTAATTCCTTTCCTTTGAAAATCTGATGAATAATTCATCATTACCCCAATCTCATGGTGATTCTATGTGCGTGTATGTATGTGTGTTTAATGGTTCAGGAGTATCTATTTTTCTTCATATTCTACTTATATGTATGTGACACCAGTCTAGTTTAATTGATTGACAATTTCACTTAATTCCCCCTTCTAGCCTTAGAGGAACTCTGAAAAGAATAACTCTGTAGGATGTTCACCCTTTCAAACAGGCTTAGTTGACTCCTGTATGTGAAACTGTAAAACCCAACTGCTGGAATGTTTTTTGTTTTGTTTTTCTTTTAAGCAAGAGAATAAAAAATGTACTCTAGTTCTATTCATTCTCAGGAATTGACTTGTAAAGGACAGGCCCGTTACTTGGTGGAATAATTCCTCTGGGTATCAAGAGTTGCTCTACTACTTAAAGTTTAAATGGTAAACATTAATTTTAATGGACTCTCAAGAATTTCCCTATTGATTAGAATCACTTGGCCAAATTAAAACAAAAATGTGTGCTCCAATTTTCTATAATTATTATACAAAAACGACAGAGTTGCCAGAATTCCTTTTGTTTAGTTTTGTTTTACTCTTAATCTATATTCCTGATTAAGACGTAATTTTTGGACTATGCTACAGATGGGGGAAGGAATCTGATTTCTGTGGTGGTGCTGAGCTTCAACATTATCTCCATTGAGTTGAGTGGTTGGAGTAGAGATATATCAACTTTCAAACAAATGGGACCTGGAGAAAGGCTGCTTTCAAACAGCAATGAAACTCTTCAGTTTTTAAGATGTATAGGAGGCGTCTTCATTCTTCTTCATTTGGTTAAAATGGGAATCCTATTCTCAACACACCAAATATGTATAATTTGTGATTCTTTATCTACATCTTTGGTGTCCAGTATGGTAGTCATGAATCATATGTAGCTATTTAAATTTAAAATACAGCTAATTAAAATTAAGAAATTTGAAATTCAATTTCTCATTCTCACTAGCTGCATTTCAGATGCTCAATAATCTAATTATAAGGCTAGTGGTTACCGTATTAAACATTACAGACCTAGAACATTTCCTTCACTGGAGAAAGTTCTATTGGATAGTACTGGTCTAGTAGTTTTGGGCTATTGGATATTACTAGACTAGTTTATGAAACTAAAAAGTTCTGGTCTCTGTGTCCCAAAACCCTAGGGAATCTAGCAAATTGCAATTTAAAAATTTTGTAATTGGTTCTTCGTTGCTTCCCTGAGCCCAGGACTGAAAAATATTTGACAACCTTCCTTTCCCAGTTGAGATCATAGCCAAGAATGGCCTGCTAAAATTTTAATACAAATATGTAACTCTAAACTCTGAAGAGAGACTTGGTGGGTGAAGAAATTTCTGAATGACTTAGCCTTTTATTTTGTTTTGGATTATTTTGAAGTGAGATCGTAGCCTGTAGAATGAAATCTTTGAGAGTCTACCATTTAACTGATTTTTAGCAGAAAAAAATGCTAAGAGAAATTATGCATATAATTCACAGATTCATACATATATTAAAATAAAAATATCACATGGGCTGCAGTGGCAGAAAATAACCAGAATTGTTAATTATCTTTCTAACTTGATGAACTTTTTGCTCAGTGCCTTTTCTTTTTTACTAAAAGTTAAAACAGAATCAAAATGAATTGTTTCTCTTTGAAAAGCTGGCCCAAGGTCTAAAAAGTAACAGATAGTAATTGTTCTAAGTTGCTTTATGGTGAATTTCCTTTCATGGTTTAAGGGCTTCAATTCTTATATCCACATCATTTTGATTTATATTTATTGAAACAGGCAATGACTTTGTGTCTGTGTATGGCTGTGTTAACACAGGTGTAAATTAAAAGTCCACAGACATAGTTTGGGCCCTTAATAAATAGGCTCAGTGATTATGACATTTGTTCCTTTCTCTACTTTCACTTTTCAAATCCAGCAGGCACACTTAAAGGGGGAATGAATCTCAGCTCACAAACTCAAGTGTTTAAGGAAAAAAAGAATCAAACCAAAACAGACCTTCATTTTCAATAACTCAGCTGTTAATCTGAACCTCATTTCCAGCAAGTTGTAGGGAAAACCTTAATCTCGGTGACTCCTAGTGTTTCCCAGGAACCTTCAAAGAATTGCCAGTGTCCCACCACCTTTTAAGCATGCTTTTAAGCATGGCAAGGTCCCAATGTATGCAAGGGCGTGAGGCCACTACTACTCCAAGGCTAAGCCCACTCCTGGTGGTGGGGTCACTTCAGGGCCAGGGTGCTCTCTAGGACCAAGAGGCTGACCAAAGTTAGGTGCCTGGACCATTGTGTGTAAACTGCTGAACTCACAGGCTTGTTACTTTGTACTGATGCTCTGTTTAACATTCAGAGTGGTTATTGCTTGTTTGCTTTAATTTAGATCAGTTTTTAAGCTTTAAAAATCAGAAAATTACATACAAAAGGAGCTTTTTGACCATAGAAGATATACAGATGGCAAATACACATAGGAAAGATGTTCTATATCATATGTCGTAAAGGGAAATGCAAATTAAAATAAGATACCACTACATACCCATTAGAATGACCAAAATCTGGAACACTGACAACAAATGCTGACGAGGCTGTACAGTAGCAGGAATGCTCGTTCATTGCTAGTGGGAATGCAAAATGGTACAGCCACTTTGGAAGACAGTGTCTTGCACAACCAAACATGCTCTTACCGTATGATACAGCAATTGCACTTCTTGGTATTTACTCAACAGAATTTAAAACACAAAAGTCTGATATATAATTAGATATATAATTAGATGTGCATATATATGCACATCATAGCAGCTTTATTCACAATTACCAAAACTTGGAAACAACCAGAATATTCATCAGTCGATTAATGAATAAATAAACTATACTACATCCAGACGAGGGAAAATTATTTAGCATTAAATGAGCTATCAAATGATGAAAAGACATGAAGGAAACGTAAATGCATATTATTCAGTGAAAAAAAGTCAGTCTACAAAGGCTACATGCTGTATGATTCCAACTATATGACTTTCTGAAAAAGGCAAAACTATGGAGATGAGTAGTTACCCAGGGTAGGGGGAAGGAGAGATGAATAGGCAGGACACAGAGAATGTTTTGGGTAGTGAAAATTTTCTGTATAATAGAATAATGATGGATTCATGTCATCATACATTTGTCCAAAGCCAGAGAATGTAAACACCATGTGTAAGCCCCAGTGGAAACTATGGACTTCGAATGATAATGATGTGTCAATGCAGATTTATCTACTGTAGCAAATGAACCATTTGGGTGCCGGATGTTGATACTGGAAAAGACTATGCATGAGTGGGGAGATAGGGTAGAACTCTGTATCTTCTTCTCAATTTTTTATGAACATAAAACTGCTCTTAAACAATAGAGTCTATTGGGTATAGTGGCACCTGTCTGTAGTCCCAACTACTTGGGAGGCTGAGACAGGAAGATTGCTTGAGCCCAGGAGTTCCAGGCTGTAGTGAGCTATCATTGTGCCTGTGCATAGCCACTGCACTCCAGCCTGGGCAACAATGTGAGACTCCATCTCTAAAACAAACAAACAAACAAAAAGGTTACCCCTGGCACATTGCCTATGGTGTAGCCATGTTCCACAGGAGCAATCAAAAATAAAAATAATACAAGTCTTTTTAAAAATGACTTTCTGACTTATTTTTACACAAGCACAAAGTTTTGGTAAACCTGTGTTAATATTCCTGCATTACCCATTGGTTGGCATGGATTATGCTTGGCCCCTGTAAATTACAGCACTGAGTTGAAGCCACTTTAAGGCGAGGGCCTCTGCTCTATAGGTTTAGTGCTAGTCATTGGCTGTAGGTTTCACTGCAGGATCCTTTGGCTCCAGGGTGAGGCAGCTTTTACGCAGCCAAGGGAATTTCTACACAGAAGCGGGCAGCCGTGAGCCATCAGAGACCAACAGGCACAGAAACTGGGCCATTGGGGTACCTCCTTGGTAAAGGGACTGTGGTTGGGGCACCACCCAGATTACAGCAGCTACTATAATATATAAGATCTATTATTTAGCTAAAAAGAATAGAGAAGTTATTTTCAAGAAAAAATTTAATTTGAAGTTTTGTGTGAAGTATGTTGGCTATTTAAATTTTGTTTCACTGCTTTTAAGATAAACTCTATCTTTTCAGTTCCTAGAACCATACAGATACTTGAAACCACAACTGATTTGATTTTAAGTGTGATATATACAAGTACATATATGCATATATGTGAATATGTGTGTCTAGAGACAGAAACCAAATTCTTGAATGTAACAAGTGTTTTCTAATATTTAGCACCAGCACAACTGAGGCCTCCTCTAGTTAAAGGAATCAACAGCACAACAATCCATCTTAGGTGGTTTCCACCTGAAGAACTGAATGGACCCTCTCCTATATATCAGCTGGAAAGGAGAGAGTCATCTCTACCAGCTCTGATGACCACGATGATGAAAGGAATCCGTTTCCCAGGAAATGGGTATTGTAAATTTCCCAGCTCCACTCACCCAGTCAATACAGACTTTACTGGTAAGTGTGTTTGACATTGCTTTATTTAGGAGACATGAAGCTCCAAAATGTTTTCTATTATTTTGATATACCTTTACAATGAATTTTTATTATACATACTTAGAGAAATACTAATTCAGCCCTTCGATAACTTTTGCATGATGGTGTCAGCATGTCCATCTTTACAGAATTCTGGGGAAAAAAAAGTAAGTGAAGGAAAGGAAAAAAAAAAAAAAAGATGCAGGTGAAGAAGCAGCCTTATTGGATCAAAGTATATGCTTTGTATTTGTATTTTTGCGAAGTATTTGCCAGGATATGTTTCTTAAAATATTATTCACTGTGTTCTCTGAGCAAATGAGTTTGCAAAATGCCTTCATGCTATTGGAGATTCTCGGTGTGCACAAGGTTACTAAAACTCCAAAAAGCATTGTAAGAATGCTATTTAACTTTGCTTAGCTAATCATGCCTAACAGATATTTGATGTAACATTTTCTTTTTCTTTCTCTCGCTCTTTCTTTCTTCCTTTTTTCACTGTGGCAACTTAATATCTCATGTTCTATGAAGAACATTGTAGGAAAAACTAATCCCAGAGGAAACGTAACTCCTCTAGGCCGGGACTACGGTAAAGCAAGTGAGGCTCTTGCCTCAGTCACAAAATTTAAAGGCACTAGAAAACTCAACATTGATGTAAATATTTTAATGCAATATTTTTAAAAATGAAAATCAATGTGAAAACACTACAAAAATATTATCAAAAGCTTAAATAAAGACAGATTGGACCCTGTACCGGCACAATCCTGCCTCACTGGCCTTACCCTGCTCGTGGCCTTACTAGTACCACAATATTTTGGAAGTCCCATGACCTCTGTGAATTACAGCTTCTAATAGCATGATTTCAGTATAGCCGTAACAAATTCAACTATTTATAATACGTACTTCACTTATCCAATTTTTAAAAAAATTTACGAGGTATAAGATATATATTATTCTGTAAACTCATAAAGATGTTCATTTAATTATCCATGAGAAAGTCATTTTGGAGCAAATAGTCTTTAAAATATTGCATATGTGAAGACAATGAAATGGAATTAGAGCTATAAAAATTTATATTGTTTTATTTTTACCTAAAATAGTAAATAGTTTGCTTTTCGTTGAGGCTGGCTGCGGATGCACCTTTGTAATGAATCATGATTATATTCTAGCTGAGATATATTGAGATTAATGCATGCTTAACTACTCTCCCAGTACGTCAAAATCATCGCAGAGTATTAGAAATTAAATCATTGAGCTAAAATGCTTGACTTCTGCTTTATATTCGTAAAATGGCAAAAAAGAAAAGAAAAAATAGTTAAGGAAAAGGAACACATGAATAATAGTAAAAGTCTTTTCCCAAATGAAAATAGAAACTACTGCCCTGGTCCAATATTTGGCTTGTGATGTGTTTCTTCCAAGAAATAGCATCCATTTCCATTCAACTGGGCATAGCTGCTGCAAGGATGTCAGCTTGGATTTGCAGGCTAGCCAGCAGACAGATTTTTGATGGGATCACCTACTGTTGTTGCAGTGAAAGATAGAGTGGCCCGTCCACCGTTAATAAATTTAGTCATCCTCGCTATCTCCCTTGCCGGCCTTATATACTCTGAGGTGCAAGGGCTAGGGGCAGATGCAGTGTCTGGGAAGTTTTCCAAATTCCTCTTTAAAAAAGTTAGGCTGTAAACACTGGCCTCACTAAGCAGGATCCTTCTGTCTGTAACAAAGCCTCCAGCTGCACAGAAAATGTGCTTGGAGTACACATCATTTGAAGGACAAGGCAGGGAGATCACAATTTTGGCTTGAACTGCTCCCTGGAGCTTTGGTGATTCCTGGAGAGTGAGAAGTTCTTCTGTGTTCAGGCACATTCTGGGGCATTGCTGATGCCCTTTTTAATGGTAGCTTGGCTTTACTTTTAAGACTCCCTTTAACTTTTAATATAACCAGGTATATACTAAATTATTGGTTTGATCCTTTGGCTGACTTGCCAGGTTTGACTGAATAATTTTATTGAGTTGTACCAAAGCCTAACTAAATGTCCCCAATTAATGAGCTAGGACAAGTTTTCAAAACCAACTCAATAACTTTCTGTAAACTTGCACTTTCCTAAATAGAGAGGTAAGCATACAATTAGCATCTTACATTATTCTTACTGATAAATTCTCCTATCCAATCCCTCTGCAACCCTATAAAGTAGCTCTTTTTACCCTTGTAGTGCAGGAGGAAAAGAGGCTCAAGTGAGTGACTTGCCCATTGTGCCACAGCTATTGAATTTCAGGGTTGAAATGTGACCTGGAGCCTTCCAAATTTACAGGCAAGGTCTCTGCTACAGGGTGGAAAGGAACTTTTGTAGCCTGTTCTTTGCAAGTGTTAGAATAGGAAGTATATAAAAGTAAGAAGGAGGGATAGGAGGTGAAATAATTATCACCCAAACATTCCTTCTCTAATACTGCTAAACTTTTTGGATTTGTCTTTCAGTTAGTTTCAGCCTCCAAACAGCAAGTAGTGTTGGCATTATTTATTCATTTATTTGTATCCCCAAAGACATGTAAGGATTTTTTTTTATATAGTGATTAAACCCAGAGTGCTACTAGGAGCTAGGTGTTTAAGATATAAATAACATTATGTGAAATGGGCTGAAGTGCTATGCGTTAAACAGTGCTTTCAACTTATATTCCTTTATATTTCATGCAGTTTTTATATTCTGAGACAAATTTAATGAGCAAATCCTTGAACCCTCTAATATGATGAATTACATTTTTAAAAGTTAATAACTTTAAGATAAACTAAGATGTCCTTTATTTTGAATTATTCAATTCAAAATCTCAAACTTCAACTAAAATGACTTCTGAATAGAAATATCAATTAGTACTCAAAGACAAATATAAGGTTGATGTACATAATTATACATATTTTATATATGAAAAGATAAGTTAGATTGTACCCATCGATGACAGGAATTATAAATGCATTCATAACACATTTCATGGCCATGAGCATTATGTTGAAAGTCTCAGTAAGAAATATCTCATTATTGTAGTACAAGAAAGAGATATCTTATACAACTTAGGCCTCTTTCATATTTGCTTTAAATATTTTTATCTTACACAATAGAAAGAGAATAATTCAAGCATATGAATATATGCCCTAAAATGTTAATATTGTAAATTATCAAACTTAATACTGTAAATAAACTCTGTCAATTTCTACCTTTGGGCAGAATATAGAACCAGCAAAAGTTTTTTAGAGACCTGTTTTTGCTTCTTTTTCTTTTCTGATACAAGTATTCTTTTAAAAATGTAATCTCCAGGAAGAATGTATTATCAGTCATTTACATCATAGTTTAAATTTAAAATAATTAACACTCTGTATATGATTATGAGGACTTCGAAGAAGATTAACTGATAAATTAGTTTCAAATCCAGGCCCCATTATTTATTAGCTAAATGTAATTAGACAACCCATTTAATCTTTTTTGTGCTTCTGTTTCCTTTTCTTTAAAATTAAAATAATTCTACTTACAATATTGGTATCTAGCAGGTAGGTGAGGATTTAAAGTAGATAGGCCACCTAATGAACTTTGCACGGTGTCTACCACAAAGATTATTTAGTACTCATTAAACATTAGCTATTAGTTATTATTCATTTAACAAATATTTATTAATTGCCTACTATGAGACAGGAGATTTCCTGAGCAAGAGTATTCTGCAGTTATAAAATCAACATTCTATTAATTTATTTGCTGTTACACATGCAAAATATGTTTGCTCAAATGTTATATCTGGGGCATGAGTAATATGCAATATTCCATATTAAAATGTGATACTTAATTTTGCTATTGAAAATAGTTAAATTAATTGACCTAGTGGTGAGGACTTGGGCAAACTACTTTTCTGAGTGTTTAATGTTGCTAATCTATTAAATTGAGGATTTTGTTGGGTGATCAATGCTTCTAACCTCTAAAATTCCAATTCTATGAATATAGAATATTTAGGAGGCACCGCAATCCAAAATACAGGCTGTAACTGTGGCATCTGTGAGTTAAAAAGCACCTAGAGTTTAAAATAAATTGTTTTCTATAATATTATGTTTATTAATAAAATTTAAGATTGATATAAATTTACTATTTTTCTCTAATTTAAGAAACTTAGTGATATGGGCAGAATTCAACATAAAATAGATATTCAATTATGGGGTCATATCAGATGTTATAAAGAAGGTAGAAAATTAAAATAGCTTCATGATCTTATAATTGGGCAATGATATAAACAATCATGGTGAAATAGGGACCTGGTTACATGGGGTTAACAATACATTCTTCTTCCAACACAGGAATAGCAAATAGAGTCTCCCCTCGCGTATGCAACTAGAAGGGGATATCACTGTGTCTTTGGAGAGGAAAAAATCATGCTCATTTTTTTTTTCAGGGGTGCAGAGTAAATCTACTTGATTTACACAAAGAATTCAGTTCTTTCCTTGTAATGCTAGTAATCCAAATGGAACCTGGTAAAAACAGCAACTAAAACACTGCTCAGATTGGCATTCCAAAGGTGACCCTCTTTCTCCTTGTCACTTATTTTTTCCTGTTAGTGAAAACAGGTCCATGATCATTTGGGGGAAGATTTGACTATTGTAGTATCCAGATGCCAATCACACCAGCCTTTTAAACTGCCTTTACTGGTGACCCTGCCCAGAAATCAGGAACTGCCTTTGGGGAGATCTTTGTAGCAAACCACTGGGGAGATGAGCACACACATGCACCTGGATATAATTCCCTTTTATTTGTCTTCACGAGAAATGTGATTACTGATGTTGAATATCTTGCAGATGAGAACTCTGTACAGTTTCTTCATAATAATGATGTTCAAGGACACTAAATGATTGTCATACATTTTTGTATCATAGTATTCACTTTCCCAAAAATGGCTGAACTAAAATGCTTTAGAATACAAAATGCAATTAATTACCAAGGGATGAAAAAAGAAATGCAGCCACCAAAAAATCAATATGTTTTAAAAGCATATTTTTTATTTCTTTTGCTCTATAATATTTGTGCCTTATTGTTATTAGTTTTTATTATTTTTAGTGAATTGGGACATTTAAGCACTTCATTAAAAGAAAGCTGATTATAAGCAGTTATAGTGAAGGTGCAAGTAGGGCAAACTTCTTCAGATAGATTAATTAGTAAAAGCATATTAATTCTGACCTTCAACACCCTTGGTGTCCCAGTATTTGTTTTCCTTGGAGTGAGAGCAAGTATTTTGCCAGAAAGCTCTTGAAAAAAAGAAAAAGCAAAACAACTAAACAAAGCCCCAGTTCTTTTCAAGACCGATTTAAATCACAAATTTTACCTAACTTTGATGTTAGTTTTCGGTCCTAGTTATTGAAAAACAAATATAATAATCTACTATGTGTCCTAGAAGTTTAATGAACAGGCAGTAATTATACTAAAAAAGTAAAGGAAAGAGTAAGAACATGGTATGTAGGAGCAAAGTAAAGGAGAAAATTCTCAGGCAGTGACAAAACTCTGCTGTGTTTTCTGATTATGAAACAATCAGAAGAGATGAGAATGTCTAGTTGAGTTAATCAGTTTGGACTGAGGACAAGGACCAAAATGCATATCTTCTTAGAATAACAGAAGTCACACTGATCCATGATAACTAGAGATATGGAGAAGGAAACATCAAGACTCTATATTTTTTATTATATTTAGTAAAGAGGTATAAGTAAGTTCCTAGGAAATGCCTTCAGATGACATTGATGGCATTGACAGATGGGAGAGAACCATTATTTCCCCATTCACCAAATTCATCATCAGGCCAATTTAAGGATGCATGCGTTTTAACCCCTGCCTTTTAAAAGTGACTTATTTTGAAGTACATTCCTATAAGTTTCCCTTTGTTTGAAATATTAATATGAGGTAGCTGGTAAGCTGAGCCAACACTGAAAACAAACTGTTTTTGTTAGCTGTTAGCAGTATTTTAGTTAACTTAAAGCATCTGTTTTTGTCCATCACTGTTAAAATTTTTCAAAATGCATTGTCACCAGATATAAAAATGACACATGTATTCCTATATACTCATGCCACATGCATTAACATATGTTTTCCATGAGGTCTCTGGGTTTTCCACAACCACTCAATGGGTTCTCCTTGCCTGCTGCCTAGACAGAGTCAATTTATCAAGACAGGGGAATTGCAATAGAGAAAGAATTTAATTCACATAGAGCCTGCTGTACTGTACGGGAGACTTGAGTTTTATTATTAGTCAAATCAGTCTCTTGGAGAGTTTGGGAATCAGAGTTTTTAAGAGTAATTTGGCTGGTGGGGGGCAGGGAAGTGGGAGTGCTGATTGTTTGGGTCGGACATGAAATCCTAGGGAGTCAAAGCTATCCTCGGGCTGGGCGCGGTGGCTCAAGCCTGTAATCCCAGCACTTTGGGAGGCCGAGACGGGCGGATCATGAGGTCAGGAGATCGACACCATCCTGGCTAACATGGTGAAACCTCGTCTCTACCAAAAAATACAAAAAACTAGCCGGGCGTGGTAGTGGGCACCTGTAGTCCCAGCTACTCGGGAGGCTGAGGCAGGAGAATGGTGTAAACCTGGGAAGTGGAGCTTGCAGTGAGCTGAGATCCGGCCACTGCACTCCAGCCTGGGTGACAGAGTGAGAGTCCGTCTCAAAAAAAAAACAAAAAACAAAAAACAAAACAAAGCTCTCCTCTTGTGGTGAGTCAGTTCCTGGGTGTGGACCACAAGATCAGATGAGCCAGTTTATCAATCCTGGTGGTGATAGCTGATCCCTGGAGTTAAGGGTCTGCAAAAATATCTCAAGCACAGATCTTAAATTTTCCAATAGTGATGTTATCCCCAGGAGCAATTTGGGGAGTTTCAGAATCTTGCAGCTGGAGGCTGCATGGCTTCTAAACCATCATTCCTAATCTTGTAGCAAATTTTTAGTCATACGAAGGTAGAGAAGTCCCCAGGCAAGAAGGGGCCTATTTAGGGAAAAGGCTGTTACCATGTTTGTTTCAAAACTGAATTATAAACTAATTTTTTTCCCCAAAGTTAGGTCAGCCTTTGCCCAGCAATGAGCAACGACATATTCGAGGTTATAAGTAAGATAGAGTTAGTTAGGCTAGGTCTCTTTCACTGTCATAACTTTCTCAGTTATAACTTTTGCAAAGGCAATTTCATTTCTATATAGTCTCAAATAATACCTGCTCAAATTGTCCAGCGTCTTTTCTGCCAATATGTTGGTATTTTGGAATCTTTTCAAAGACTTCATTGCTTAAAAAAATGGTGCTGCTTGACATTTTGTATCAATATAACACAGATTACTTTTAATTTCCCTTTCATTCAGCTTAAATGGGTAGGAAAAGGAACTTTGAGCAGAAAAAGGATCACAATTGGTCAGCAATGGTAGTGAAACTAGCAGCTTTGAAGATGATTGGTTTTTGATTTAGTAAGATGAGTTATTTTCTGTATGCTTTCTAGAAAAAAATAGTTAAAACATTAAAAAATGTGTAGTTACAGTTATTTTATACCAGTTACAGCACTCTTGAAGAATATAGATTAAGTTTCTTTCTATGCAGATAGAGAGGAATCTGGGAATATCATTGTCAAAATGCCATCTCTTTCAAAACTTGGTTCTAGTGCTCTAAATAAATGTTTCAGAAGATTATGCACTAATGTTATTGGCGGCAAATTCATATGGATCTGCAGCCATCTCAATTTTTGCCTTCTCAGAAGAAAGAATTTGATTGATAGGACATAGACAGATTAAGAGACCAAGGCAAATTTTAGAGCAGGAGTGAAAGTTTATTAAAAAGTTTTAGAGCAGGATTGAAAGGAAATAAAGTATACTTGGAAGAGGGCCAAGTGGGTGACTTGAGAGATGATTTGACCTTTGACTTGGGGTTTTATATGTTGACATGCTTCCAAGGTCTTGCGTCCCTTCTCCCCTGATTCTTCTCTTGGGGTGGGCTGTCCACATGTGCAGTAGCCTACTAGCAATTGGGAGGAGTTGATTGTGCAGTGTGTTTACTGAAGTTATAGGCATGCTCACTTGAGGCATGTTTCCTTACCAGTTAAGTGTTCCCAGAAGGTCATATACTGGTTAAACTCCACCGTTTTCCTCTTAGTGCGCATGCTTGAGCTCACTCACCCAACTCCTGATCTCTCATTGGGAAGCTGCTGATCACCAGTCTCAGGTGTTTCTATCTATAGGGAGACTGCCTTTCCCTGGCACTGGCTGAGACAAATTCTTATTGCTTTAGAGAGACAGTGTAATAACTATCACCTGATGGTTGCCTGACATTTCTGGTGGGGCGTTGAAGGGGGTTGTGCTTCTCTTGCCCTGCCCTTAGTCTAACTACCAAGTGTAACACTAATAGTTTCATTTAAGTGGGGGAAATGTTAAGTAATAATACGCAAACCACATTTAAGGTCTATATATTGAAGGAGGCTCACAAACATAGCCATAGGACATTTGTTTGGAGCTTTGAAAAGGGAGGCTCAGTTCCTTACATTCTCTTGACTGATGAGCCGTTTCCATTTGGAAATTCTTCGACTTTAGTGCAACTTCAAAAGAAAGGCATGAGAAGGAAGGAGAGAGGAAGAAACTCTCAAGCCATCTAACATCATCTCTGGCAATGGTGGCCATATCATTTTCACAAGCAAAGGGTATCCTTGGGGAATATCATAAAGGAAGAATAAGGACTTAAGGGAAACCTGTGGGAATGATTGAATGATCATCCCTCCAGCAGATAATTAAAAATCAATGTAGATGCATTTTTCTCAGCTTCTTCCCTTCATTTTTTTTTTCCTCTCCTGAAACCTGTTCTTCCTTCTGTGTGTACCATCCACAGTGAATATCACTGATTGTCTTAGGCAGAAGCCTTGGAACTCTCCTTGAATTGACACTTGAACTATTCATTCCCTTTCTCCCATTCTATCAATGATTCCTCCTCTGGCCATTCTTCCTCGGATGCATCTCTTGGAATTACCTGCTGGTCCTACAGCTACTGCCTAGTCCAGACCTAGGTTGTGGGCTTCTCTGCCAACAGTTTCAGTCTTCTCCAGGCTGTTATTCAAACTAATGATTTTTATTGACATTCTCTTGTGTAAAACCTTTTAATGGTTTCCCAGTGAGAGATGCCCTGCACAAACTCTTTTCTGCTTACCTGCTTTCTACCCATATACCTCCTCATCTCTCCAGCCATGGACTGGTTTATTCTCCAGCTCTAGACCATTTTTTAGTCCTAGTACTTGAATGTAGCACACTCTCGGATGCCCATCTTTTTGAACATATTGATACCTTTGCCTGGTATGCTCTCATCTATTTGCAAGTACGTCGCTTTCCTTTCACCTGGCTAATTGCTACTCATCGTGAAAGGGTTAGCTTAGCTGTTCCCCTAAATAAACTTCCAGCAACACCAGCCTCCTCCCATGCCAAATCTGGGTTGAGGACCTCTCTTATGTACTACTATAGAAACCAATAGTTACTCTATTTTAGCTCTTACCACACTCTACTAAAACTGGTTGTTCAGGGAGCTAAGCTATGAGGACACAAAGGCATAACGATGATACAATGGACTTTGGGGACATGGGGGAAAGTGTGGGATCGGATGAGGGATAAAGAAACTACCCATTGGGTACAGTGTACACTGCTCAGGTGATAGGTGTACCAAAATCTCAGAAATCAACACTAAAGAACGTATTCATATAACCAAATAATGCCTGTTCCCAAAAAACCTATTGAATAAAAACAGCTGGTTGTTTGCTTATCTATGTTTCATGTAGACTGAAATTATGACTATCTTTTTCATGCTTATAACATTTGCATCTTGCACAGCATAAGACATTTACCAGATACTCAATAAATATTTATTAACTAAATGAGTGATAGAAAAGAGGGAAATCCAAAAGATGGATCACTTAGCTATAAGAATTATTTAATGGTGAAATTCATTATGCATTTGAATATAGTTCACATTTTTAAGTCTACATTTTTGAAAGTATTGATGGGTTAGAGTGATAACTCAATTTATTTAGTCTCTATTGGCCTTAGATGTATAAGAAAGTATATTTTAAACTGTATAGTACCAGAAACAAAAAGAAATTTCTTGTTAATGGTCCTCAGTTATTGGCAAAGTTACTGGTACACCAGTTGTTAGAGCTAGAATGTTCTTTCCGAAGTTGTTTTCTGCCCCACCATAGCTACCACATTGTGTTGCTGAAAACTAGGTGGTTGCACATCTCTTAGATACATGATCTCCTTAGGCTTATTAAATTTTGAGGTTAATGAATATTTTGACACTTTTACCTATACATATCATTAGGGCTTATTGCAATAGGTTTAAGATGACAGTCATAATAAACATACACAGTACAATAAAAAGCACTTTTAATCTTGAAAGTGCTTTATAAACAACAGTGATCAATGCTATGGATGGATTAACAGCATCATACTGATTGAATTCTATTTCAAGGGCAATGGAGGTATTGATGTTGGCAATCTAGTTCAGAAAGTGGCAATGGCTGTAGTAAATAGTGCAGGTTCTGGAGTCAGACTCCCGAAGTTTCAAATCTGGCTCCCCAACATGCTGGTGGGCAACTTTGCACAAGTCATTCCCTCAGTGTGAATCTCAGTTTCTTCATCTGTTAAATGGCAGGTTGTAAGGTTTCAATGCAGGAATCACTGTAAAGGGTTAGTTCACAGTATCTTAGTATTGTGTATGTATTTATGACCAGCATTCTGTAATTCTGGACTTCAATCATGTGCGTTTCCATTGCATACATATATTTTATGTCCCTAAGCCACATAAATCTTGATGATACCTCTTTATGACCTCTCTCTAGTACACGGTACTCTGATCATTCACTTTATTTTATTTGTTCTGTGAAACTCTGACCTTTGTTTTTTGTTGTCATTGTTACCTTTCTTCTTCCTCTAGAAGCATACATGATCTGCATCTCATTTCTCCACATCTATTTAAACAGCCAACTTTAAATGTTATGTGTACTTACAAACCTAACTCTATTTTTTCCCCATCTCCACAATCAGTCTTCTCGAAACTATGTGTCATTTTCTCATGGATGAATCACTCCTCAATCTACTGTCATTTGGATTCTTTTCTTCCACTTCTTTATTGGAAATACTTTCTTCCAGATTATCGACAGTTTTCAAGTCAGTGAAATTTCCTTAATCCTCACCCTATGTGCCAATAAATAATATTGGTGCCACTTTGTCCGTTTAAAAAATAGGAAGAAACTAAATATTTCTCACTAGGTTTCTCCTTCTATTTTCCCTAAACTGTGTTTCAAGCTTTGATACTGCTTTCTATATCCCCCTTTACATGGAAGAGTTTAATCATTCATTTGGTTCGTATGCAGTATTTTCCCTATTTCACTCCACTAGCTGATGTTATGATTGCTGTTGTAAAAAGGATGTTGAGCAACACAAGTATGATTCCTAACCTTAGGGAGCTTAAAGTCTTGCAGTGAAATCATGCATCAAACATGTAATTAAGTAATTACAAGTGACTTCTGTCTTCAGCTATGAGGCATATAAAAAAATCTTCCTGCTGAGAAAAGAGATAGAAGCTGGACAGAATTTCTTAAAACTATGGTTAAAGACATAAGTGAGTAACAAAGGCTTCTAGGACTTGTGGGATCAAGATCCCAGATATAAGAAAAAACATGTAGGTGAGCCTTTTAAATTATCTTTGTTTTTTTTTTTCTTTTTTCCTTCTGTTTTGTTTGTTAATTCCTCTATTGCATAGTCTTAGGGGGAAAAAAAAGACAGGCAAAAAATTAGACTCTGGGTGGGGTCCTGGTATACATGCTAGGTTTTCAATTGAAATCCTATTAGAGCAAATCATAAATAGGCTTTTCTTCCTCAGATAAAGCCTCAATTCATCTTAACTATTAATGATACTAATGAGATAAAAGTTATTTTTTGCCAAAAATATTTAGATATGATGTGAAAGGAGATCACATCAACCAGAGTCCCAGAGTGTACAATTTTTTCCTACACAATGTCAGGCATTCAATAAAAAATTAACAGGCATGCCAGAAAATAGGGTCAAATAACCAAAAGATAAGATAAATAAAACAAAAAATAGAAACATATCCTCAAGTAATTCAGCTATATAGAAATACATGTTTGCATACCCATATAGGCATATGCACACATACACATACAGGTATATATGCATATATCCAGACACAGACTTTAAAATAACTATAATTAATATTAGCAACAAAATCAGTGAAAATGTTCAGAATTTAAGCAGCAAATGGGAATATATTAGAATAGGAATTATAGAGCTAAGTAACAGCTGAAGTTAGAATCTCAGTAGATAAAATACCAATTCCATCACTGATAAAGTAAATAGTTTCATTCTTAATATCATATGCAACAATGTAAGTTGGGAGCAAAATATATTTAAAACACCTATTTGTAGCCATTTTATGGCAACAGTGCAGAGGTACTATGCTTAAGTGAAGAAAAGCAAATGAATTGAGTTGCACACACCTGGAATTACTGAGCACAAGCAGAGGCATTAGTATATCTGGTAAAGGAATAAAAACCGGAATTCGAGGCTACAAAGGTAGCTCAGATTTGGAGGGTAGGTGCCCAGAGAGAAGAATGATGCTGAAAAATAATCCAAAAATTCTGTGTAACAATTCTTTTTTTGGTCCTTGGCCAACATTTAGAATAATCCTATGAGAAACATAGCAGAGAAGACCTGCTTGGTAGCTGGAGCTAAGCAGAGATTTCAGAGGTAACATAGAGCTAAGGATACACACATGGAGTTTAGACTTAACCAGAGTAGAGAAACCTTGGTGAACACTCTGAGCTTTCACTCAACTCTCCAAAAGTCCGTCCTTTATGAGTAAATTCCCATAATTCCCATGCTGTAGGAATAAGGGCTATTCCTTAGGAACATTGAGATAACTGAAACAGATTCACCATAGTGACGCCTAAAGCCAAGGCTTAGTAAAGTCAAGGTAATCTGATAATTTTACTTCTTGTCAAAAGAGAATTTTGCATTCATTAGTAAAAGATGAAATAATCCAGAGGTTTTACTATGGGTCATCCATAAAGTGACCAATAGTGAAATATTAATCGTCGATAGAGGCAGATGAGGACTTCAAAATAACTTCAGTTAATGTTAAGAGAAAATAAAGGACAAGGTGGACAGAAAGGATGATAAGATAAAAAATATTTCAATGCAAAATTGTAATCTGTACAGTAATTAATAGGAAAAATAGTATGTAAAGTAAAATACCTGAAGTGAAGAGAATATTGATGAGTTATACAGATGGAACATTGCAGAAGGCAAGATTAGAGAACTCAGTGGTCAATTGTAATTGTCCAAACTGAAGCATAGCAAGAAGAAGTGAAAACATGAAAAAAAGAGCAGCATGTAAGAGACGTATGGAACATAGGTGTATTTGAGGACCAAGAAGGAAAAGAGTGAAAGAATGAGACGAGTAATATTGTAGAATAGCCAAGTATTACTAAATATGAAAAATAAAAAGCTTAGCAAACTGTAAGCAGGGCAAATATAAGGAAAGTCATATCCAGGTATATTATAGTCAAATTGCTTAAAATAAAAGACAAAGAAAAATCGTTAGAAGCACCTGGGGAGGGTGGGGAGACAGTGGAACAAAAATATGAATGATGTCTGAGTTTTCGACAACAACAAAAACTGAACGCCACAATATAATGGAATGATACTTTTTAAATGCTAAAATTATTTTTTTTAACAATAACAACATCAAAAGAAAACTACCGGTCAAGATTTCTGTACCCAGGAAACATATCCATCAAATATGGTAAAATAAAATATTTTTCCTAGCAAAAGAGTTGAAAAAGTTATCACCAAAGGACTGGCATTATGAAAATCATAAAGTGTATTAGGACATAGGAAAAGATCCCATAAGGAAGTACAGAGCTGCAGGAAAGAGTGCAGACCTCTAGAAATGGTAAATAGGTATGTAAATAAAAAGTAATATTTATGATAAAGGACATGAAAATCATAGTTTGAAGTTGATAACATATGTAAGAAAAATGTATGCCATCAATTATTTTGTCACAAATGATGAGGGGGTCTATATGGAGTTAACTGTGGTAAAATTCCTAAGAAGTTAGGGAAGTTGAAGAATTAATATAAAGTAGGCCATAGTAGATCAAGGATCCAGATTATGATCCCGAAGGTAACCAGCAAAATAATGATTTAAAAAAATTAATGTAGGGAAACACTAAATGTTAAATAAAAGTAGGTTAAGCTGATAAAAGAGTTTGACGGTGGCAAGAAGAAGACAGAAACAAAGAGCAAATGTGAGGAATAAAAGGACAAATACCACTGTGGTAAACATAAACCCAACTATATCAGTAGTTGCATTAAATCTAAATTAAATAGTCTACTCAAATAAGCATAGAAGTTATTGGATTGATTTAAAAAATAAAAACATATGTTGTTTATTCTTATAAACATTCTTTAAATATAAAGACAAAATTTGAAAACAAAGAATGAGACAAGATATATCGGTATGTAGATAGATATTAAGATAATAAATGTTAGTAGACATAATGGAGGACGTTTCATAATGACAAAAAGATCAGTTCAATAGAGGGACGTATATTCCTAAATTTAGGGGCTACTTAGAGCTTCAGATATGCATATAGAACTGAAGTTGACAGAAATAAACAGAGCAATAAACAAATCCTTATAATTGAAGATATAAATCCCCATCTAATATTTTGACAGAAAAAGTACACAAAATATTAGTATAGCTATCAAAGATTTGAAAATGAATAAATAATTACGTCTGTATGTAAAACATGTGACATATGTTATAATTGTCATATGTAGAACATTACTTCCAACAACTATATAATATGCATTTTTGAGGAACACATAGGACATTTTTCAAAATAGTTAATATCCTGGGCTATAGAGATCTTATAATTTTTATTTATTTATTTAAGAGATGGGGTCTTACTGTGTTGCTCAGGCTGGTCTTGAACCCCTGGGCTCAAGCAGTCTTCCCACCTCAGTCTCCAAAAGTGTTAGGATTACAGATGTGATGAGCCACTGCATTCTGCTTGATCTCGTAATATTTCAAGTTCTCTGACAACTGTGGAATTAAACTAGAACTCCAAATCTAAAATATAATCAGATTGGAAAATATCCCTGGCTCAAAAAGAAATAATGGAAATTAAAAATTATTTTTATCTAATTATAGTAATGTCTTTATATATAAAAACATTGTAGGATGGACAATATCAGGAATCTGATATTGCTTTATAGCTTTAAATGCATATATTAGAAAAAGGGAATAGTTAAAAATCAATTATCTAAACTTCCAACTCAAGAAGAAACCAGGAAATTAAAGCAGCATATGAAACCCAAAAAATATTTGAATGAAAGAAATTATAAAAATAAGAAAAATCAGTGATATAGCAAACAGAAATGTAATGGATAAAATAAGTAAGGCCAAGAACAGAGTCTTAGAAAATTTGGGGAAAAAAAAAATTATTTGCAAGTGATCTAGGGAAAGAGAAAGTTCAGATTACTACCCTCAGGGATGCAAAGAGCCATTACTAGAAATCTTACAGACGTTAAAAAAAAAAAAAACCTAATAATGTATTAAGAACAGTACTATGCTAAAACCTTGACAATACAGGTAAAATACAGAGATCCTTTGCATGGGAGAAAATCTCCAAATTTACACTAACATAAGAAGATATAGAAAATCTATGTGGTCCTAGATGTGTTTTAAAAATGAAATCTATAGTTAAGTCTTTTACATAAAGAAAACCCCAGAACAGGTGGCCCGATTGGTGGATTTCATCAAACAATTACAGTAGAAATAATAGCAATCCTACACAAACTCTTCCAGAAAATAGAAAATTGCAATTTTATGAGGTCAGAAGGACTTATAGACTAAAATCTGACAAATAAATTAACATAAAGGAAAATACAGGTCAATAATGATCCAAAAGTAGATTCTAATATTCTTTCTCTCTGTGTGTGTGTATATATATATTTGTGTGTGTGTATGTACATGTATATATATATAAATAAAATATTATATCATGACCATGCAGGTTTATCCCAGTAGTGTAAACTTTTCAAAATGTATGTGATTCACCACATTAACATAGTAAAAATGAAACATTCTAAATTGTCACCACAGGTTTCACAAATGCATTTAATAAAACATAATAACTATTCATAACAATTCTCAGCAAACTAGGAATGAAAGAACACATCCTAATAAATTGCTTTTGTAAAAGACCTCTAATAGTAAAATATCAAGTGCTTTTTCCCAGAGGTCAGGTACAGGACAAGGAAATACACTATCACCGCTTTTATTTAATGTTGTACTGGAAGTACAGTACTAGCCAGAGCAATATAGCAATAAAATACATAAGTAAATAAATAATTATTAGGTATGTCAAAGAAGAAGTAAACCATCTTTACTTGTAGATGTCATTATTTGTATTGATGTCAAAATAATATATAAACTATTCCGTTTACTCAGTAAACTTAACAAAGGTGTTGGATAAAGGTCAATGTACAGAAATCAAACGTTTCTATTGAATAGCAAAAACCAAATAGAAAATGAAATGTTTAAAGGTACCATGCATACTAGAACTAATACACATAAATGACTTAGAAACAAGTCTACTAAAAGGTAATGTAGGACCTCTACTCTGAAAACTACAAAAAATTATTGTGAGAAATTAAAGACCAAATAAATGGAAAGATATGCCAAGTTCATGAATCTAAAGACTTAATATTGTTAAATAGCAAGCCTTTGTGGTTTGATCTGTAGAATCCACATAGTCTCTCTCAAAATCCTAGGATTTTTGTAAAAATTGACAAACTAATTTTAATATGTACATGAAAGAGGAAAGTACTTAGAGTAGCCGAGGCAACACTAAAAGAGGGCAGAGCAGGAGGGCTTACATATCAAGACTAACTATAAGACTGCAGTAGGTAAGCATGTACAGTATAGACAAAAGAATAGATAAGTACAGTAATTACATAGTGCCACATAAATACCCCAAATAAATACATACATATGCAGGGCACAGTGGCTCACACCTGTAATCCCAGCACTTTGAGGGGCCAAGACAAGAGTATTGCTTGTGCTCAGGAGTTCAAGACTAGCCTGGGCCACATAGTGAGACCTCATCTCTACAAAAATTTGAAAAATTAGCTGGGCATAATGAGGCACCTGTAGTCCCAGTTACTCAGAAGGCTGAGGTAGGAGGATCTCTTGAACCCAAGAGTTCAAGGCTGCAGTGAGCCATGATTGCACCACTGCACTCCAGTTTGGGTGACAGAGCAAGTTCCTGTCTCTAAAAAATAATAATAATTCATACATATACATGTGCTCTAAAAAGCACATGCAAAGTTGTTCATAGCAACTTTATTTCTAATAGTCAAAAACTGTTAATCCAAATTTCTATCAACAGTAGAATGGATAATAAATTATAATAAATTTATTCAGTGGACTATGTATAGAAATAAAAATGAACCAACTATTGCTTCAGAGAACAATGTGGGTGAATCTCATAACCTATTAGTGAGTAAAAGAAGCTAGAATCTAAAGAGTCTACTATTCTATTTATATAAATTTCTTCTTTTTCATTTCAACATTTATTTTAGGTATAATGAGTATGACATGCGGGTTTGTTACTTGTCTATATTGCATGATGCTCACATTTGGGGTATGGGTTCCATTACGCAAGTAGTGAGCATGGTATGCCATAGGTAGTTTTTCCAATCACAGTCCCCTCCCTCCCTTCCAGGGTCTGTTGTTCTCATGTTTTTGTCCATGTGTGCTCAATGTTTAGCTCCCACATATACATTAATATGTGGTATTTGGTTATTGTTCCAACGTTAACTCACCTCCAACTGCATCCAAAGGAAATGATTTTGTTCTTTTTTATGATTGGGTAGTATTCCACGGTGTATATGTACCACATTTTCTTTTTCCAGTCCATCATTGGTGGGTACCTAGATTGATTCTATGTCTTTGCTATTGTGATTAGTGTAGCAATGAACATAAGAGAGCATGCGTCTTTTTGTTAGAATGTTTTATTTTTCTTTAGGTATAAACGCACTAACAGGATTGCTGGGTCAAATGGTAGCTCTGTTTTAAGTTCTTTGAGAAATCTCCAGACTGCTTTCCACAGTGGTTGAAGTAGTTTATATTTCCACCAATCATGCATAAGCATTTTCTTTTCTCCACAGCCTTACCAGCATCTGTTGCTTTTTGACTTTTTAATAATAATCATTCTGACTAATGTGAGATTGTATGTCATTGTTGTTTTGATTTCCATTTCTCTGACAATTATTGATTCTGCACATGTTTTCATGTTTGTTGGCTGCTTGTATGTCATCTTTTGAGAAGTGTATGTGCCGCCGGGCGTGGTGGCTCATACCTGTAATCCAGCACTTTGGGAGGCTGAGGTGGGCGGATCACAAGGTCAGGAGATGGAGACCATCCTGGCCAACATGGTGAAACCCCGTCTCTACAACAATTAGCTGGATATGATTGTGTGTGCCTGTAATCCCAGCTACTCAAGAGGCTGAGGCAGGAGACTCACTTGAACCCAGGAGGCAGGGGTTGCAGTGAGCCAAGATGGTACCACGCACTCCAGCCTGGAGACAGAGCGAGACTCTGTCTCAAAAAAAAAAAGAGAGAAGTATATGTTCATGTTCTTTCCCATGTTTTAAATGGGGTTGTCTTTCTTTTGTTTATTTAAGTTTCTTATAGATTCTGCATATTAGAACTTTGTCAGATGCAAATTTTTATATTCTGTAGGCTGTCTGCTTACTCTGTGGATAGTTTCTTTTGCTGTGCAGAGGCATTCTAGTTTAATTAGGTCTCACTTGTCCATTTCTAAAGCTGGAAAATGAAATCCGTGGTGACAGAAATCAGTAGATGGGGTAATAACTGAAAGAAAGCAAAAAGAAGCCTTCTGAGATTCTATAATTATTTTATGAATTAGTTTGAGAGGAGTTTATAAGTGTAGATTTATTTTATAAATGTTC
>NW_012103243.1:3591867-3661551 GCF_000951045.1 Mandrillus leucophaeus
CCGATCAGTCTCTCTGAAGTCTCGAAGGTTAGGATTTTTATGGACAATTAGGTGGGCAGAGGGGCTAGAGAATGGGTGCTGCTGATTGGTTGAAGATGAAATCATAAGAGCATGGAAAATGGTCCTCCTGTATTGAGTCTGTCTCTGGGCGGGACAACAGGATGTGTTGAGTCATGAGTTGTTAGTCCGGGTGGGATCAATTTGAAAAACATCTCAAAAAAAAATCTTAGATTTTGCAATAGTGATGTCATCTATAGGAACAATTGGGGAAGTCACCAATCTTGTGACCTCTGACCACATTATTCCTGAACAGTAAGCAATTATAAAAATTATGCCTACATTATCAGCATTCAGGTCCCTCCCATAATCCTATTCTTGTGGCCTTTCATTAATCTTATGAAGGTGGTTTTTGATCCCTGAGAAAGGAGGAGGTTAGTTTTAGGGAGGGACTATGATCATCCTTGCTTTCAAGTTGAACTATAAACTAAATTTCTCCCAAAGTTCGCTTGGCCTATGCCCAAGAATAACCAAGGACAGCTTGAAGGTTAGAAGCAAGATGGAGTCAACTATGTCAGATTTCTCCTACTGTTGTAATTTTGTAAAATCAGTTTCATCCTAATCTCTGGAGAAATACCTAGAAATTTGCATTTGGATAAGATATACAGATCTACACTGTTAAAGACAGAGCTATCTTACGAGCCCCCCTCCCTGCCAGCTATTTGCCTAAGAGAAATGAAACGATTTCTACATACAAAAGGCTGGCCCACAAATATGCATTGCACCTACATTCACAAGAGCCAGAAACTGGAAACAACTCAAATATACATCAATAGGTGAACTGATTAATAAAATGTGGTATATGTATGATGAAATACTAGTAAGCAATACAAAGGAAAGAGCAGAAGAATACTTACTCATAACTCCACTTACATAAAATTCTTAATAATAATTAATGTATAGTGACAAAAAGGAGATCGGCAGTTGCCTAGCCCTGAAGAGGAGGAGTTTATGGAAATGCTCTGTAATGATCAAGGTAATAGTTTTACAAGTGTGTACATCTGTCAAAACATATCAAATTGAACCATTTAAACAGATGTGGTTTAGTGTGTATGTAAATTTTATCTCACTAAAATTGATAAAATATTCTCCAAGTGATTCTTGCAACATTCAAGTATAGGAACCATTGATTTACACTGTAATGAACAAGTTGCTTTAACTTTGAGAAAAATAAAACAATTGTAATATTATTTTATCATTTAAATTCTGAACTCTTTCAGATAGAAACTTAAGCAGTGTGTATACTGCTTATCACTCCAAATTTCACCTGAGACAAATTGGTATCCACTGTTTGTTATAAAAATAAGAAAACGACTTTCATTAAATTATGCCGACAACAAGAATCTTGCACAATTTCAGTAAAATAACTTTTTTATGAAATGGGGTTTCTTTTGATCTCATTCACATTCAGAAGGGAATTTTTATAAATAGAAAGGATTATATTTTATTTTACACTAAGAAGGAATTTAATCAGTAAAAATATGAAATACACACTTGAGTATACAGTTGACCAGTTCTTGCCTTGATGCTACTGCACCTCTGTAATGTGTTTTTCATAGCTTATATAGTCCATGTTAATGTGCTACATTATTAAGTTCAACTGTGAGAAATATAGTTTCATGAAAACGGCTTTTTTCCTGCATACTTATAAATCCAGTAGTCAGAAAAAAATTAAAGAAATATAATTAAAGATTGCAAAATCAATTTGACACTCACTTAAAATGTGTTGAGTGGAGGCAGCAAGCGTCAGCCTACATCTGATGCTGTTCTCTCCTCGTTTACTTCACAAAACTCTGCAAATTAGAACTTTACAGAGCTGTTAAAGCCTCATTAAAAACTTTCAACAAGTATCCTATTTTGAGGAGTTTTTCCCCCTTATATCCAATATGCAGCATTATATCTGTTATGTGGGCATGTATACGGCAATACCTGTAGGCATATTAATGTAAACTGCATATATGAAATGCAAGCTTTTCACATGGAAAGGACACTATCAGTGTCTGTCAGTTGTTTCCCAAAGTGAGTAATTTCTCCATTTACTTTGTGCTTATCTGCATCTACTAACACTGGATCTCTGTTGGATCATAGGAATATAATTGGACTCCAGTGAAATGGGAGAATTCCCTCACACCCCCTTGCAGGACATGCGACAGAGGTGTGGCTTGTCTGCTTGACCGCCTTGCACTCAAACTCCTTGCAGGAGGGGGAGCATGCCGATGAGCAGGTGTGGGAGCTGGGGCAAGCACTTTTGGGCTCCAGTCCCATGGTAGTATCTAGGGGTGGGTGCCTGTGACTCCCAAAGCCCCAGTGGGTGTGTTACAGTGCCCTTTTAGCTCTGCCATCCACAGATGGCTTAAGTGTTAACCAGCTCAGTGCCTTCTTGGTACCTGGGTTCTTGTCCGGTGTCCAAGAAGAATCAGGTTACATAGACAAACTGAAGGATGGTAAATCTGGGGGATTTTATTGCTGGATGGAGGTGGCTCTCAGCAAGATGTATGGGAAGCTGGAAAGGGGATGGAGTGGGAAGATGATCTTGCCCTGGAGTTCAGGCATCCTGTGGCCAATCTCCTCTCTTACTATCCCCAGCCAAACTCTTCTCGATGTTCAGATGCTCCTTCTCTTCTCTTCTTCTCTGTGGCACTGCTCTGCTGTTCTCCTGTTCCTCTGCTCTTCTGTTCACGGAGCCTGGGGTTTGGGGTTTATATGGGTATAGGATAGTGGGGCATGGTGGGCCAAAAGGCAGCGTTTGGGTGTGAAAACAGAAGTGCCTTTTTTTAATTTAGAACTGTGGGTTTCCAGGCTTGCGGGTGGGGCCTTTGCCAGGAAACTGCCCTCTTCTACTCAGCATTTCCTTGCCTCCTGTGTTTATCACCAGTAAACTCGTTCCCTGCTCTAACAGGACTTGTGGGAATAGAATCCATGGCTGTTTGACTACTCTTAACTGTTACACTGCTGTTTTTCTGCCCAGGGGGATGTTAAAGCCAAAACCAAGTAATCAACAATTTTTTTTTAACCTTAAAATACTGAATTAAGCCTTAATCTTTAAAACAATATTTGTTGTAGACATAGATTTGCTATTTGTTTCAGACATCCTTTAGGCTTTTGGTCTAGCACATGACTACCCCTTCTTACCACATTGCCCCTGCCTCCCCCGAGGAGAGACACATGGCTACCTCCTTTGTACCTTGGCCCTTGCTGTACTGATCACAGATAGTTAGGACAGCTATGAACGCCTGCTCCATGCAGAACTGATTCTGTTCGCATGAGAATTTGGAATTGGAATTCAGAGCTAACCGGTTGGTCTGTGTTTATCCTGAATATAACACAAAAATTGATTGAAATGAGAGGCAGAGAGAGGTATATTGTTCTGGGGGCGGGTGAGAAAGTAGGATGTGGGAAGAGAAGGAGGAAATACTGAAGTCTATGAACAGAGAGCAGCAGAGAGGTGAGAAACAGGAAAATGTTCCTCAAAGCTTTTCCACTCCCAGTCCAAGAAACTTGCCAACCTTGAGTTACAGAATACACTCTTATCTCTGGATAATACGTTTCTTATTTTGCTCAAAGTCCTGGTGTGAATATGCTACCAGAGATTTTTAACATAAAAGTAACTATGAGCATATGAATGGAAATCAAAGCCCTGAGAATGGACTAAGGGATTCAGGGTTAGGGACAAGAAAAAGTAGCCAGATAGGTAGGTGAAGAACTGCTTGACAATCAAGGAAAGATTGATGAATTATGTAATATTCACTTGCATAAAATGTTGCCCTGTGTTCGGGTAGGCGAAAAGCTGAAAATAGGCAGTTAGAATTTACCATTTTTATTATCTCTATCCCCTGCTACTTGACTAAACTATTTTTTAAATGTATTTTATAACTTAGATCCCTCCCAAAATTTCTAGTATTATATATAAAGTAAATTTCCAATACATATTGTAACTGAACAATCATATTTTCCTGGGGTTTATTTTAATAATATATGCATTTATTTTAGCCAGTGATATTCACAAAGCTTTGCTGAAATGTGTTTTGTTTAACTTGGTTCTGTATATTTTTCCATGAAAAGCCATACTAAAAGGACATTTTCCAAGTATTAAAAAAAAAAAAAAAAAAAAAACTCTGCAGTCCAGAATGCATAATTTGTTCCGGGATAGTTAAAATTCTGAAAGAAGTCTTCTTTGTTCTTTCCTTGCTCTTTCTTTGTTCTCCAAAAGGGTCGTATTTAAACTATGGGTCATTTCTCATCTGAATAGCCAGGGAAGATTAGCTACATTGCTACTGATGCACTTGATATTTTCTCATTGCATAACATTGTGGCAACAGATTCTCAGCCAGTCTGATAAGATAAAATGTTCATAATACTTACAAGATAAAAGGGTATCATCACTACTTAAGATCCCTTTAAATCCAGTCTCCTGATCTGCATGAGATTACATTTTTGGCTCTCATTTACTAGTTCCCCCTAAAGGAAGTCCTGAGATAGCTACTGGGTTCCTGGCTTGTATTTTGATAGTCAAAACGGCAGTCTGGATATTTTTCTACTCAGCAGATACAATAGAAAACCAAAGCTTCTTGCATTGTAGTCACTGACTTTGCCAAATTATTTCATATTATCTGTAGATTTGGTCCTGGAAAATCAAATATTAAGCAAGTTTGACAATTCAGCTAAATATTCCATAAGGTCATCTATCACATTACATACAGTAATTGATTTTGCGTTAATTGGTCATTAGTTTCATGGTTCATGTTTCTGGCTTTCTGGTAGTTTCTAGACACTTTCATGTTAAATGAAGAGCTATGCTGTGTAAATAAAATTCAGTAAAACTTCCCTTTCATTTGAATTACGTGCTTTTGAAAGCTAATTTTATTGGGTTCTTTAAAAAACCCCATAGGAGTCAGACATGAATTTTCTACTCTTTAAGAAATTTCAATCATGAAAGAAAGAACCATCTATATTTTTCATCATCTCAAAACAATTTGAGAACACTACTATTTGTAGGTACAAATAATGTTCATTGATTTGCTTCATATTTATTAATCATCTAATATTTATGAAATGGTGCCCTAAGCACTGTGACTTAAAAAAAAAAATAGCAAGTTAATTTTACTAATTTTTATCCTTAGGAGCTTTATGCTAGATAATATCTGAGAAAAAGTCGGTAGTATGATGCTGTTTAAAGAAAAAAAGCAATTGCTATCCTGTGTTGTATTAGCAGAATTGTCAAGGATAAAATAAATAAGGTGATGATTAGACTCCACTTGGCAATCTTTAGCCCTTGATAGGAGTACCATGTTCCATTTGGGAAGACACACTTATTACAACATAGACAAGTTTGGCAGAGGTTTCAAAAGAAAGCAACAAAAAATGATAAAGGGCCTTGAAAATGGGGCCTATAAGAAAAGGCCGAGAGACCTGAGAATGTTCAATCTTGAAGAAAAAAGACAGAGGGGACACATGATAACTGTTTACAGATGCATAAAGAGGTGTTATGGAGAGAAGAGGGACCTATTTTTCTCATTAGTCAACAAAGACACTTCAAGGAGTAATGGGTTTAAAACACGTGGGGGGAAATTCAGGTTAATTATTAGATTAAATTAGGTAAAATTTAAATATTTAAAATGTTATGATTCCAAGCATAATTAGGCTGGGGAGACTAAATCACATTAGAATTGGCATAGGAAAGTAAGGTGAAAACAAATTCAATATGAATGCAGGGGGTTAATTATTGTGAGTTTATATTTGCATTAAATGTTAGCATGTTTCAAAATACTTTCACATATATTGTTTTATTGATCTCTGGACATTCTTAGGAAAGAGGGAGTGTATCAGCTAGTTTTACAGCTGAGAAAAATGGAATTTCAGAGAGGTGAAATGTAGCTTCTAACCCCCACACCCAGGATTAGACAGACAAAACTGCTAAGCATATAGGATTAGACAAGCAGGACTAGAAGCCAGCTCTTCACATTTTCTGTCAATATATTTCACATGGCACCTTGCTATCTTTTCATTTGTAAAATGATTTCTATTTTGGAGAAATATTGTTTACATAGAGGAACAAGAAACATGATTGAACTTATATCTGCATTACCTATATCTATTATTTATCTCCCGCTACTTACAATTGTGAAATAAACTCAGCACTTTGGTATTATATTTTGACAAATCATTGCCAAACGTAATACAATCTCCAGTTAGTGTGATGTGGTGAGACCCTACCTTCTACCATTACCTAGAGGTGGAGATACATTTCATTTTTTATGAATTTCATATTCCTCATCTGTAGGAAGAAAATTATAATATCTTCTGTTTTCTTCTAGTTTTATGATGAGGAGCGAATGGGAAAATACCTGTAGAAACACCTGAATCTGTTCAAAGAAATAAACTATAAACTGTACCTTAGCATAAACTTTGCTTGGGGGAAAATATGTGTTGTTTTTGGTGTATTGTGGATTTTGATAGTCCCTTTCCAGTTTTATTTTCAATCCTACCCCCTTTTTTTTTCCCCTAATTTCAGATTCCTGAGGTCACGGCCAGTGTCTTTGTTGAAGCACTTAAAATTTACTAGACTAATGTAGGTGTTCAGTAATAGTTTGGTGGGTGACTGAGTTAACAAATGGATGAATAAATATTTTCAGTAGGATATTATGTCTGGGATATGAGCAAGAGGTAATAAATGCCATATATAATCATCTTGTTATACTCCTTTATGTACTGATGTATGTTTAAACTATTTTATATAAACATTGTATGCCAGATTCTCAGATCCTGAGAATCCAAGGCACTCAAAGTCTAAAGGGGATTTTGCAGACCACTCCAATGCTAGGTATAGACAAAACTCTTCCCAGCAAAGCAAGGTAACTGATGCCAAAATGTTGTCAAGGAAAGACCCATTGGTTGATTGCCAATACCCTTATGGAGTCTGAGAAGATGTTTTAGACTCCCTCAACCATGCACACAAATTGTGTAAAGTAATCCAGGAGGCAGGCTAAATGGAAAGGCTGTTAGTATGCTGAGTATCCTTGCTAGGAAATGGAGGAGTTTTAGGGAAAATGTCAGCCTCTATAGACTCCTGTGATGCTCCCTAGGGTGCCAGCCTCCCCCAGGGAGCCCACAGTACCCGGCAGGCAGACTGCAGCAGGGAGGCTTACTGGGAGGATACAGAAGAGCTTAATGGCCCCCTGTGCATAATGTTGAAAGAGGCTGCAATTTTTGTTTTCTTCGGAGATTAACGTGCGTGTATTGCAGGTTCAAAATGGTAAGAATCTTAATTAGAATTGCAGGAAGTTGCATAATATACTCCGTGTCTTACCTTTTTCCACACACCAAATAACAGAATCTATTTGCCAAATTATGAAGGTTGATGGAGAATGAAAACTGTAATTTGAGTAAATGGGATCCTTGCCCCCATTTTTTCCAGTTAGTCACAAAGTTTAAAATGCAAAGAAGTAAATCTCCCAAGGGAGCAATTCTATTTCATCTGTGGAGGAAAGACATATGTTGTTACTGATGAAACCTCTGTTGTGAAAGCAGGGCCAATGCTGGGAAAAACTTGAAGAAAAAACTAGCTGAGAGCCCTCTGTCTCAGGAAAAACAAATTCAATATGAATGCAGGGGGTTAATTATTGTGAGTTTATATTTGCATTAAATGTTAGCATGTTTCAAAATACTTTCACATATATTGTTTTATTGATCTCTGGACATTCTTAGGAAAGAGGGAGTGTATCAGCTAGTTTTACAGCTGAGAAAAATGGAATTTCAGAGAGGTGAAATGTAGCTTCTAACCCCCACACCCAGGATTAGACAGACAAAACTGCTAAGCATATAGGATTAGACAAGCAGGACTAGAAGCCAGCTCTTCACATTTTCTGTCAATATATTTCACATGGCACCTTGCTATCTTTTCATTTGTAAAATGATTTCTATTTTGGAGAAATATTGTTTACATAGAGGAACAAGAAACATGATTGAACTTATATCTGCATTACCTATATCTATTATTTATCTCCCGCTACTTACAATTGTGAAATAAACTCAGCACTTTGGTATTATATTTTGACAAATCATTGCCAAACGTAATACAATCTCCAGTTAGTGTGATGTGGTGAGACCCTACCTTCTACCATTACCTAGAGGTGGAGATACATTTCATTTTTTATGAATTTCATATTCCTCATCTGTAGGAAGAAAATTATAATATCTTCTGTTTTCTTCTAGTTTTATGATGAGGAGCGAATGGGAAAATACCTGTAGAAACACCTGAATCTGTTCAAAGAAATAAACTATAAACTGTACCTTAGCATAAACTTTGCTTGGGGGAAAATATGTGTTGTTTTTGGTGTATTGTGGATTTTGATAGTCCCTTTCCAGTTTTATTTTCAATCCTACCCCCTTTTTTTTTCCCCTAATTTCAGATTCCTGAGGTCACGGCCAGTGTCTTTGTTGAAGCACTTAAAATTTACTAGACTAATGTAGGTGTTCAGTAATAGTTTGGTGGGTGACTGAGTTAACAAATGGATGAATAAATATTTTCAGTAGGATATTATGTCTGGGATATGAGCAAGAGGTAATAAATGCCATATATAATCATCTTGTTATACTCCTTTATGTACTGATGTATGTTTAAACTATTTTATATAAACATTGTATGCCAGATTCTCAGATCCTGAGAATCCAAGGCACTCAAAGTCTAAAGGGGATTTTGCAGACCACTCCAATGCTAGGTATAGACAAAACTCTTCCCAGCAAAGCAAGGTAACTGATGCCAAAATGTTGTCAAGGAAAGACCCATTGGTTGATTGCCAATACCCTTATGGAGTCTGAGAAGATGTTTTAGACTCCCTCAACCATGCACACAAATTGTGTAAAGTAATCCAGGAGGCAGGCTAAATGGAAAGGCTGTTAGTATGCTGAGTATCCTTGCTAGGAAATGGAGGAGTTTTAGGGAAAATGTCAGCCTCTATAGACTCCTGTGATGCTCCCTAGGGTGCCAGCCTCCCCCAGGGAGCCCACAGTACCCGGCAGGCAGACTGCAGCAGGGAGGCTTACTGGGAGGATACAGAAGAGCTTAATGGCCCCCTGTGCATAATGTTGAAAGAGGCTGCAATTTTTGTTTTCTTCGGAGATTAACGTGCGTGTATTGCAGGTTCAAAATGGTAAGAATCTTAATTAGAATTGCAGGAAGTTGCATAATATACTCCGTGTCTTACCTTTTTCCACACACCAAATAACAGAATCTATTTGCCAAATTATGAAGGTTGATGGAGAATGAAAACTGTAATTTGAGTAAATGGGATCCTTGCCCCCATTTTTTCCAGTTAGTCACAAAGTTTAAAATGCAAAGAAGTAAATCTCCCAAGGGAGCAATTCTATTTCATCTGTGGAGGAAAGACATATGTTGTTACTGATGAAACCTCTGTTGTGAAAGCAGGGCCAATGCTGGGAAAAACTTGAAGAAAAAACTAGCTGAGAGCCCTCTGTCTCAGGAGCCTGTGGCCATTAGGTCCACCCAGGGCTGCCCGTGCCTCTTCCTAAGGCTTTTCTTGAAGGCCTACTCTTTCCTCTGATTACCTTAGGGCAGTTGCCTGCCTCTCTTAAGAGAAAATGTACCTGCTTTGTGCCCCATCCCTTCAGGCCCCTGAGCTGGACAGTAGACTGATCTGACAGATGTCACTTTGATATTAAATCAATACTATCAACATGTTTCTGGGTTTTCCTGGCCTTAGCAAGATTTTGTGTTCACTCACTTAGAGGCCTTCTGGAGAATATCTCAGAACTCAAAACATGAGATCAAATTGGAGCTCTATGGGAGAGAGGATATTGAACTAGTTGGCCTTATTATGGCTGCACTCATAGGGCCAGCCACATGTAAAAGTTTCATTTTTTTTTTGAACAAATATTTATTGAAAACAATACATTGCCAGGCACTGTGTTAAAACATACAGATGTCTAAGCACACAAGGCACAATCTATGGCCCTAACAAGTCTATAAGGTACAATATTTTATATAAATTATTCATCTTCATTCAAAGTTATTTATTGAGCATCAACTATGTGCCATGCACTGTGCATGCCCCTGGAAAGCATAAGAAGCAAAATTCCTGTCTTTGTGGGAGCTGTATTCTAGTGAGGTTCAGCAGGTGAGAAGCAATTCATGTTAATTATTTCTTCTTCCACTGAAATGAAAATTCTATATTTCTAAAAAATATTATAAAACTACTCTTCAAGCCTCATATTAAGAAAGTCAAATTGTCTTTAGCCACATTTGATAAGGATTAAAGATAATCTTCCTATTTTATTTTAAACATATTTAGAGCAGTCCTTGTCTGAAGGAATCTTGTGTTGAATTTTTCATAGAGTGAGTTAATTACCTTTTAATTAATTGTGTGTGTGTGTGTTGTGCTTACTTAACACAAGATTTTCATGCTGAATTTGCTCACCCAAAAGAAAAACAATTCCTATATATGTTGTAAAGGATCACAAGTTAGAACTGAGGTGGAGGCAACGCAAAGATATGACCAGCAGCCTCAGACAAGTTCCCAAAATTGGGAAGAATGAAGAGATAGGGAATGACTGCAGAGCCTTTTTCAGTATAGCATGAGATTGGAAGATCAATGCTCATGTAAATTAGAACTCAGGAAAACTACTGAACAGCAGGATCATATTATCAAAAATCTGGCTGATAGGTTTTGAACTCACTGAACTGAATCTATTTAGAAGTACATTTTAGGAAGACTAAATAAACATCAACACTATGGTCTATTCTAATTCAGGCTCTTGCTTTGTCTATTTTCCAGGTGATAAAACACTGACTGTTATTAGTCTTATCATCAGGCATATTGAGTAGTCAATCTGTAACTTAATAGCAATACACAGACATATAGTCCTGGAACTAGAAGGAAAGAAAATGAATTTTTATCTTTTTTTTTCCTTTTTTTTTCTGTAGAGGGGAAGAAAAATTCAACACCTTGAGTCAGCTGTGACTCAAGGGTCCATTATAACTTCAAGATTTTTAACAGCCTGTGCCAAGGGTATGGGAGATGAATTTTGTTCCAAAGTGGTGACATGGGCAAATATACACCCCTGGGAGCAATTTCAGGCAAGTTGAGAGTCCATTCTAAACAAAAATGGACAGAATGTGGAAGATGGAATTCCCACGCTTGCTTTCTGACCTTGGCTGATATTCCTCAGCAGTTGGTAATTAAAGGAAATACTGAAACTGAGAGGATGAAAGAATAAAGAGGAGTAGAATAATCAGAATTGAAAGAATGTAAATGAGTAATAAGATGGGGCAAGAACAGGAATGGTGCCACTGACAAAGGTGGCCACGCTTTGTAGTAAGATGTGAGTGGGACATGGAAACTAGATTTGGTTGAGCACGAGGAAAACCATATATATATGCACATTCATATATGCATATTTAAAAATACATACATTTTAAAAGCTCATTTATGTTGGATACTAAGTGGGAAATTCATCAGCTGTTTGGCTTCCTGTCTGTTTTATTCTTTGCTATTGCAGGCTTGAGTTGTCTTCCTGAAATCTTTCTGGGAGATAACTGCATGCCCAGTCCTTTTCTTTCATTGGAAAAAGGGTATTCTGCCCTGAATCAGAAGCAGGGGGGAAATAGGTGATAATATCTACATGTTATTGCTAGAACAGAGTCAAATAAAAATTAAAAGTCCATCAAGTGATCAGGCTGAAGTCAATAAAAAGGTCAATAAAAAGCAAGGATGAGCCAAAAAAGAGGACTTGGTGTGCCGGAAAATGCCAGGAAAAATAAAAGGCAGAAAAAACATTGTGGCAAGATCTTCTCCCTGTGGCCTCAGGGAAGTGCATGATAAAATTAATTGAAGCTTATCACCCATGAAAAAGGGCTACAGTTGGAGCAATAGCTGCACAGACTACATAACAGTACAGGTTCTTTAACCTAAGACAAAGATAACAGAGTTTTGTTTTACTTTTGCAAGCTTTTTTAATATACTGAGTTAAAACTCTCTCTTTTTTGCCTTTATTCAACTGAATGCTGCATTTTTGAGCAATACTAAGTGTTGATTGGCTTACTTGAACAGCAATTTGTTAAGAGGCCTACTGTGTACTTGCCATTATCCTAAACACCAGTGTACAAAGATTAGTGATGTGTCTGTTTGCTTTCAAAACTCTCTTAATCTGGTAGCAACATGAGATTAATTTTTACATATGGTTTATATATAATAATCTAATTCCAATGCAATCATATCTTTCACTATATCTCAATAAGAAATTGTTTTGGGACATTATTTAAAGAAAACTTTATAGAATAAATTTATAAAGATTTTATAAATGTTTTATTAGTAGATTTGACTCCTCCTTTAGATGAAAGTATTCATCTTGTCATTTTTTAAATTCAAAATATGTTATTTTAAGTTGATGTAAAACAATCATGTTAGCAAAATGTGTCCACATTGAACACTGAGCTTCATGGGTAAAGATCGCTCTATTAAACTGTGATGTTTAATACCGAGTGTCAACTTGATTGGATTTAAGGATACACAGTGTTGATCCTGGGTGTGTCTGTGAGGGTGTTGCCAAAGGAGATTAATATTTGAGTCAGTGGGCTGGGAAAGCCAGACCGACCCTTACTCTGGGTGAGCACAATCTAATTAGCTGCCAGTTTGGCTAGAATATAAGCAGGCAGAAAAATGTGAAAAGAGAGACTGGCCTAGCCTCCCAGCCTACATCTTTCTCCTGTGCTGGATGCTTTCTGCCCTTGAATATTAGACTCCAAGTTCTTCAGCTTTGGTGTTCAGACTGGCTCTCCTTGCTCCTCGGCCTGCAGGCGGCCTATTGAGGACCCTGTGATCATGTGAGTTAATACTTAATAAACTCCCCTAAATATATTTTTATATATATATATATTTATATTTTATATATATTTTTTATGTGTATATATATATATTTTCCTTTAGTTCAGTCCCTCTAGAGAACTGTAATACATAAACTGATTGCCATTTGATTCTATACATATGTAATTTCTTATCTTGAATGAAATGCTGTAAGTAAAATGCGTAGAGCTGAATAATCACATATTATTTAAATTTGGATTAGTAGTGTGGCACTGATATGGTTTGGGTGTGTCCCTGCCCAAATCTCAACTTGAATTGTATCTCCCAGAATTCCTATGTGTTGTAGGAGGGACCCGGGAGGACGTAATTGCATCATGGGGTCTGGTTTTTCATATGATATTTTCATGACAGTGAATAAATTTCATGAGATCTGATGGGTTTATTGGGGGTTTCTGCTTTTGCTTCTTCCTCATTTTTCACTTGCTGCCACCATGTAAGAAGTGCCTTTCACCTCGTGCCATGATTCTGGGGCCTCCCCAGTCATGTGGAACTGTAAGTCCAATTAAATCTCTCTTTGTTCCCATTTTTGGGTTGTCTTTATCAGCAGTGTGAAAACAAACTAATACAGGCACTGTCCTATCTCTAAATGGTCATAATTTATCAGTTCAAAGGAACGTACTTTACATGCCAACAAAGGATTTTCTAAGAATTGGGTCAGCAATTTTAAGTCAAGGTTGTTGGTTCTGAGTTGTACCTTTGAGTGAGTCTTTCAGCATTTTAGTTCTCAAGTCTAGTTTTCTACCCTCTCCAATGGGGTTATTCATCCTATAGACATGGGAAAATCATCCTAATCAAAACAAATTTATGATCATTTCTCTCTGTCATGACTCTGCATCAGGTACCTTAAGCCATAGAAGTTTATCGTCTCACAGCTCTGAAGGTTAGAAGTTCGAGGAAAAGGTATCAGCAGGGTTGATATGTTCCGAGGGGCTGTGAGGAAGAATCTGTTCCATGGATCTCCCAGCTTCTGGTGGTTTGCTGGCAACCTTTGATATTCCTTCGGCAGTGTCACCCCGTTCTCTGCCTTCATTGTCACATGGTATTTTCTTTGTGCGCACATGTGTTTCTTTATATGGTGTTTCTTATATAAGGACACCAGTCATACTAGAGTAGGGCCCCACCATACCCCATTATGACTTCATTTTAACTTATTACATCTGCAAAATCCCTATTTCCAAATAAGGTCATATTCTGAGGTATGAGTGGTTTGGATTACAACATATGAATTTTGGGGAGATTGTAATTCAATCCATTACAATCATTCTGCGTAACTGATGAGAAAGTAAAGAATCAATTTGATGCAGGAAAGATAACTAATCAAGAAGAGGAATTAAACAACACCAACTAATTCCTTACATTTAATCTATTTAATATAAAATTATAATTTTGCAAACACAGCATGGCACACTATGGTAACTAAAGCAATTGGATGATACTTCAAAAGCTTTAATAACTAGTATTTAATCAAAGATGCTGTGTGTTTTTACCTGAAATTCATCCTGGTAATGCAACATAATTAATTGGACAATTTATTTTAGCATGAGGTTTCTTATATTTATAGAGATAGCATGGAAATCTTGTTTTCAAATTTCCCTCAGAATGCTTGAGTTCAGACATTATTAGGATGGAGACAACAGTTTCATTGTCAACTCCTGCTGGTTTGGGTACATTTACAGTAACAACCACAATCCACTAACTCGAATTATTGTTCACCATTCTATGTGACTTTATGAGGATATTAATATGCAATAGAGTTATTTGATACTAATCAAAGATGCACATTTGTCTTCACACTTATTACAATATGGTAAGGTAATCACATAAAATACTTAGGATGGTAGACTTCATATATATACACTTTTAATGAATATACTAAAGCTAACCATTAATGGAAGCTTTGACAGAAACTCATTGTTCAATATCCAAGCAAATCAATTTTGGATTATAAATGCAGAATTCTAACAAGCAAAAATTCTAATCATTCCTTTTATTTTTCTGTTATTCATGGCTTCTTATATTGATAAGGCTTAACATATTAGGATGCACATAAGATTTAATCTTCATAAAAGTGCAATGAATACGTCATTGAATATGTACCAATCATGTGTAATTGTTTTCATATGTATGGAAGCCCAGCAGAAAAGAGTTATTCACTGACAGTAGTTATTTTTCCATTTGGTGTATTTTCCTAATTGTACAGTATAACAGTTATAGTAAATGGTTATAAATATCACCCTTTAGCTATAACATCTATGACATTTTTGTTGATCATGATAATTAATATGTGATTATTTAGTCAACTGAGTTTATTGTAATTGAGACTGGAATCACTGTAAGAGTGAACTTGAATATATAGATAGAGAAATAGGATAAGTTAATATGGCAGCTTGACATTGAACACAGACTACAACTTCTTGACCACCTAAATCTTATGCAAAATATTATATAATATAATAGCCTGTATCTGGACAGCATACTAAGCTGTTCACTTATTCTTTATTATTTAATCCTCCTTCAAATATGTGAGATATGTTCTGAGAAGATAATAAGCAACTTGCTGAAAGTCATACAGGTAGTACATTTTAAAGGAGGAATATATATATATACTTAAGATTGTATGTGTGTGCGCGTGTGTGTGTACATTTTAAAGGAGGAATTTATATACACTTAAGATTGTGTGTGTGTGTGTGTGAGAAAGAGACAGAGAGAGAGAGAGTATGTTTCAGGCTCGGAGACTGATAATAATGGTAGACTGCCTTTGTTACACAACTGTAGCAATGGTGTACAACTGCTACTCGCATCTTCTCGGTACTTCATCTCTTTCTTTTTGAATCGACTACAGCTATTCTGATGGCTAGATGATGATCTGCCAGATTGAAGATCCAACTCTTGCTGACCAGAGACTCAGAGTTAAAAGTAAATCACTTAAAGTCATATGCTTATGTGCTACTGTACTGTTATCATTACCCTAAAGCTCACTTTAGCATAGCTCTTTACTTGCCATCCATTCTTGACGTCCTTATTTCAGAATTTTTACAGACACAGGGTCTATTTAATTATAATAAAATCAAGCAATAGTTTGTGGACATATTTGGCTATTTATTTGAAAACAATGGAATCCCTCTTATGGGCAAAATGACTTTTTTCTGCCCTAAATGCTGACACTGAATTGCATTCAATTATGACAGAATTAGTGCAATATGAAAAGTTTGTCCGCTGGGTGGACAATTTCTATGTAGCATTTTTCTCTCCTTCAGAGGTGGACTTTAAGTTGATTTGACAAAATTGGTTCATATGAATGCAAATGCAAACCTTATATTATCTTTAAACACAGGTTTCTGTGAAGTTGCATTATCAAACTAATACCGTTGACTCCCTGAAATGTCCCTGTTTTCTGTTTTATTTCTTTAAGACAACATCCCTTATCCTGTTCTGCTACCTGGGACATTGCTCTTCTCTCATTATTAATTAATTAATATTGTTTCCTAAATCTGTCTTCCTAGTCTCTGCGTTTGTCTTCACCATGTGTATTGAGATGTATTCTCAAAGGGTTTTATGTGTGAATTCCCTCTTGAGTTAAATTGTACACGTAATTTCCATTCATTTTAAAAATAAATAAGTAAGAAATAGGAGAAGAATTTTCAAAACTTTTATATTCTATATGTTTTCCTCTGGTTTGGAAATTAATCTCTGAATTTATTTATATTTTAGGTATTGCAATTTGAGAATTATAAGAGTTGTTTTTACAAAGTACAGAAAACAGCTTTTGTTTTAATTATTTTTCCCAGTGTGTCTAAGAGCCAAAAAGACTCTGCATTAGTGTTCACTGGCAAACAGAACATAATGCAGAGGAGATATTCTAGAAGCAACATGATAGATCCAATCATCCGATTCATTACGATACAAATATGTAATCAATCATAATATTCAGTGTTCCATAAATCCACAATTCTGTGAAAGGGATAAGAAAAAAGAAATTAAGCTATCAGTGAGTTTACTAAAAAAGGAAAAGAGATTTCCTGATTATCATCATTCAGAATTAGCCAAACATGTACATGGTAATCATTCATATTTTAAGCAATAAAAGGAAAATCAACACAAAGCCTGGAAAGCAACAGCCTTTTATTTTTATTTTCTCTAAGATGTGAGAGAAAATAGACCTAGGTGCTAATTTAATTCCCTTTTAAGTTAATGACATAATGGGTTTCTGGAGCATTAAATAGGGAATAAATATGGCCTTATATTTCCATGTCAGAGCTAAATGCTTTCTCTTCCCTCAGTTTCTAATTCCTCAGCTGAGGGAAGTTATCAGCAGTCAACAATCACAATGAGGGAGCTACGTACCCATCCTCTGGTTTGCTGAGCTTTGGAACACTTAATGCCTAGTGCAGCTTCTCTATTTTGAGTTCTACCATGAACCCCATCTCTGATGACTCCCACATATGTCTTTTTTATGTCAGCACACTAAGTTCAGCTATCCCTGTAGGTAGACAGCATTTGAGACTTCTCAGTTGGGTATGATTTGAGAAGGTAATGGAGCTGATCCTTTTGACATAAACTAGCCTATTGGTCCTGCCCGAAGTGGTGTTCCCTGGAACAGAGGCCTAAAAACAAAGTATATTTAAAGTGTTCAAATACATTTAGAAAACATTATGCTAAATCAAGTTAGCCAGATTTTTGTTGTTTTCATTGTCATTTTTGTTAATATTGTTGCATAATTTCCAGAATATTCAGTATACAAATAAATATTCATTATGAATTTAACAAAATAGGTATTTTCTAAACTTCTTTGACCTTGGAACTCTTGTTCTCCCTTCCCAACCCCACCATTGCACTTATTTTAACATTGCACTCAGCAGGGCTACACACATCAACATTTTGGGAATTTGAGGATGAAGATATGTTTTTCCTATTAAAAATGAATTCTTATCCCACTGGGAGAGAAAACACATTAAGCTTTTATCAGTCTTTAACATTTTAACATGGATTAGCCATTCTGCTCTTTCTGGATTATAAGCAGCTGAGAGCAGGCTTTCATTATAGGGAGAGGGAAAGATGATCTGAAGTGCCATGTGTCCCCAGAGGGGATTTTCAAGTGGAATACCACCATGAGAGTTCCTGGACTAGCAGAGGACAATTTCATATAGTGCAGGGTTGCAGCAAGGCCACTGACACCAGTTGTATATAGAAAGTTTCTTCAGTCAAAACAGAGGAAATTTACTAGATAGTAGCTATCATCCCTCTTAGCTCTAACAATACAATCTGATTATCTTGATGGCTAAGTGTGGGAACTGGGAGAGTTAGAAGAGTGGGGGTCACTCGTTGAAAAAGCAAGGTTAGAAACGAGTGATTTTTCAGTGATGGCTGGCCTAGGGCTGGTTCTGCAGGAGTTCATGATTCTCATCTCCCCAAACAACAAAGAGCCATGGAAAATTCATCAGATAACAATAATTCAACAGATAACAGTATAAAGACTATACATATTTTTAAGATACATTAAAAAATGCATGACATATTTCTGGCCTCCAATGAGTATTCAATATGAAAAAAAAAACAACTAGATGAATAAGTATAGGCAAGCAAAATATTCTAAGTATAAGGAAGTGTGAGAAGTAAAATTTATTTTATTTTTCTTTGAAAGAGCAGTCTTCCCAGGTCAAGAGGCTAGAAAGACGAATAAGGTAATGCCTCTTCTCTCAAGTTTAGAATAGATGAAAGTAATACATAAAAGCAGAATAAGATACATTTTGTATCATAGTAAAATGACTGAGAGGTTGTATGTAGAGTGGTTATGGACTTGGACTCGAGAGCACGTGGGCACAAATTTCTAGGTTAAATTCCCTGGGTTCAGAACCCATTTCTACCACCTTACTAGGTCTGTGTCCTTTTGTGTAAATGGTAGTGTTGATGATAATTATCATGCCTTTCTGCTAGAACTATTATTAGGGGGATTAAAGAAAATTAATATGTATAAAGCATCTAGAAGAGTACCTCGCATAAAATAACAAACATAATTATTTTCTATCATTAATAATAAATTATATCCAACTAGAATCATTATAAGTGGTTTTAGAAAGAAGTAGCAATAAGATAATATATGAAGAATGAGTAAATTTTTGAAGCTACAAATAGATTGAACATAGTACCCTAGGGAGAGGGACAATCGTGAATGAATACATCAAGATGAAAAGTCAAAAGGTAAGTTTCAGAAATAACAAATAGATTGGTTTGCTAATATAACGTACTGGCCCTTTACTGATCATTTTGATCATTTTGTGGGAAAATATCGGGAAATGACTTTGGAAAGAATATAGTTTGGTAAAAACCATTTTAACTGTAGGAGAATGAAACTGGATGCTCATCTCTCACCTTATACATATCAACTCAAGATGGATCAAGGACTCAAATCGAAAACCTGAACTAAAAATTCTAGAAGATAACACTGGAAAAATCCTTCTAGACATTGACTTAGGCAAGGATTTCATGACCAAAAGCTCAGAAGCAAATGTAGTAAAAACAAAGATAAATAGGTGGAACTTAATCAAACTAAAGAGTTTTTTCACGGCAAAAGGAATAGCCAGCAGAATAAGCAGGCAACCCACAGAGTGGGAGAAAATCTTCACAATCTATACATCTGACAAAGCACTAATATCCAGAACCTACAACAAACTGAAAGAAATTAGCAAGAAGAAAAAATGAGCAATCCCATCAAAAAGTGGCTAAGGATATAAATAGACAAGTCTCAAAAGAGAATATACAATGACCAACAGACATGTAAACAAATACTCAACATCATTAATGATAGAGAAATGCAAATCAAAACCACAATGCAGTACCACCTTACTCCTGCAAGAATGGCCATAATCAAAAAAATTAAACAAAATAGATGTTGAAGTCGATGAGGTGAACAGGGAACATTTTTTCACTGCTGGTGGGAATGTAAACTAGTACAACCACTATGAAAACAGTGTGGAGATTCCTTATAGAATTAAAACTACCATTAGATCCAGCAATCCCACTCCTGGGTATCTACCCAGAGGAAAAGAAGTTCTTATATGAAAAAAGATAATTGCACACGCATGTTTATAGTAGCACAATTCACAATTGCAAAAATGTGGAATCAACCCAAATGCCCATCAATCAATGAGTGGAAAAAGAAACCACTGTGTGTGTGTGTGTGTGTGTGTGTGTGTGTGTGTGTGTGTGTGTGTGTATGAGATGGAATACTACTCAGCCATATAAAGAAATTAGTTAATAGCATTCACAGTGACCTGGATGAGATTGGAGATTATTATCCTAAGTGAAGCAACTCAGGAATGGAAAACAAAACATCATATGTGCTCAATCATAAGTGGGAGCTAAGTTATGAGGATTCAAAGGCATAAGAATGACACAATGACACAATGGACTTTGGGGACTCAGAGGGAAAGGGTGGGAAGGGAGTGAGGGATAAAAGCCTACAAATAGGGTACAGTGTATACTGCTCGGGTGATGTGTGCACCAAACTTTCACAAATCACCACTAAAGAACTTACTCATGTAACCAAACACCACCTGTGCCCAATAACCTATGGAAATAAAAAAAAAGAAAGAAATTTTTGCCCAAACCAATGTCCTGGAGTGTTTCTCCAGTGTTTTCTTCTAGTAGTTTCATACTTTCTGGTCTTACATTTGAGTCTTTAACCTATTTCAATTTGATTTTTGTGTATGGCAGGAGACAGGATTCTAGTTTTATTCTTTTGCATATGTATATCCAGTTTTCCCAGCATCATTTATTAATGAGACCGTATTTTCCCTAAGGTATGTTCTTGACACTTTTTTCAAAAATGCATTGGCTGTAAATGTGCAGATTTATTTCTGGTTCTCTATTCTGTTCCTTTGGTCTATGTGTCTGTTTTTATGCCTGTACCATGTTGTTTTGGTTACTATAGCTCTGTAGTATAATTTGAAGTCGGGTAATGTGATGCTTCCAGCTTTGTTATTTTTTGCTCAGGATGCCTTGGACTGTTCTGGGTCTTTTGTGGTTCCATATACATTTTAGAATTTTTTGTTTCTATTTTTGTAAAGAACTTCATTAGTATTTTGATAGGGATTGCATCAAATCTATAGATTACTTTGGGTAGTATGGACATTTTAGCAGTTACTGATTCTTCTAATACATGAACATAGAAAATATTTTTATCTTTCGTGTCTTTTTCAATTTATTTCATCAATTTTGTATCGTTTTTATTTTAGAGATTTTTCACTTATTTAGTTAAGTTTATTCCATGTATTTTATTTTATTTGTGGTGATTACAAATGGGATTACTTTAATTATTTCTTTTTCAGATTGTTTGCTGTTAGCATATAGAAATGCTACTGATTTGAAGGAAACTCTTCTACACTGTTGGTGGGAATGCAAATTAGTACAGCTGCTATGAAGAACAGTGCAGAATTTCCTTTAAAAAGCAAAAATAGAATGGCCATATGACCCAACAATTCCACTGCTGGGTATTTATCCAAAAGAAAAAAAACATCAGCATATCAAAGAGATATTTGCACTCTCATGTTTATTGCAACACTGGTCATAAAAGCCAAGATATGGAGTCAACCTAAGTGTTCATCAATGGATGAGTGAATAAAGAAAATGTGGTACATATTCATGATGAAATATTCAGCCATAAAAAAGAATAAAATCCATTCTTTTGCAGCAGCTTGGATAGAACTGAAGAACATTATGTTAAGTGAAATAAGTTAGGCACAGAAAGACATATATTGCATGTTCTCCATCATATGTGGAAACTAAAAAAATCAATCTCATAGAGACAGAGAGTATAATGATAGTTATCAAAGGCTGTGGAAGGAAATGGGGATGGGGATAAAGAAGTGTTCAGTAATGGGTAATGGGTAATGGGAACGGAAGTACAATTAGCTAGAAGGAATAGGATCTAGTGTTCGGTAACCAAATAGGATGACTGTAATTCACAATAATTTATTGCATATTTCCAAATAACTAGAAGAGTTGAACTGAAGTGTTCCTAACACACACAAAAAAATGATGCTTGCTTGGTGTGATGCACATCCCAAGTATCCTGATTTGATCATTATACGTTGCATGCATGTATCAAAATTTCACACGTGGCCCATAAATATCTACAACTATTAAGTAACCATGAAAATTAAAAATTTTACAAATTAAGAAAAGTTACTATAAGGAGAAAAAGAATATAGTTTGGAAGTCTTTGAGGATAGATAAGAAGAGATTTTCCATTTAATTTGGTTTTAAATGGGATCTTGTCTATGTTTGCTCAGGGTAATGATATGAAAGGCATTGTAATTTGAAAAGTTAATCTCAAAATAGTACTTTTTCGGTAACGAATTGTCTTACAGAAAAAAAATGAAAACAAAAAGCACTAAACATGGGTCAAAAGACAGGAATTCAAATCCATACTTTATACCTTTAGAATCAAACACTTTAAGCCTCATTGCATCACTCTTTAAAATAAGGAAAGTGCGTCTAAATTACACATTGTTTTTAGTAGCAAATAAGTTAGATGAAAAAGGATTTAATGTAATGTTGGGTATATATAAATTTTCAATCAACTTTTAACTATATAATATCATCTGAACAAGACAAGTGAGTAATAGAATTGTAATTTTTTAAATTGCAAGGCACCAGTTTCTACCCTAATAAGATCTACATTCTCCTCCTAATAGTCAATTCATCAGATTCTATACAGTATGCTATTCAAATTCTTGGCTCTAAAGTTAGCAAATGAAACATCCCATCTCATTTCTAGTTTGCAGTAAAATTCTCAAAAAGTTTCCAGAATCCCTGATGTTATTCATCCTGAGCTGCATCTTCTGAGTTAACAACTACAAAAAGTTTAAAAATACACTGACTTCTAATCAGCATCTTTTACTTAGAATATAGATAGCAAATCTGGTTGGCAGTTATTTTCCAATGATTCTTCTGCCATACTGATGCTCTATAATGGCTCCAAGGAAAGGAACAGAAGCCATTCTGCAAATAAAAGTAAAATTAATAAAAGAATGCAGGATAATTGATAGTTTTGCTACAACAGCATTTGATTTGAATCCTTTGAAACTTACTCTTCACTCACTGATTTTTAGACTCACAAATTCTTTGTGTGAATTCTCTCTTTTACTTTTGGATTGTGAAATGATTTATCATTTGGGTAATTTTCCAGAATTACGCTTTATTATTTTGTAAATGGCATGCAGCACAGATGGATATTAGCAAGGTCTCTGTATAGACGCCAGCAATAGAGGTGGTAACATTGCCCTGAGAGTTTTCTCCTGAAACAAATCAGATAAAGAAGAGAAAGCATTGCCAAACTTGGCCATGACAGAGGAAGTGGTCCAATAATAGACATCTCGATGGATACATATATATGATTCAATATCGTGTGACCTTTACCTTCAAACTCACTTTCAGAAAATATATTCTAAGTGGGTGCCAAGGATATTGCTGTTTACTCTCTACTGACTTCCATGAAAAGCAACACTATTCCTCTGCATCTCAGTCATCAATACGTACATTTATGAAAGAGTTTGGCTATTGTCAATTCTAATGCTGTTAAAAAGAGTGTGAGCATAGCTTACTTTTTTCCCCTCATTTTACTCCTACTTGTGTATTGCTTTGGCATATACTATTAGTGCATTGCTGTGACTTCCAAAGCTTCTCAGAAAGTAAAAACTTGGACTGTTAAGAGACTCCAGCATTTGAAATATGTTTTAATGCAAACTGTCTCCCTGAAGACCTCTATCCATAGCTAAGATAGTTGTATCCGAAAGCTTTGTGCTTACTTCTTTGCAGTGCTATTTGTAAACATTGGCATAGTAAGAGTGATAAATTTCTATGGAATCATCTTTATCAAACATACATTATAGAAGTAGAACTTATTCCAGCCAACTACATTATCATGAATAACATTTTCTATATTTCTTTGAAACTATACAATAGAAACAATATTTTCTTAAACATTAAGTATCCCCATAGATTGGTCCAATGAAATACTGCCTGGAATGAAGGCTTCAACTTTAAATATAATTATTTAATCAAATTCAGTAAGACAATCATGGGGCAAGTACATTATTAATGTTACATGGCTTTTATTATTATTATTATTGCAAAAATTAGGATCCTTGGTTTTTGTGGCCTTATTCTATTTCAGTTAGATATAATATCTCCTGGTCTTGTGTGCTTTTTACATACAAAAGGGGTAAAATAGTTATTGTAAAGAATAATGATTGAATAGATGTGCTTAGAGTAATGTCTGACACGAAGCAACCGCTCTGCCCAGCACGGTGGCTCATGACTGTAATCCAGCACTTTGGGAGGCCAAGGCGGACAGATCACGAGGTCAGGAGTTCAAGACCAGCCTGGCCAGCATGGTGAAATGCCGTCTCTACTAAAAGTACAAAAATTAGCCAGGTATGGTGCCATGCACCTGTAATCCCAGCTACCCAGGAGGCTGATGCGGGAAAATTGCTTGAACTTGGGAGGCGGAGGTTGCACTGAGCTGAGATCCCACCATTGCACTCCAATCTGGGTGACAGAGCAAGACCTCATCAAAACAAAAACAAAAACAGAAACAAACAAACAAAAAAACCAAAAACAAACAAACAAAAAAAAACAAAGGCTGTTAATTGCCAGGAAGAAGAGCTTCTACAATCGTTTCATGTGCCTTTAGGCACTCTCTTCCATGTGAGACTCCAAGCAGTCAGCAGGACCATCAAAGGAACCCTTCTAAGACTTAGATATCTATTTTTAATTCTTATACTGCATTTCTACTTTGACAAGGGGAAAAAGCATTGCAGCATATTTTTGAAATGTAAATTTCCAAAGTTACAAAAATTAACCCAACACATCATATGCTCTTTGAATCGGTTAAATTGGCAGCTGTCTTTTAATGATAAAAGACTTACGACATTCTTAGACGATGTCTACATGATGCCAGACAGCTAATTGAGTTAAGGAATTATGGAAGATATCAACTAGTCCTTCCCCTTATTTGCCAGATGAAGAAATGGCAGCCCAGAAATGTGTTGTGATTTATTTACATCAGGGGTTGAGTCTGTTGGTTGTGAGAACTTCTAGCCTAGTTATTTTTTCCACCCCATCTATTTGCCTGAAATTTGGTTTCTTATTGCTGCAGCATTGAAGAGGTGGAACCACTAATAAAAATACTGATAAAAATTGTTTATCCAGAGGCAACTTTTACGGCAACTCAAACTATTTGAAATATGGTTGGAAAATTTGTTATTGAGTGAAAAGGCCATTGCACAATCCAAGTGGATGTTTAAAGCTCGCCTACTAATTCTTCCACACTATCCAGTGTAGTGGTGCTTGTTCATTTTGCTCTTTAGAGTTTCCCTAATTTTCTTTATGCATGCATCCTATTTCATCTTACTTTGGAGAAAATACTAATATTTTATGTCCAGAATATGGCAGATTGGAGCCTTATAGCACAAGAGGCAGGGAAAAGACAGCTAATAGGGATTCACTGATAGGAGAAGAAAGGGTCCCATATTGTTTGAGTTTTAGGTAATGTTTAATGATCTTCCTGGATAACAGATTCTATGAGGATTTTTTTTTGTTTGCTTGTTTAAAAAAAAAAACTGATTTAATGATAACAAAAGGAGAGACAGTAACTTCAGAAAAATATAGATGTGCTAATTCTTACATTTGTAGAGCCCTTTTGATATTAAGGCTCAAGATCTAAAAATGTAATTCTCATTCAAGGCAGTATAAAAATTGTTAGTTCTATATAAACATATTGAATCACTGATGGATTAAAGCATGTTCATCATACTCTAGAAAACAAGGAAATGTGTAATATATTTGATGCCATTTTTATTACAATTGTTAAAATAATGAAGAATAAACCTCTGTTAACTAGAAATCTATGCATGCAGAATGTCTTACCACCTGAATAACAACCAGATAAATGAGGTGTTACTCTCCACAGTCTTACAATAGAGACATGAAAAACCCTTCTTTACACTGGTAACCCTTAATTAAACTGAGTTTTTGGTGTGTCCCTTCAGGAGAAGGTCACCATGTCAACAATAATTAGGGGAAATGGCATTGTGAACAGTACTGGATGAGATGTGGTATATTTCTTATTTTCAATTATTGCCTCTTTGTTTGAATCATTAGCATTTGGCAGATTTGTTACTGAGTTTGTTGTTCTGATTTAAAACTCGGTGTAAGGTTGAATATGTTCTTATCTTGATCTTATATTTCTGCCATGACTTGCATTTCTTGCTGAGTTTCTGACTTGAATTGCTCCATTTTTTTGCTGAGCTTTTGCTTTGTCTTGTTGTATTTCTATCCGGAGGAGTTTCCCTCCGCCTTCTTCTTTTTGTTATATCTCTACTTTGGTCTATTGTATTTCTCTGGCCCATTCATTAGCTTTTTTTTTTTTTTTTTCTTTAAAGTTATTCTCTTGTTCAGTATATGCAGTACCTAATCAATACGCTTCCTTGCTTGCTGCAGGATTTCCAACTTACTGTGTTTTCTGTCAGCTTTGATACTGCCTGAGAGGGGTTTCTGTGCTTTGGCTAATGTACTGTTGTCTAAATTTGCAGTGTTTCAGCTCATTACACTGACTTTAATTTTGATGTATTTGTATTTTATCCAGTTCAAGTCATGTTTCTTTCCTCTATCAATTTAATTACTTTCTGCCTGGGCAACATTGTGTTTATACAATTGCTGCTAAAGCGACAAACGGTTTCTATTTAAATTACCACCCAGAGCATCAGCAGTTCAGCCTAAAAAATACGCAGAACACCTCTGATTGATGTCTTACCTTTCTATGGATAAGGAAATCTAGTCTATTGAGAGGGTCTTCTTTACAGAACATAGTCAAGCCTGGTTTATAGCTGTGGAGTCATTAACAGAGGAGATGAGTATAGGGCTATGGGGTCACTGTATGGCTTCTCTGTAATAAAAAAATATATATGACCAGGTTCTATTCAGTACAAGTCATGTCCTAACAGCAGGAAAAAGTAATCTTTCTTAGGTGTTTAACTTATATTTAGCTGGGCTACCCAAGCTCCCGTTCTTACTTTTCTGTGTGTTATATATATTATACATGTTTCTGGGTTTGAATCTTGTTCTTTCTAATAATTTTGCATTGGGCTGTGTAAGTCAGGAACATTGAATTTCCACTGGGTACATAGAAGTATAGCAACTGGTCTAAAAACAAATAATGTGGGAATCATAGTAACTGTTCCTGTTTTCAAAGACTTGCAATAATGCGAAAAAAAAAAACAAAAAAGGAAAAGCATATGAGCAATACATCTTTGAAAACAGAAACAGTGAAAACACTCCAGTAAATATATAGTTGGTTATTAATAGAATTTTAAATTGTACATCTTGGAGAGGCATAACAATTGCAACAGCTCTTGGAAATGCTTAGGAAACTGAGGCTTATAGGTTTACCTGAACATATGTCATAGATAACATTAATCAACTAGCTAATGAACATGACCAGCAAATGCATTGATTGCCTGATCAGCAAATGCTTCAACTGTTTTGTTTTATAAGACTTAATATGTTTAAACAACAACTTACTCTTTGCCTACTTTTTTTTTAAATGTCCTTCTGTATTTTCTTCAACAAACCATTGTTGAGTCTCTGTGCTTAGCAAAACTATGCAACTGTGCTATTTACCTAGAGGAAGAAGAAAGATTTTTTTTAAGTCAGTTCTTTTCTGGTAAGTATAACTTTTCTAGTATTGGATAATATTTCTGAGCCTCAGTTTCTCATCTGTATAATTGGCGTAAATGAAACATGAGAAACAAATAAAATGATATATTTTCAGCTCAGTGTGTGTCACATGGTGAGAGCCCCGTAAGTTTGTTCTTTTCATTTTGCCTTTCTCTTTTCAGTGTTCAGTCATTTTACTGTCAAATAAACTGAAGTTTCTGGCTATTCTCACACTCAAGATTATTATGATATACCACACTAGTACATCTGACCTTGATAAAAAGCAATTTTCTATAGTTTAATTGTATAGCAATAGATTGGGAAAGTCTCTGTTTCTCACTCTGTAGCTTCTTCTTCCCAGGGCTGGAGTCATTTAATCTCTACCTTTAGGCTCATTCTACCCTGGTCCCTTGGGTCACGAGTTCATCTAGAAAATTCAGACTTATGCTTTAAGGCTCTCAGAAAGTCAATCTTGCAGAAGAATCTGGCCTCCATTTTGTACGCACTTTGTTCAAAGAGCCTCCTAGCACCTTCCCAAGACCCACATGCACCACTCCCATTTTCTCTCTTGGTTCCGGTGATTATGTTCTTGGAAAGCTGCCCAGTATCCTAAAACCAGTATTGCTGCCTGGCTCTTATCAGGCTGCACCCTCGACTAAAGTTGACCCCCTGCACTCATCTTTGGACTCTAGATTTCTATTACACGCACATCCCTTGTGCCAAATTGTGCTGGCTTGTCTGGCCTTCCAAGTTTCACCTATTGTTATGCTTATCTGTCAGTTCAAGTCTCTCTATTCCAGCTCTATCCCACTTCTTTCTTTCTTTAGCCCATGTCCCTCTCTTGGATTCCTGAAACATTCTGAGTACTAGCTACTGCTATGTCCTGCCCATGTGAAAGAATGATACTTTTTTCCCTGCGCTTGCAGCTGGGTAGTCCTACTCCATACCCACCCATGTAAAAATGTCTGGATCCACATCTACCTTTCATAACAGATCTGATGTGCTATTCTAGACAGCTTTACTCCGTGATACATTGCAGACTTTATGTAGGTTAACAAAGCATTATGGTGTCATTCTTGTGACAGCCTTACATTTTCATTATGATTTTTTTGTTTGAGGTCCTTTTCGTGACAAATTCTTTTAAATGAAAATGCTTTTCATGAAGCCCTTTTGGTAGTTGGGAGCCTCACTGGAATGGATTTAGTACAATCAAATTTATGTTCAATATTGAACAACATTGTTACCCATATTTAGGACAGTAGACAGGTAAAGGTTGCAGAATTTTTATGAAATATAAAGCAATATCCACTGTTATAATGAAGCACCCACATAAAATTGTACAATATGTGAGTTTCTTATTCCTCAAATAGTCTAATTGATTGTTCATTGGGCTCACTCAGCCAAAAGTAGAGAGAAACTTTGTACAGACATCATTAGTTTTTCTCCATTTAGAGATTAATCATGAAGAGCTCTGGCTCTTTAATTCTGTAATTTGTATATTTAATGGGCTGCTGCAGAATCTATGACAGTAATTAGCATAGCCTGAAAACTCATTAATACGCAACAACATGATTAATGCAGCATTAATGCAAACATGACTGAAGTTATTTGGGTTATGTAGTAAGAAGATTAAAGCTAAAATGTCCTGTTTGTTTTACCAGTGGTGAGTATAATAGAGTGGCAAAAAAAAAAATATATAAAAACAGGTATCAAATTAGCTGTTTTAAAAAAGAAAAAAAACAGCAAAATTTAAATCAAGGTGATTTTCTTTTTCCCTTAGGTCTAAAATTTGGGCTATAAGTTATGTTCTTTACTTTTATATTTATTCATTCATTCATAAATTTATCATTACTGAAGGAAAGTTCATTCAACCTTTTAGTTTAACATAGTTAACCTTTTAGTAGCTTTAACATAATATTATTAGTCTTACATTGGAAACAATTTTAAAATGTACTAATCTTCGACCAATATATTACACATTTCTGTTTTGAAACTAATATATATTATTGGCTATGCCAAATAATTAAAGGATTTGTTCCTACCTATTCAGAAGTTACATATTATGCACTCTTCTCACTGTGTTCACCTCTTAAATAAATGTTCAAATACTTTATAAAATACTACCGTTAAACTCATTTCTTTTAACAAAACTATCAAATATGACATGTTAAATACTGTTTCGGGATGTAAAAGTATAAAAGTTTTGCTTGTTATTGCTGTCTCGTGTAATCATATTGAAGTCCCCTCATTCTTATTTTTTTTGCTTTTCTTTTTTGAGACGGAGTCTCACTGTATCACCCACACTGCAGTGCAGTGGTGCCATCTTGGCTCACTGCAATCTCCACCTCCAGGTTACGAGCTATTCTCCTGCTCAGCCGCCTGAGAAGCTGGGACTACAGATGCCCACCACCATGCCCAGCTAATTTTTGTATTTTTAGTAGAGACAAGGCCGGGTGCGTTGGCTCGCGCCTGTGGTCCTAGCACTTTGGGAGGTGGAGGCGGGTAGATCATGAGGTCAGGAGTTCGAGACCAGCCTGGTCAAGATGGTGAAACCCTATCTCTACTAACAATGCAAGAGATTAGCCAGGCGCGGTGGTGGGCATCTGTAGTCCTAGCTACTTGGGAGATTGAGGCAGGAGAATCACGTGAACCCGGGAGATGGAGGTTGCAGTGAGCTGAGATAGTGTCACTGCACTCCAGCCTAGGCAACAGAGCAAGACTCCATCGCTAAATAAATAAATAAATAAATAAATAAATAAATAAATAGTAGAGAAGGGATTTCACCATGTTGGCCAGGCTGGCTGCAATCTCCTGACTTCAGGTGATCCACTCGCCTTGGCCTCCCAAAGTGTTGGGATTACAGGTGTGAGCCAAGGCACCCAGCCATTTTTTTTTTTTTTGGCTATTTAGTATGACCTGCTTTAACAGCTGTCCTAAGCTTTTATGACTTATCATTCAATCTTACAGTCAAATGTCAAGAGTCATTAATAATATCTCAAACAATACTTGCATTTTAAGGTTAAGCAATCTTGAATGACTGAAAAAAATATGTATCTGCTTTTTTGTACTTATTTTATTCTAAATCCATGTTAGAAAAATGTTTATGATTTTATCCTTTTTCAATAAAACATATCAAGTGAATATCCACTAAGTACCTGACTCTTGGCTAGGTGTTGAGGAGGAAAAGCAAATTCATCATTGTATGTGCACTTGGAAATAACCATTTGGGAGAAGAAAGGCTCCTTTCAACCTAGGGATGTCTATAGATAGGAATGAAACTGCCCCATAGAAAGAAAGTGTATCAACGTTGCTTGCTACCAACAGATGTCACTGTTAGTGGTTTGTATCACAACTGTATTTGTGGGACCAATAGATTTGCTAACATTGTCAGAAGGTAGTCTGTTTGTACTGAGAAGAGCCTCTGTTAACTCAGCGAAATGATATACATGCTCAATTTTGTTTAATTATCTTGTCAAAATTTCTGGAAAAAAATAAAAATTTCTTTATATGGGATATTTCATTTAATTAAAATACATCATCTTTTGCCAAAATTAATATATATAAAATTAAATTGTAGTAGAACTTTAAAGCAACATAGAATTCCTATTGCTTTGAATAATTGTTTATATTTAGTATTATATTATATGTATATTGTTATAGATACTGTATATATAATGTTATATGTTATATACTGTAATATTACAGTAGTTAACTGATGATACTCACAAAGCTAAACAACTCAATTCTACTGAAATATATCAGATTTTGATGTATTTTTAAAAGGGAGGACCTAGAAACAGAGAGAAAATGCATCAGTGGGTAAAATCATTTACCTCTAATGTTTTATTTCACGTCTATGGTTTTTAGTGTACTAGAGAACTCTTTAATCAGACCATTACCAAATTGAATACATGGCTACTTAGTGATTACCGAACTATTTAGTTACGGAGTTGGAGAGAACTCCTTTTAAAAAATAAGCCGTTTTGAATAGTTCATATAAGATCATCCTAATAAATAAAATGGAACAGAATGTGTTTGCCACATAACAGCTTAGCGATTTTTAATTTCTGTATTGTGACGAAACAACCAGTTTTTCTAGAATGTAGCCAGTCCTTTGTTTCTCAGAAGCTGTGCAGACTTGTGGCATTCAGTCCTAATGCTGCTATAACAGTGTTTCTAAACACTAGTTCAGAAATTAGACATTTTTGTGTAGTCTCTAGGCACAGCCAAGAGTTTAACACTGTACGTGGAGAGAAACTTGCTTTTTTCTGTGGATGTCACCCATAGGACTTGTTGAGGTCCTTAATGGGTGGCTGACAGGATGAACTGGGCATTCAATATTAAAGGGTGGTATCATAGTTAGCAAGGGGGTTACCCCAGCAGAGTTTGTTTCCTGATTGGGGTTACCCAATCAGGAATTGTTTAGAGCCTAGATCTTGAGAAAGTGAACAAGAACCATGTTGACTAAAGATAAAAAATGAAAACCAGGTATTGTCATTTTAAACTCTGAGCTCTTGGAGTGGCAGTCATGTCTTTTCCATATTATTATCTCCAGTGATGAGCATTGTCTGTTGGAGACACTCAATATACATTTCTTGAATAGAGTAAGGACTTACAGGACTTTGACACAGAACTAAGTTTCTGTGTGATAGAGGACTGTGTGCTCATGAGAAGCTGGACTGTGTAGGTGAGGATGCTAAGGCTTCTGTTCCCATAGAGAAGTCCTTGAGATGGCTCTAGCTGCTGGATCCCTTTTTCTTGGACTTTGCAGGTATTCAAGGTGTCTCTAGTTAGAAGCTTTATGTTTTGTAATGGGTTAAATAGTGCTAAAATATATAGTTCTTTGCTGTTTATACCAAATTGAAGGTCTCTCAGAACAAATACAGTGAACAGATTTTAATAATAATAGCTAATACTTATATAGGGCCAAATAGTTGTAGGTACTTTTCATGTATTTAACTCATTTAATCCTCCCAAAAGACTTGTGAAGGAAGAAACTATCATTGCCCGCTTATAGAGGAGGATATTAGGTGTAGAAAAGTTAAATGATTTGTCCAAAGTTACATATAAATTAAGTGCTGCCCCACAACAGGCCCCGGTGTGTGATGTTCCCCTTCCTGTGTCCAAGTGATCTCATTGTTCAATTCCCACCTATGAGTGAGAACATGTGGTGTTTGGTTTTCTGTTCTTGCGATAGTTTGCCGAGAATGATGGTTTCCAGCTGCATCCATGTCCCTACAAAGGACATGAATTCGTCCTGCTTTATGGCTGCATAGTATTCCATGGTATATATGTGCCACATTTTCTTAACCACTCTGTCATTGATAGACATTTGGGTTGGTTCCAAGTCTTTCCTATTGTGAATAGTGCCACAATAAACGTACATGTGCATGTGTCTTTATAGCAGCATGATTTGTAATCCTTTGGGTATATACCCAGTAATGGGATGACTGGGTCAGAGTGGGGAGGGATAGTATTAGGAGATATATCTAATGTAAATGATGAGTTAATGGGTGCAGCAAACCAACATGGCACATGTATACATATGTAACAAACCTGCACATTGTGCACATGTACCCTAGAACATAAAGTATAATTTTCAAAATAAATTAATTAATTAAGTGCTGAAGCTAGTTTTTGAAAGCTTGGCTCTAGCATTTGTTTTTTAACCATTAAGCCAAACATCAAATTCCCCTTCCCACACTTTTTTTTTTCACTTTAACCAAAGAAATATCTTAACAAAATGACTCCTTTGGAGGGGGAATACGTGCATATATATATATAGTCAACATGCTTCTTGTTCACTTTCCCAAGATCCAGGCTAGATCTAGGCTCTAAACAATTCCTGATCTACAAACTCTGCTGGAGTAATTCTAACTATGATACCACCCTTTAATATTGAATATTGAATGCCCAGTTCATCCTGTCAGCCACCCGTTAAGGACCTCAACAGGTCTTCTGGATGACATCCACAGAAAAAAGCAAGTTTCTCTGCATGTACAGTATATATATACACACACACACACACACACACACACAGATATATACACACACATATATATCTGTAAAAACACACATATATATATATCTATAGATCTGTGTATACATGCATACATATCTGTATGTATATATAATCTATATATACACATATATAATCTGTATGTATATATGCCCCATATATACACATATAATCTGTATGTATATATGCCCCATATACACACATATAATCTATATGTATATATACCCTATATACACACATATAATCTATATGTGTATATACCCTATATACACATATAATCTATATATATACATACAGATATATATGCATATATACATATATAGACATATATACACACAGATATATACACACACACAGATATATATATATATCTGTATTCAGTAGAAGTAAAAACTGTTTAGAAATTAGAGGAATATATACATAATTCTAATATATATATATATAAGAGGAATATATATATATATATCTGTGTGTGTCTGTCTGTGTGTGTACGTATGTCTGTATTTCTCTGTGTGTATGAGGTCAGAGTGAGGACCAAGAAGCTATTTTTTCTCTAAAGTGGTTCATATATTGTAAGTGATTTAATTGAGGGAAGATATAGTTGTATTAGCTAAAACACTTAAAAGTTTATAAGTAGGGTGTCTACACAAAGGCAAACATTCCTCTAATTTCTAAACAGTTTTTACTTCTACTGAACTGAATGTACCTAATATTTTAGTATCCTGATGATTAAAGTGTGAGGAATGAATTAATAACCAAGTTCAAATACATGTATTGTTACCATGCAGATCTGTTAATAGTTCTCAATTCCCACATCAGTGTGAACTAAGGAAAATGAAATTAAGTTGCATTAAGAATGTGCTCAGTTGTATATAAAGATTTACTTCCTGATAGTAACAGTGATTATATAATTATATGGTTTACTGAAACAGTTGTGAGATTTTGTTCTTTCATTCATTTGACATGCATTATTGGAATCTTAGTATTCTGAAACTATGTATTTGGAGATAAATATCGAAGTCTGACCATAATGATAGTTTAGGTATTCCTTGGCCTGGAAGGAGGACACTGGTTCATTTTATTAACATGTTCTTTGTCTGTGGAGAGTCCTCCACAATGTCATTTTAGTAAAATACTGGATCTTTAGTAAACCATGACTACCAAAGACAAAGTGTCATTCTAGGCAGCCAAAGGACTTCTTGCCCTACTCCTGACTAGCAAAATAAAGTAGCTTGGGATAAGGGAGGTAATGGCCATGAGTTTAGTCATTTTCATACTTATGCTAAATCAGCTTCTCTCGGGAGCACCTCCTTCCTTTCCTTTCTCTGTTTAAATGAGGGGGAGTATGATATGACTATTCTAGCACACTCAAAATTAGATGTGTGATCAAGTATTGATCTGCAGGAAGTTCCTAATCCTGTCTGATGTTTTCTGTGTTACCTTTTTTTTTTTCTTTTGTCATAATGTTAGAATGTTAGCCAGTTCCTTCATTTTGTTATTCCCTTACTTTTTAAGGCAGGGTTCTTCTGTACAAGAACCCTGCAGTGACCCTAACGTTGTCTTCAAAATGGAGGGTCAGAATCCGAAGTGAAGACTGTGACTGTGAGTTCATTGTGAGTTAACAGTCTATTATTTAAAAGTACAACAAGAAAAATGGTTTTGCTTTCATTCCATTTCTGGGACTCTAATGTTTTCCAAAGGAGTCTGGAATAAAGTATTGTATTGGTCCAATTGCTTGGGATCCACTGAGATTGTTACTAGAGTGGGCTTTGGTGTAAAACCCCCAAAGTAGAATTCTTTAATGTCCTTTTGGATCATTGAACACTTTCTACAATTATGCTTGACATGGACGCCATTGAAATCATTCCAAGGTCAAGGTCACTCAGCAATTTTACTAATGCTTCAAGTTAGTGGAATTTTATTTTTCCCCCCATAATGCTTGTTTTACAAAATAAAATACAGTATATTTTAGTAGATATTGTAAGATCAATTTTTGAAATTTCTTTTATCAAAATAAATTAATATAAATTTAATTTCATGAAGTATCTGTATGTTTATATATGTAAATGTGCAATTACAAATATGAAATACAATTTATATACATGTGTCTATGCATGCACCTGGATCTTATTTGGTATAAATAAGGTATAAAATATACTTTATGAGGTATAAAACATGAAATGCAAACTAATGTGTGTTATGAAAATGTGTAAAAAGTTATTTTTTAATTTTATGGAAACACAGAGTAATGATAAAAATTCAATTTTATTAAAAATATTTTTGTAACTACAATTACTACTAACATTTTGCTTTAACCTAAGCTTAAATGCTTTATTTGCTAGAGTCACTTGTTAAAATACTAAAAAGTTTATAAGGTATCAAGGTAAAATAGAAATTATTTCAAAAAACAAAAATGCATGCTGAATTTTCTCTCCTGCTTTATAAAACAAGCAAGTCTTTTATGTAGATTTCTACAATTCATAATTCACTTGCCATTAAATGACACTCTATTTATATTTTAGACTATTATGACTTCAATTCGAGACACAATTGTTTTCCAAAATGAATTCAATGTGGGGTGTATTTATGTAATAGATGAATATAGCTATTAAGGTGATTGGAATTGAATAAATGTAGTATGTATAAAGGGAGGATGAAAATGTACAACTATTACATTTTGATAGAAGCATTCTGATTAAGAAAAGTATTTTTATAATAAACTCAAGTATATTTTTATAATTTACTTTTTAATAATATACTCTGATTTTAAAAGTCTCTTTTATAATGTACTTTTATATACTTTTTCTTAAGGAATCTTGATCTTGTATTAACAATTGCATACATATCTTGGTGCCTAGCACAGTGGCTCATGCCTGTAATCCTAGCACTTTGGGAAGCTGAAGAGGGAGAATTGCTTAGTCCAGGAGTTCTAGACCAGCCTGGGCAGTGTAGTGAGACCCTGTTTCTACAAAAAAGTTTTTTAAAAATTAGCTGTGTGATGGCACATGCTTGTAGTCCCAGCTACTCAGGAGGTTGAGGTGGGAGAATTGCTGAGGATTGTTTGAGTTCAGGAGGTCAATGCTGCAGTGAGCTGTGATCATGCCACTGCACTCAAGCCTTACAACAGAGCAAGACCCCATCTCAAAACAAAACAAATGAAACAAAAATAAATAAATATCTTGGTATGTAAGGGCAATTTGGGGTTGATGATTTGGAGAGGGATGGAAAGATACATAGATACCTATATCTACATAGATAGAACTCTATATATGCATATGGATACAGATATAAATAGATATCTACATGTAGATAGATGCTTATCTATGAAAATACACATCTAAATAACCATAGATATCTATTAATATCTATCTGTATCTATAAATTTTAACTTAAAACTGTATATACATATAAGCCTAGAGTTCTGTATTTGTAGCTAAGATTAAAAAGCTATTCAGGGGAAGACCTGAGCTGTTCTTTTATGACATCTGGTGGCATTTCATATTTGATGTATTGGTTGCTACTGATGTTTGCATTGGTGAATCTTTCCACTGGAAATTTCATTTCTTCATGGTTTACCCCTCAACTAAAATGTTTTCTTTCTGGATAATATCCCCTGACTGCTTTCTTCCTCTTTTAGCCTAAAGTTTCCTAAAATTTTAAATGCATTGTAGTCAGCTTTATTCACCTTTCACAGTCTAGCAACTCAAGAAGTGTATGCTAAGAGGAGGAATAAAATTATGTAAAAAATGAAGTAGAAACATAGTTACCTAGGACAAAAATAATAAGTGGACAAACCAAGAGTAAATATTTTACTTAAGGGTTTAAAAGTGATATCCATTTTTGCTAGTTAGGAACAATGAATAATGCTTATCACCTCCACTGTCATTTAGTGTTGTTCTGGATGATATAACCCATGTGTAATGACAGAAAAAAGAATTATGGCTGTTGAAAAGGAATAGATGAAATTATCAACTTTTTCCAGAAAATAAATTTATACCTAAAAAAACCATCAAAACCTATTATAAATAACAGAAGTGCAATAAGATGGCTGGCTAGTTATAAATAAATACATAAAAATAAATATTTTTTCTATAATTCAGCAATAATAAATCTGAAAATAATCTGATTCTGAAAATCAAATAAATATATAATAAGTACTATAGCTTAACAAGAAATGTGCAGGATCTGTTTAAGGAAAAGAGAAAAGAACTTATGATAATTATTTTAATATTAATACAAAAGAGTGAATGAGTTGATAGGTAGCCAAAAGCAGAATTTTTAAAATTTACTAAAAAAAGCAATTTTTAAAGTAAACTTATAAGTATCTAAGAAAGAAAACTGGAATATATCCCTATCTCATTTGACATGTCAAAATAAATTACAAATTTTATATTTAATACTTTACTTTTTCCAGAAAATTAAATATAAAAATACAGAAAATGAATGGGAAAAATATAAGTAAGTTACAAATTCTGGGCTAGGAAGCCCAATGATAAAAAGCAAAGGCAGATACCATTATTGAAAAATATTAGATTTTAAAATAAAAATAGACCCCCTTTTTATATTTAAAAATAACATTTAAAAGCCATTGAGTAAAAATAAGTAAATGACTGTAACACGTGACAGACAATGAACCAATGCCCTTAATGTGGAAAAACACTTACAAATCAATAATAAGGATGCACAACTGACAAAAAAGTATCCAAATGAAGAACTATGATGAAAGTTCAAAGTCACTATTCGTCTTGGAAATACAAATTAAAACTAGAGTAAGATTTCATTTAAATCTATCGAATTTGGTGTCTCTCAGAAATGCCAGGCCAAACTATTCGTAATGCTAGAAATGTTTTGCCTAACAGTGGTTGAAAACTATTTGTAATATATGGAAAGGAAATTACACAAGTTGAGAATTTTCTTGCTGTGAACACAGAAATGAAAAGGCGGTTAGATGACAATTTCACTTCATTAATTTATAAGTTCACGCACTACTACAGATTTTAGAGATCATGCAGTTCAGTATCTCCATTTAAGAGTAGGAACCTATGGGCTATTCTGTTCAGGAAATGAGAACTACAGCATGTATATGTGTTTCATAAAGTGTCTGGTGGATATTACTTTATTTCTTTTTTTTTTTTTAATCATTTGGAGATTGGAAAGCATGTTCAGTCCTTATAAGGGTCACATTTAGACAGCTACAGATTTTAATTGCTCCAAGGAAGGAATGGGGAATTATTTCAAAAGATGAAAGAAAACGTTCTTTGATCTAAAAGCAGAACTACCATTTGACCCACCAATCCCATTACTGGATATATACCCAGAAGAATATAAATCATTCTACCATAATGACACATGCTCACGGGTGTTCACTGCAGCACTATTTACAATAGCAAGGACACAGAATTAACTTAAATGCCCATCAATGGCAGATTAGATAAAGAAAATGTGGTAAATATACAGCATGAGATACCATGCAGACATGAAAAAGAACAAGATCATGTCTTTTGAAGGAGCATACAGCTGGAGGCCATTATCCTTAACAAACTAATGCAGGAACAGAAACCTAAATACTGCATGTTCTCGCTTATAAGTGCGAGTTAAATGATGAGAACTTGTGAACACAAAAGAACAACAGACCCTGGGGTCTATTTGAGGGTGAAAGGAAGGAGAAGGGAGAGGAGCAGAAAACATTGGGGATTGGGCTTAATTCTTGGATAATGAAGTAATCTGTTCGTCGAACCTCCGTGACATGAATTCATGTATGTAAAAACCCTTCACATGTACCCCAGAACCTAAAATAAAAGTTTTTGTAAAACACATTTCTTTGTTTTATACAGATGAGAATGAAATCATTGCTCAACACTTGTTGTACATTAAAGCACATTTTTCTTGTTTTTTTTTTTTTTTTCCTCAGGTATTTCCCTACTTTTTATCCTAATCTATACTTCCATTGTAATTTTTAGAATGCTAATCAAATATTTATTGAATTATTTTATAGTAAGCAACTGAAAAAAATTTAATTTTCAAAAGGAAGAAAAATACATGTTTAAATAGTAAGATAACACAACTTTGGTATTCTAAGGAATGTTTGGGGATTCATTCCAGGGCACTCATATTTTCAGGTTAGTTTTCAACTGTTCTTTTGTCAAGTGTAATCAATGGAGATTTTGTTATTCATGTATTTATAGAGCTGGTTAGCCATAAATATTTTATGAATGGAGACATTTCTAGCACCACCTAATGGCAGTCAAGTAAAAAGAAAAAGTTTTTCTAATTTAGGAACTGTTTTGCATAATTTAAATTAAACTATATAGCCAGAGTTATTTCTATATGAAAATAAACTTTTACATTCCCTAATGCACTAACTAGGCAGTGGAAATCCATCTCTGAGCAATTGGATTGAGTAGGAACGAAGCTAAAGGGATATTTGATAATGAAACCAAAGGGGTTTCTGCTGTCTTTATGTGTGCAAGAATAAGAAAATACCCAGCTAATAGAATAAATCATTTTATGTGAAACTTTTCTTTTAGTTTCAGGAGCCTATGCATACTATATTTTCCATACTCTAGTTTCCTGAAAAAAGTATAGTTTGAGTATTATATTGGCATATTTTGTTTGTCTTGTTTTTCAGCAGTTATTTATACATCTTTGACTACTATTCTACTAGTTTAATGAAGTATTTTTTTTAAGTTTCTGATAGATTTTTTAAAACTGAGTCATATCATTCTGATTATAATACTGGAATTTTCTGTTGAATATGAGTCAAAGAACATGCTTTAGATCTGTAAGCTCTACTCATTTATTTAATGTGTTTCCTAGTAGGATTTGAATAATGTGTTGTCTGTCATATCCTTAGGATTGAGATCAATGAATTTGGTTAATATATCTGAAGGAGAAGGAGAATTTAGCGATAGCACCAGATTCTGACACCTTTCATCTACGCTTCAACACTTTAGTTTGGTACTTCCTTCTATGATCTAAACAGGGAATAGTAGACCGACTGCAGATACAGGTAGTTTTTTGTTTGTTTGTTTGTTTCTTTGTTTGTTTTTTTGAGATGGAGTCTCACTGTGCCACCCAGGCTAGAGTGCAGTGGCACGATCGCGGCTCACTGTAACCTCCAACCTCCGCCTCCAGGGTTCAAATGATTCTCTTGCCTCGGCCGCCTGAGTAGTTGGGATTACAGGTGTGCCAACATACCCAACTAATATTTGTATTTTTGATAGAGATAGGGTTTCACTGTGTTGACTAGGATGGTCTTGAACTCCTGACCTAAAGCGATCCCCCTGCCTCGACCTCCCAAAGTGCTGAGATTACAGGCATGAGCCACCACGCCCGCCAGATACAGGTAGTTACAAATATCAACAAGAAATAGACAGTCTGGTGGTGGTAGTAGTGTCAAGAAAGTGCTTTCTCTTTGACTGTAATTTCTTCCTTTTTATGAATATTTATTTATTGATGCCCTGTAATGCCCTTCACTTCATTGTGCACCCTCTGAATTTTAATTCATTCTTCACAGTCCAGCTTAACCATCACAGCTTCTGTGAACTTTTTCTGTATATCATTTTGTTCTCGTTTCAACAAAATTCATCACTTTTTTGCTATTTTATACCTGTAGATTACATATCCCTCGTGTACTGGGTCTTTATAATATTTTGTACTCATTTGAATACAAATACTTCCACTACTATAGGACGGGTTTCCCTTAAAATAAGTATTATGTCTTTCTTGTTTATTTTTATTATTCACAGCAAACATGTATTTTGGTGAAAGCAAAGGCAAGTTAATGGAACTAATGTATCTTTAAGTTATTGTCTACTGTTTATTTTCTCTAGTTTTATATTTTAATGTAGGTTTATGTTTTCATTTCTTCCTTTCATTAATCAATTTTTTAAAATTCCTGCTAAAAGTTAACTACTATTTGTTGTTAGTTTTTGTTTTGTTTTGTTTTAGAGACAGAGTTCCACTATGACACTATCTTGCTCAGGCTGGACTCAAACTCCTTGGTTCAAGCCATCTTCCTGCCTTGGGTTCCCAAATAACTGAGACTATAGGCATATGCAACTGTGCCTGGCTGGGTTTTTGTTTTGTTTTGTTTTTTGTCATTTTTAACTTCATATAATAGTTGATTGACTTTTCTAAACCCATGGATTAATATCTGTTCCTAAAGTAAAAAATTGTTAACCTTGTTATTGAAGGCTAAAAAGAGAAAATGTCTGGCTTAAGGGCTATCCTAAATTTTTGAAAAATTCTTAAGAGAATATAATCATCTATATGAAGAATACATTTGGAAAATACAGGTATATTTTTAAGTAAGAGAGATTTAGAATTTACAAGAAAAGATCTTGAATATGAAGATGATTAGACAATTGAACAAATATGTAGATAAATATGTCAATTTTTACAAAACATAAAATAGCATTAAAAAGAGAAGAATTTATCACTACTGTCACTTACCACTGTTGCAGAGGTCCAATTAATGCAACAAGAAATAGGAGTTTAAAAGTTGGACATAAATTGATCAGATAATTATTATTTTCTGATAATATTTCCTGTAAAATCCAAGATAATCCATTGAAAATATAGAACCAGTTGAACAATCTACAAATTGACTGGAGTCAAGAGAAATATATATAAAACAATTGCATTCATGTTCTCACAAAATTACTCACAAAGTAATTAGAAACTTCTGTTTCAAACTGGGATGTAGAAGAGTGAGAAAGAACTTCACTTTCATGGTAACAACAAGAAACACCAGACTGAGTAAATATCTCTGTCTATGAGGCTATCTCAGGAGAAGCAATGTAGAAAACCCTGGCTGAACTGAATTTTAGGAAGAAATAAGTGCATCATAGGTGATCAAAGTGCTGTGGCAGTTTCCATATCTGAGTCTAAGCACTTGTTCAGATAGTGGAGGAGTATGCTACTGTAGATGGGGAAAATTCTAAAGGTCAAGGGGAAACCATCGACCCTTAAACAACAATGTGGCCTAGTAAGATGAAATGAGATCTAGAAGTATAAATGCCAAAGCAAGTAGCTCAGTCCCAGATTCCACTATTATCCTCCACACTTGAATTTTGCCAAGATAATGTCAGTTGAAGAGGCCCTAGAAGTGGATTTCTATGAAATCTTGCCATGATTGGATTCCAGAATTATGAAGAAATTTAATCCAAATATGAACCAAAAATATTTATAATCCCAGCCAAGTCCCCTAATAGCTCAAATATGGATAAGATCCAAAAGGTGGCATCACCAATGGTTGAAGGTTGAGCTAAACACAGGTGAACTAAATATAATTAAAGCTCAACTTCAGTTCTACATAGTCAGTAGAAATATATCCACAGATTGCCAAATTACTGTAATGAGAAAGCAAATAATTTAAAGCAAATATTGTAAACATTTAAAAAAAGGTAAAATTCATATAATGGGTGAAAAGATAAAATATTTTAAGAGATAAATGATGGCTCTAAGAAGAAATAAAATGGAAATTCTAGATCTGAAAAGTATAAATTTACAATAAAAACTTTATTGGATAAGTATAATAGCAAATTGGTCAGCGCAGAATAAAAGATTAATGAATTTAAACACATACCATTATGAAGTAACCGAACAAAAATAAAGAGAAAAACAGGTTAGAAAAAATAAACAGATCGATAACATGTGGAATAGTATCAGCAGATTTAACATGCATGGAGATGTGGGTTCCAGGAAGAAGAAATAGGCAGAAAAATATTTGAAGAAATAATTGATGCTAAATATTCAAATTTGATGATGAAACAACCTAAAAATGCAAGAAGCTCAATGAATTCCAATTAGAATAAATATACTACAACCACATATTATATACTCACAGTCCAATTACTAAAAAAAAGATTAAGGAAATAAAAACCTTAAAATCAACTAGAGAAAAGGAAAAAGACACTGCGTAGAAGAGAACAATGAAAGGAATGAATGCTAACATTTCGTCAAAAATAACTGAGGCTAGAAGATAATAGAATATCTTTAGAAACTTTAAAACACCAATCTCAATTCTATATTCAGTGAAATTTGAGAATTTCACTGTTATTCATATTGTTCAAAAATAATTTGAAAGACATTTTTAGATTAAATAAATGAGTTACTATATCATGAATAGTCTTGTATTACAAGAAGTGCTGAAACATTTTTAGGCTAAAAAAATACCAATAATAAATGTGAGGAAAGGATGAAGGAAAATGGAAATTAAAAATATAAATAAACAAAAAATATTATTAAAAATTCTTTTGAAGACATTAGATTAGTGAAAACAAGAAATTTAAATATATTCTGCAGTTTACAACATATATGAAATTAAATGGTATGAAAAAATAATACAAATAATTGGACAAGAGTAAATGGAGAGTATGTTGCTGTAAGACTCTTATATGTGAAGAAGTATAATGTTAATTTGTGATAGTATGCGAGTTAAGAATACATATGATGATCCTTAGAGAGCTGTTTTAAAAAGTCTAGCTAGGGAGATGAAAAAGGTATCAAAATGGAATGTTAAGGTAACTCCTCTAATCCATAACAAGATAGGGAAGGCACAGCAAAGGAGCAAAGAGCAAATGCAAAAAAAAAAAAAAAAAAAAAAAAAAAAAAAAAGTAGAAGAAGAAAGTAAGAAAAGAGAGAATTCAAATAGCAAGATGGTAAAATTAAGTTAGAAACATATTAATAATTATGTTGAATATAAATGCACATAACACAGTAATAAAAAAGAATACATTATTAACCTGGCTAAATGAGCAAGACTCATAAAGTGTGTACAAGAAACACACTTTAAGTACAAAAACATAAATCGCTTAAAAGCAAAAGGATGGAAAAAAGAAACCATGAAACATTTATCATAAGAAAATGGTAGTGGTGATATTTATATCAGCCAAAATAACCTTTAAGACCAGTAATATTACTAAATAGGCATTTTGTAATGATAGTCAATTGATTAAGAAGAAATTATCCTAAATGTGCTTATATGTAGTAATAGAGTTTCAAAATACATAAAGCAGAAGTTTACAAACTAAAGGACAAAACAGACATACACATCTAGATGTGTATAAGAGACAGGTAATAGAGTTTCAAAATACATAAAGCAGAAGTTTACAAACTAAAGGACAAACCAGACAAATTCTCTCCCATACCTCAAGATTTTTAAATGACTTTCTTAGCACTTAATAAAAGAAGTTGATAAAAATCGGTAAAAATACAGAAAAATAAAACACACTATCAACAAACTAAAGTGATAGTTATTGTACATTTTATACAAAACTGGAAAATAGCTATTGTTTTTCAAATGTACATGGAAAGTATGTACATTTGAAAGTATATACACTACAAATATTCCACAGGTAATATGCTGGGCCATAAAACAGTCTTTTTTTTTCTAGTTTTTTTTTTATACTTTAAGTTCTAGGGTACATGTGCATAACGTGCAGGTTTGTTACATATGTATACTTGTGCCATGTTGCTGTGCTGCACCCATCAACTCGTCAGCACCCAACTACTCGTCATTTACATCAGGTATAACTCCCAATGCAATCCCTCCCCATAATAGGCCCCTTAATATATTTCAAAAGTTGAAGTCAGAGTATATTCTCTGTTTACATAGAATTAAATTAGAAATCAATCTGATAATGCTGTCTGGAAATTTTCTAAGTACTTCAAATTAACACATTCCTAAATGCCCTACCAATTAAGAAAAAGGGATTTTTTTTTAACAATTAAAATATAAAGTATAACATGAGCTTTTTGGTATGCACCTCAAGTAATGCCTGGAGAGAAATGTATGGGTTAAATGGTTATCTTAGAAGAAAAAAGTCCAAACTTTCCTAAGCTGCTTCTTAAAACAGGCAAAAAAGAACAAATTAAGCCCAAAGTAATAAGAAATAATAATAATAATAAAAAGACAAAATTGGATATCAATGAAATAGAAACAGAAAGCGAAGCCCAGAATTGGTTTGCAAGAATGATGGGTGTTGGGGAGTGGAGAGTGGTAAGGGGAGAGAAGGAGGAGGAGAGAGAACAGGAGAGGAAGAGAGAGAGAGAAATATTTTGGATTAATTTAAAAAATCTATCAATATGATTTACCACATTAATAGAGGTAATAGTATAGAAAAATATCATATTATCTCAATAAAGTTGGAAAACATTTTACAAAATTTTATACCTACTCATAAAGAAAACTTTCAGCATACTAAGTACAGGAGAGATAAAGGACCACTACAAATATTCTACAGAATATATATACATAAATATATGTGTGTGTGTACATATGTGTGTGTGTATATATGTATATATGAAATGTACACTACAAATATTCTACAGCTAATATGCTAATATGCTGGGCCATAAAATAGGCCATATATATATATATATATATGTATGTGAAATAGTGCATGTTTTGCTTTTCAGATAGGGATCAAGTTTTCATTCAAACTTTATCAGTAGTTTTAGCCACTGCTAAAACAATACTGTAACATAAAAGTCATAAATATTGAAAAGGAAAAGAAAATGTATTTATTTGTCATCGACATAATTTTGTATGTAAATGCTTTAAACAATCCTCAAAAAAGTGTTAAAACTAATAAATGAACTTAGAAAGATTGCAGAATACAACATTAATATAAATAAAATTAATTGAACATACACTAACAATAAACAATTTAAACAAATAAAATTGGATTTAGAAGAATATTCAAAAAAGCACTTAAATTTAACAAAATAAATGGAAATATTTGTATAGTCAAAGCTATAAAACATAACTTAGAAAAATCAATGTAAGCCTAAATAGATGAAGATTTATCATGTTTGTGGATGAAAAACAAGATATTGTTAAAATAGCCATTTTCTTGAAGTCAATTTATTCATTTAATGTAATTCCAATCAAAATTCAAGCAAGTTTTTTATGAAGAATTTCCCAAGTTGATTCTACAAGTTGAAAGAATATGCATGAGACCTGGAATATCCAAAATACTATTGAATAACGTATTTAAAAATTGGCCAACTTAGTCATCTTATTTCAAGATTTAAAATAAAGCCATAATAATTCAGGCTTTATAGTATTTGTGTAAGTACTGGCAAATTAATCAGAAATAGACTCAGACTTCCAATGTCAATTAAAATTTGAGCGAGCTAAGACAATTCGATGGGGAGAGTACAATCTTTCCAACATAGTATTGTATAGTGTGTAGTAGTCAAAAAAAAAATAAAGCCTGACTCCCACTTCACATCATTCATACAATTTAATTTGAGATGGATTCATAGACCTAACAAACAAAAGCTGGAATTATAAAGCTTCTAGAAGAAAAATGAGAAAATATCTTGATCATCTTGGTGTTGGTAAAGATTTCTCAGACAAGGTACAAAGTGCTAACCATTAACAAATGATAAATTCAACTTCATCAAAAATATTAAGAAAATGAAAAGGTAAGTCAAAGACCGGATTAGGCTAGGTATATGTTTAACTTAGAATATACCAAGCAGCTTTCCAAAATGATTGTTTAGTTTTGCATTTACATTAGCAATGTATGAGAGTTTTCATTTCATCACCTGTTCAGCAGAATTTTGTGTTTTTAATTTTAGCCATTCTAGTGGGTACAGAGATGTGTCTCACAGTAGTTTTAATTTGCATTTCCCCGATGAATGATGACACTGAACATCTTTCTTGTGAGCCTTGGTTATTTGCATATCAGAATTTTTAGTCAAGTGATTGTTTAGACGTTTTACTCATTTTCCGTTGGGTTGCTTGGCTTTTTATTGAGTTGTAGGATTTTTTTTAACATATTCTACATGTCAATTCTAAGAATATAAATTTCTGATCAAAGATTTAAACAATTTATAGTAACTTTTTAGCAACTTTTTCATTCATACTAGGAACTTATATTTCAGGTTCCTTCTCTTGATTTGGATTTTGGAAGACAAAATTTTCATCAGCCGAAATGTATTAGTTCTTTATTTCTTTTTGTTCTTACAATACCTTTGTATGGCTATTACCTGACAATTTCCAATCATTTTGAAATGTCTAACATTTTCCTGTATCTGCAATAACAAAGTTAAGTTGACTAGAATAAAAGATTTTGGATGGCTTTTTACGTTTCTTAGTTCAAGAGAGACACATTTGGTTTTTGAAAAATATTTGTGTTGAAGTCTAACACACATACAGAAGAGTGCAAAAAGTAGCAATGCACAGGTTGACCCATTTTTATAACCTGGACAGCCCTGAATACCCAGCACCCACAGTACAAATAGAAGACTACAGGGCCCCCAGTGGGCCTGCCTTGTGCCCTTTCTAAATCCCAGCCAGGATTACCTCTCTCCTGACTTCTAACATCATAGATGGATTTTTGTCTGGTTTTGAACTTGATATAAATGGGATTATACAGTATATATTCCTGTGTTCTTAGTGTCTCTTACACAATCCATATTTGTGAGATTCATGTATATAGTTGTTCATTCTCATTGCTATATTTGTTTGTACAGTTGAGTGACATGTGTGTATGTTTCGGTTTGAAGGTGTAATAAAAGGTCTTACTATAAACATACTTGTATATCTTTTGACCCTATGCATTTGGGTGGGGCTGGATATGGAGCCAAGAGTAGAACGGTTGGATAAAAAGATACACATATCAAAAGATACAAGGATAGCTATTTTTTTTTTTTTTGAGAAGGAGTCTTGCTCTGTCGCTCAGGCTAGGGTGCAGTGGCACAATCTTGGCTCACTGCAAGCTCCGCCTCCCGGGTTCATGCCATTCTCCTGCCTCAGCCTCCAGAGTAGCTGGGACTAAAGGTGCCCGCCACCACACCCAACTAATTTTTGTATTTTTAGTAGAGACGGGGTTTCACCGTGTTAGCCAGGATGGTCACGATCTCCTGACCTCGTGATCCGCCCGCCTCGGCCTCCCAAATTGGGATTACAGGCGTGAGCCACCGCGGCCGGCCCACAAGGATAACTTAATAAATACTGTCAGTTTTTAAAAGAGGTTATACACTCCAACTAATAGTTTATGAATGCTGCATGTATAGATATTATTATGTTATACATTATAAACTTAACATTTTACTTATTTAATATTATATATAAAAATATAGTTATATGTAATATATATGTGTAGTTGAACATATTTGGCTACACTTTGTGTTTTCTTTTCATTTTAGCCATTCTAATGGATATTTAGTGGTATTGCATTTCCTTTTGCGTTTCTCAGATGACTAATGATAGCGACCATCTTTTTCATATGTTTTTTCTGGCTATGTATCTTGGTATCAGATATATGTATTGCAAATATCTTCTCTCACTATATCGTTTGTCTTTTCATTCTCTAATTCCTACCTTTTGCTAGCCAAAAGTTGCTAATTCTAACATGGTCTAATTTATCAACTTTTCCCTTTCTGTTATAACTTCACATTTATTGTTTAACAATTATTTGCCTAATCCATGGCCCCAACAGTGTACGATTTTTATGATTAAATTTGAAACTTGCAAACCCTCTTACTTGAAAGTTAAATATTTCCATGTAGAACTTGGATTTTGTATATTTTTAGAATGTTAGGCCATGGATGTAAGTTTATTTTACACATCTCATGTATACCATTTGTACAAAGTATGTGTTCCTTAAATATTTCTTGAATGAATGAATAAATATAGAGATGCATGAAATGCTGTATTATTTAAACACTAGAAACAAAAAAACTGAACTTTAGAACATTTCCTTTCTGTCTCATTTTTTGAAAATTAAAATCTAAATTTCAGCAAGTGAGAAAAGTATAATTTTCACTTGTCTGCCCATTTTAATCAGTATTTCAGCTTAACACAAACATTAAAAGCAAAAAATATTTTGTCACTGCTGGGCTCTGATCCATAACTCTTCTTTTTCCTGGGCCTGGGATGAAAATACATTCATGAGGCAGAGAGGAAGACAAGCTCAACTACACAGCTGTATTAAAATTTCTGCTCTCCTGTGCACACCACATGTCTGCTTTCATTTCTTTGGCCAACACAAGTCACATCACTAAGCCTAAGTCAAGAGTTAGGAATCCGTAAATACATAATCTTCTCATAGGAAAAGAGAGTGTTAATAATTTGGAGTAGTTATGCATGTTACCACTCTGTCTCATGGTAGAGTCAATAATATTTTCTTTAAAATGTTTTATATAGGCTGGGCGCAGTGGCTCAAGCCTGTAATCCCAGCACTTCGGGAGGCCTAGATGGGCGGATCACGAAGTCAGGAGATCGAGACCATCCTGGCTAATATGGTGAAACCCCGTCTCTACTAAAAAAAAAAATACAAAAAACTAGCCGGGCGAGGTGGCGGGCGCCTGTAGTCCCAGCTACGCGGGAGGCTGAGGCAGGAGAATGGCGTAAACCCGGGAGGCAGAGCTTGCAGTGAGCTGAGATCCGGCCACTGCACTCCAGCCTGGGCGACAGAGCAAGACTCCGTCTAAAAAAAAAAAAAAAAAAAGTTTTATATGTTAATTAAAAGATTATGTTTATATTTAAATATATTCTTTTTTTTATTAAGTTCATTTAAAGAATTGATTACATGATTTCAGCATTTGGCTCAAAAGATAGAATATATCTATATCTATGGCAATAATTAATTGTCAAGAATATGATGTTTCAGTGAACGCGTGCATTTTTAATTTCATCATAGAGTTTGTGCAAAAGACGATCATTCATTATTTATTTTGGCAATGTAAAGAGAAAAAAGAGAAGATTAAATTATTTGAAAAAGCTGTGGGAAAGTCTCACATACACCATCAAATCCAATTGCCTTTTTTTATACTATAGCTTCCCGTCTTACAAGAAATTTTCCTCGATCTGTGTAAAGTATTATATTTTAGTTGTACTAGCAGTGCGTTTTCTCATATAAGCATAAAACTTGAAAATTAAATAATATATTTTAGAAAAACACATGCACTTGCATATTTCTTAAATAGTGCATAATTTTTATGAGATTCCCAAGTATATCATGTCTAAATATTCCTGTAATTCTTACTGATTTATTTTCATTCGTCAGATTTCTTTTGAATTAAAGAGAAGTAGTTGTCTTCCCAGATTGAGCAATTACTGGTATCTTCCCAATACCCAATTCCATGCTTTTATTCTCCTCTCTACTGCCACATAGATGACTCCAACACACTAGTAGAGAGTTTTGCTATCTTCATGTTTCAAATTATAGCTATTTTTGTGAAATAACCTCAAGCTGTGTAATTTATAGGAATAGGTTTTATTATAATGTATGATACCAAATATCACAGAAAAATGGTGACAGAAAGATAAGATTTCCCGAGTAGTGTTACACTGAACCATAGGGAGAAAAGCTTAAGAGAAGAAAAGAGTTGGTAGAAATATAATTGTTCTTTGCTCAGGTTGTAGACCAGACTTTATGTCTATGTTTCTGCTGGCAGATGCTTCCTTCTTTTATCTCCCTGGTCTACCCTAATAATTAATTTCTATGTCTCCCATTTCTTTCTCTATCAGATTTTTCTAATTCGTGTTCTGTCACCACCTTCTACTCATTCATTTCCTCAGTTCTTATCACCCAGCAGTCAAGAGTCTGTCCATTCTACTCAACTGAAAAGGATTATGTCATTACCGGCTCCATAAGCTTTTCTTCAGTTCTAATTACTCTGGACCTACTGGAAGTGTTAACACAGTTAACTAACCTTGCCTCCTCAAAGTTCCCTCCTATCTAGGCTTCCATTTTACAATATTATCTTGATCTAACTTTATTCTTGCCCTTATTTTTTTCTTTTCTTAAATGTGGACATTTCCATTAAAGGCTCTTGTTCTTTCTCTACAATCTGTCTCTTAGACATAGCTTTTGATAGGTGATTGCCAATTTATTTTCCTGGCACCATCTTCTCTTCTGAGATTTAGATGCTCATTTCCAAATGGCAGATAGAGTTTTCTGCATCATAAGTTCAGTATACCTAAAACTAAAGAGAATTCCTAACCCCAGATTTCCTTCCTTACCCGACATTTCTATTTCTGTTATTAATACTCCATTTTCTTCAATAATTGGTGAAAAGAATGGACCATTTCACCCCACACCATCACCTCATATCAATATGACTTAATGTGCCTTTCCTGAAATGTATAGAGTTTATCCTTTCAATTATTAATTCAGTTACTTTTCTGTCCGTGTCTTATTCTCCCAAAGCACAGCACTCACCTCTTTTCTGTGTAACTAAGTTATGTCTCCTCCCTACATTTCATCATCAATTTTGTTGCCTTAGTCTCAATTTTGAAAATCCTGTTCCTGCTCTCCACTCAGATTTTAATTTCTTCCATTAATTTATGGGATAAGTTTCAAATGGGTGGCTCAATCATTTCAGCGCGCTTATTAGGGGAGATGAGAGAGAACAATACATCTAGTAGTAGGAGTCCAAGTGAGTTTGACTACTGAAAAGCAATTTGTTGGGGCAAACAATTCTATTCTGTGAAGTGGAAGAGTTGCCAGGAAGGACCGCGTCCTGAATCTGACAGCAAGAACACAATGTTCAAGCAGGCCGGAGTAAGAGAATAAAAGAGTCTGTAACAATGAGATATAAAAATCACTAGGTCAAGTTTGTTGAAAATGACCAAAAGCATAAAACGTAGAAGATGGAGACGAAGAAGTCAAGAAGGCCAGGATAAATTTGATTTGCCTTCTTGGAAAGTCTAACCTTTGTTGTGACTAAAGGAATGGTACTCTCAAAATAACTTAGAACACAGCATTCTTTTTCATCTTTGTCTTCTATACAAACTTCTCAAGCCATATTGTACAGATGTGGGGTCTCACCTATTTCTCCAGATTTATCTAACTCCCTCCTTCACAACCAGCCTTCCTCAAACTTTCCATACCTCTAGGCCTTTGTACAATTCCCACCAAATCCTTCATATTCTCTGAAAACAAGTTGAAGTATTATATTCTCTAAAACTGTCCTCAATTTCTTTTAATCAGGTATTTTGTATATATCCCTATACCATTTATCACATCACATTACAGTTTTTTTTTTATTGTCTTTTTTCTCAACTAGAACTCAATGTCAGTTATGGGCTTATTAGTTTTTCTTCTTTACCGTGTAGCAGAGTTCAACAAATGTTAGTGTTCCACAGATGTATGTTGAAAAAACGACAGTCCAATGTTCACCAAATGATATCTGCTTTCCTGCCTTCAAATCCTAGCTAAAGTTTTTCTCTTAAGACATGGTTTCTGGGGTAGTTGATGTCTATTGAACCTGAGTCCACCACCACCCACATATACAGGACTTTTGGTTACCAGCTCAGCCTGAAGGAAGACCTCCTTCCTTTAAATTTTTATTATCCTGGCTGACTGTATTTTTACTCAAATCAGTATTCATTCATTATTCACTATTGTGTTCTTGAGATGTTATTTGATTTTCATATATGGTCTTGAGCTCTTATTTGATTCTCACAGGATAATTTGTTAAGGCATATGCATTTAATATTTTCAACTAAACTGGAAATTCTTTGAAAACAGAGATTGTGTCTCTTACCAGTTTTAATACATTAAGCAAAAAGCCTTACACAAGGCAAGAGCTCCATAGTATGTGTTGAGTATGTGAGATACTGAGTAGAGTGGAGACGGGGCCATGTAATGGTAGGGGGAAGGCATCATTTATAGGGCTGTTGCATGTTGCCCCTGCTTCCTAAGCTGTGGAAATTTCTATGAGAAAAGAGCATTGTATATCCTATGCAGGGCTGGTATACGCTCTGAAGGGTCAGTAAAGATCCCAGAATTCTGAAGGCTGCAAACCATTTGGTTATAGGATGGTGTTTCAGGAAATTACCTCTATAGGCCACTTCATGGCAGGTCTTTCCAATATTAACTTCTATTACTGAACTGATTATTTGAACTTCATAAATATTTTAAGCAAGATCCTCTGTGTTTCTTTCACTCGTGTCAAAAATCCATTTATTTTTATGGCTCTCTGATCATGTTTTCACGTTGATACTCTGAGTATCCAATTTTGGGTTGACAATATGTCTTTTTAGGTTGATGAGTTTTGCATAAATTTAAACTTCATTATATATTGATTAGCAGGAACACAGGCATAAGTTTCCAAGTACTGATTGGCATTTAAAATGGGATATATTTAAAACCAATGGCCTAGACCATGCCAGTACATTGCTGTGTATAACTTCCTGACTGTACTCACTACATCATAAATAATAATGAAAGTAAATGTACATTTATCAGAAAGAATCAACAAAACCCCAGCACTGATTTGCTGATCACACTTGTCTTACCAGGCATTAAGGCCAGCTTTCGAACAAAAGTGCCTGAAGGTTTGATTGTCTTTGCAGCATCACCTGGCAATCAGGAAGAGTATTTTGCACTCCAGTTGAAGAAGGGACGTCTTTATTTTCTTTTTGATCCTCAGGTAAATGAGTACTCATAAAAGTTAATAATTTTGAGAATTTAGTATGTGCCTGGTACTGAGGTAAATGCTTCTGTTTTCACACTGAAACTTCATTCAAACCTTGTAAGGTAGGTACTATTATTATCCCCATTTTGCCAGTCAAGAAAATGAAACTTACAAAAGTAATGTGACTTGCCCTCAGCTAAAATAGCGGAGCTAACTTTTAAGCCATCATGGTCCGACTGAGAATCTATGTGCTTAACAACCAAAATGCCACCTTATAATGAAGATTAAAACTTTTAAATAAATTTAAAGAGCTCTATTTTTATTTTTCTTAATAGCAAAAGATTATGTCCCCTTTTCATCCTTCCGTGTCTTTCTTTTTTTATTGTTTCACCAGCAAATATTTAAGTGACTATCGGGTACTATTGTGCTGGGCGTTGCAGACTACCATAGTTTTAAAGTTAAATATGACCATGCCCCTGTGAAAAAATCTGCAAAGGATACAGTAAAATAATCAATTTTAAATGTTTATAAATTATATCAAAATAAAGATTTAGGATTCTATGTATTATAGGAACAAAAATAAATAAATACATTGTTTTCTGAGTTGTCAGTTTTCTCTGTAAATGTGATATTTAACTGAGATACAAATCAATGAAGAAAAATTGGTCAGAACAAGAGCATATGTCTGTATTTGAGGGTGCATATTTCAGGTGGGGCAGTACAGGGGAGATACTGATCTCCACCTGGGAAGGTGCTAAACATAAAGTTTCCAGGCAAAGTGAGCAACAAACGTTAAGGAAATAGCAAATATTAAGTGCCTGAGGTGGATGAGAGCATGGCGCTTTTCGTACACTGAGATGAATCTGATATAGCTGGGAACAGAGACAAAGGGAAAGGTTGAAGATTGAAAAGCTGTGTAGAAACTAAGTCATTTAAGGCCCTGTAAGCGAATGTGAGGATTTGAATTTTTCCTAAGAGTGTTGGGAAAGCACTGAACAGTTGTCTTCACTTGAGTTAAACAAATATCAGTGAGCATTTGATATTAGGTATTGTATTAGGCATGTGAGTAGTTGAGAAATGAGTAAGACTAAGTAAAAGATATTAGCTTTCCATTTTCTTAGTTCTTCAACTTAAAACTGATGTGCTTACCAAATAAACGTTTTACATTTTATTGGTAAAGCAGGCACAACGTTCACCCTTGGATCCAAGTTGCATCTAGGATCATGGACTAAGTAATCTGACTGAGGATCTCAGCCTCATGTGCCCCGGAGATCCATTGACCTTAGAGAGGAAAGGCAGGGCCTATTGTACCAAGTGTATCTGAGGACCCTACCAGCCTCAAAAAGCAGGCCAAGGTCTCCCTGCTTTATGAAGCTGAGAGAGTCACACAGTGGCCACTCGAAGGACCAGGGGCAGAAAGGCTCCTTCCTCATGACTTGACAGGGGCCCGTTAACTCCCTGGCTGGTGCACTGTGGGTCCTCAGACACAAAGATTTCTGAGTGTCCCCTTGTAAGGCAGCTTCTTAAAGGATGCCAGCAGGTGGGCAGTGAGTAAGCAAAAGGAAATAGCATCACACCTAAGCAGATCCCGCAGCCAGAGGGAAAGGAAGAAGCAGCAGCTATCGCAGAAGGCAAGACAGATGGCAACTGAAAAAAATAAAAAAAAATCAGCTGAAGTTGATTCAATTACATAAAGGAAAATATTATTTTTTATTTGAAAACTTTAAGTAGATTAATTAGAGGAGAGACACTTTGAGCCTCAGATTAGTAGGTCAGAAGATTAAGTTGAAGAAATCTCTCAAAATACATAATAAAAATGTGACGCAGACAAGAAAGATAGATACTACTACTGTCACTAAGAAGCGATTCAGAAGGAGAACAAAAAGCACATGCTCGAGAAAAACAGGGATAACATAAAATGATGAAACAAAAAATAGGAGAGAATATCTAATTTAAGAGGGAATTTAGTATATATCCATTGAAAAGACTCATCAATTTCCTGTCAAGATTAAGCAAAGCTAATACTTCTGTGAGACCTCTTTGTGCCAGGCATTATTGTAAGTGCTCTCTCTATACGTAAATTTATACATTTTCATACACACATATGCCTATACACGCATATAAACTCATTTGAACTTTTCAACAACTCTGTGAGGTAGATACTCTTAATATTCCCATTTTACAGGTGAGGAATCTGCGTCACAGGTAAGTTAATTTTCCCCAAGTCACAACCCTAATAAGTGACCAAGCCAGGTTATAAACACAAGCAACTGAGCTCCAAAGACCATGATTTTAGCTACAATGCTATACTACTTTTCAACATGAAAGAAAGATGGTTGTTGATATCCATAAATTCAGAAAAAATCCATCTGTGCACTGTTCACTGAAAGAAATATTTCAGTATGTAATCTAGCCAAAAGAAAAAATAACAGAGTCAGAAATATAAAAAGAAGAAGCATCAGTGAATAATAAATCTAGCAATATTAAGCTATGCCTAAATATTTAATGATAGAGTGACTAGAACTCTGTTTTACAGTGACAAATAAGAATCTTTGAAATAGAAGAGAAGTATAGCAAGGGCAAGAAAAAAAAATACCGTGAATAATCATTTGTTGCTAAAATTAGTAAGAATTGAAGGAGAGGAAAAATGAGTGAATTAAAAGTTCTGAAGGTATCAGCTGAGTGGCGGGGTATGGGTGGAATAAGGGAATAGGTAATACTGATGTTTTGTTTTCTTAAAATAAATAGGGCAAATGTATGATTTTAAATGTTGTAGAAAAATAAATTAGTTACTACTAATAAAAAAGTGTTCTGCAGGACATCCAAATTAACAAGGTTAAAAAGGAGAGCAAATGCTAAGTTAAAAAAAATCAACAAAAATCAGAAAAAGAAAGGGGAGAGTACAGTAAAATAGAACACTGTCAATGAGAAAGAAAAATCTGGCTTTTCCCCTTCAACCAGTTAGTATCTGGAGATATTTAAGAAGAAGCCAGATGGAGAAAAACTAATCACGGCACCACTTATTTATAGAGCTTTAAAGTATACAAAGTGGGTTCCCATGAATGATCTCATTTCATTCTTGAAGTAGCCCCTTGAGGTTGACATTGTTTTCATCCGTGCTTTAGATGAAGTGGCTTAACTAGGGTGATAGAGTGGTTTAGGGATAGAACTAGCACTGAATTCAATTATTTGAATAGCACTGAATTATTTCATTCAGTGAAATTTTGCTAAGAATTTATTGGACTTCACAGTTATGCACTGGGAACACAGAAATGAACAGAATGACACTCATTGGAATTCTGGCCATTGGTTGTTCATCACAGATTTTGAGTATTAATAGTCACCCCCTACCAAACATGGAACAGTCATCAGAGAATTAATCCAAAAATGATTTCCCCAAATCTGAAGCATGACTGCCATCTCTTTTGACATGTGGTGTTGCTTTTTCTAAAGGATGCAATACCTTAAAACTCTGTAGGATAGGAGGGTAAAGAGGTCAAACTGCTTAACTGAGAATGGCTGCCAGGAAACTCATCTGGCAGGTCTCATCTTTTTTATCTCCTTTACGGTGATCACCTGGACAGGCTGGTGCAAAGCGTGGTAATAGAGTTCAGGGAAACATTCATGGGGCATTGCCCCACATTTCTGTCCCCTTACCCTTCTCATTCACACAATTACTTAGAGTACTCATCACTGCTATTAGCTTTCCCAGTTGCTCTGTCTCTACCCTGTGTAGCCAAACGCTAAACTGTAGACATGGTCTGTAGGTGCCCACCAAGTGTTAATAAAATTCTTAAAGCCGCTGGGTGCGGTGGCTCATGCCTGTAATCCTAGCACTTTGGGAGGCTGAGGCAGGTGGATCACGAGGTCAGGAATTCAAGACCAGCCTGGTTAAGATGGTGAAACCCTGTCTCTACTAAAAATACAAAACTTAGCTGGATGTGGTGGCAGGTGCCTGTAATCCCAGCTACTCGGGAGACTGAGGCAGAAAATTGCTTGAACCTGGGAGGTGGAGGTTGCAGTGAGCCGAGATTGAGCCACTGCACTTCAGCCTGGGTAACAGGGCAAGACCCTGTCTCAAAAAAAAATTGCTAAAACCAAGTTGGGGGCTAAAGGGAGTGGGGAGGGTTTAGTGATATCTAGTAAGTAAATTTTTATCTGAAATAATATCTCTCCATAAAGTAAAAGCTGCTTGAGTTTTCAGGAAAGTGACAGTTTATTTATTGTTTAAAATACAAGGTATGGGTTGAGCAGGATGGCCTTGGGATCTAGCTGAGAAAATGTAATCAGATGCATTACACTAAGTGCTCATGGGTCATGATACTAACTATATATGAAACAATGAGCTCATGCTAGCAAGGACTGTGCCCTTCCTTACCTCCAAGGAATTTATACACTAAAGCAGGTACTAAACATATTTTCTAAATTTATAATGAAAGCCCCACTCATTTTTAGACGAAGAAGTGTTAAAACTGAGGGATAGAGAAAATTTTGAATACTCTTCTCTTATTTGTTCTCCTTTTCCAAAGTAATATCAATGCAGCTTCTTCTATGAAGTTAGAGCTACCCTGGATTTAAAACAGTATAGAAGTTTATTTCATATGCCTTCTATTGGCATTACATTTACTTATATTTTAAATACTTTGGGTACCACTTTAAGCCAGTTTTTCTCCTCTAATCTTTAAATGAGGACGAGATTATCTAGTGAATACTTTACTATACTCATGACACAAGTAATTATGTACTTAGTGTGTCTTTCTTATCAGACTGCATGATCCAGTGAGGGCAAAGTCTATGAATGTTTTGTCCACAGATACTTCTTCAGGACTTAGAACAGTCATTGGAACATAGTAGATACTCAGTAAATAAATGACCATTGACATATTACCTGCTTGACTTACTCAATAACTGTTGGTAAGATACTACCACTACTCATAACTGAAGAAAATTATCCATTTTTCTCAGTTAAAACGTCTAGCTTGTGATGATTACATAAAGCTTTAATTGTTGTTTATTTTTTTTATTTTGAAAAAATTAGAGAAAGTCTTGCTGTTTTGCTCAGGTTGGTCTCGAACTCCTGGCCTCAAGCAATCCTCCCACCTTGGCCTCTCAAAGTGCTAGGATTATACACATGAGCCACCATGCCCAGTCTTGTTTAAACTTGTCTGTTTTCAGATAATTTGACTTTTATCAGGAAACAATAAGATGGTTATTTTTAAATTGTTTTTACTGAATTCATTCAAAATAGCCAAATTTTGAATTATGAAGAGAATTTCAAGGAATTTTAAAGTAATTATCTAGCACATATTTATAAAATAACATGAAATCATCATGTATTTTGCTCTTTTTAAAATTTCTTAATAAAATCAGTAATAAATTCCTTATATAACAATTTAATACAATATAGAGGCTATAGATATAAAAATGTATTTGGTTCGTCATCCAACTATCCAAAGCATTCTATTGAATAAATGTTTAGGGAAAGGGAGATTCTTCATAGTACATAAAATTAGAAATGTGTTTGTACATTACAAACTGGACACTTGCCATTGTTAAAAGGTACAATTAAAAAGTTAACTGTAACTTTTAATTACTGTATTTTTTGTAATCTCCAACAATTAGTTATAATTTTCCCATTCTTCATTTAATTAAATTCAATTTTGAATATACTTGACCAGATCATACTTTAGTGACCAGTAATGATCCATGTTAAACCGTTAAATATTCTATGTTCAGTGACATTAACAGGAAATTCACATCATATTCTAGCTTTACTTGGAAGGAAGCTATGAGAATGAAAGCTTTAAAACAATTCCGAATAGCATCTGTTGAATGTGTCTGATATGTTCCAAATAGAAAGAACAACATGAATAATATGACACCAGAAGTCATCACAGAATTTTTCTTTCCTTTTCATTGGTGGGGGGAAGTAATCTTAAAATAATCTTCAAAAAATGATATTCTAAATTGCCGTAAGTATAAAGTGAGTTTGGCATGCTGAGGCTGTAGGTAATGATCTTGAATTTGTCTCCAATAAATGTGATTTCTGATGTAGAGAACTATTAATGCTTCAGATTGTTGCCAAACAAAATATGAAGAACCACTTACTCAGACACCTGATCTTTAGAATACAGCATCATTTGTAACAATTTTAACGCTAACTAAGTACACTTTGATGAGACAGCATTTAATAAAATGCTCATTAATTTCATCATTAGCAAGGGTATGCTAAGAAGTAAGCCAGTTTCTTATGTCACGCCCAATTAGCATCCCATGCTAGTAATCCCATTAGTATTGTTGAATTCACTAATGGAAAAACTAATGGGCATGCTACCAGGGCACATTAATTGGGCACGACACCAGTTCTGGTTTTAATTATTAAACTACGATAATGAAATGTGTGTTTGTAAAATATTAAAATGTTGAAATAGGGTTGAAGAAAATAAAAGAGTATGTAGACAAAACAGATACAAGGAAAGTCAGCCTACAAAAATACAAAGACTAGAACTTGCCAGATGGTCATGTTTCTAGCTGATGGAGTTGTCTGTAAAAGTTGGGATATTGTCCGTGTGAGAGGCAACCCACTCATACTCATGGGAAATTAAAAGCTTTTTTTTTTTTTTTTTTTTTTGCTTTGATAACATGAAATTCTGTATATCATACATGTTGTCAAGCGCTTTATGAGGCCGGACAGGAGCCAATTAAATGTGTAGCGTTGACGTGTTATATCACAGAAGCCATTTCAGAGAAAAATAAACAGAAATCATACTAAACATGATACGATTAACATTGTATGTTTTTCAGTATACATCTTCAACTTCATTACATCAATTATCTATTTTCTCTTTTTGAAAAAAACTGTATAGCAAAATTATTAGAGTTTGGTGAAATTTTCTGCTAATTAAATGTTTTAGTAATATTTTACCCAATCTTATTTTTTAATTTTTAAAGATTTTAATAGAATGAACTTTATTCTTGCTAAGTAAATCAACTTTATTAAGCAGAAAATTCATTCCCATTTAGAAGTTTTAGAGTAATTTCTGTTTTAGTTTTCTTTAATAGTAGTACTAGTAGCCGTTGGTGATAAAGTTGGGATATCTGTCACTTAGTCTTATTCTCTTAACACTGAAAATGTTACTATAGGTAACCAAGGCTACTATAACGTACTGGAAAAGTGTTTACTTTTCTTGAAAGTAGTGACATGGCAGGCATCTGTTCTATTTCTCTTTCTCAGTTTATTATTATTATTATTATTATTATTATTATTATTACCTCCTATTTGCTAAACTCTGTTCTTAATATCTGCCATTTCCTATGTCTTATCACTTAGGAACACATTTTTAACTATTATATGATTACCTTAGCCAGAACTATAAATATTGGATTTTGACTTCAAAGCATTGTGTATTATGTTTAACTCCACCCTTATGTTTAATGTATCATAACTGACTAGTTTTTAAGGTGAATGTCATTCCCGTTTCTTATTGATAGTTTTGTGAAGATAAGAATGACTTGTCTGACATCTCTCTATCTTCAGAACTCATTTTTAGTGGTATTTTATTAGTTTTAAATTCTTCTCTTCTTTTTCATATTTACACCATGAAAAGTAAAGTCTAAAATTTTAGAATAGAAAATTCTTTACCTTTCTGATGAATAGCTATATTCATCAGAAAATGCAAGTGGCTTTGTAAGAAATTCTTATTGCAAAGATGAGACCTTTACAGATCTGTGCACTGTGGTGCTCAGGGAAGTATTAATACATCACAGGGAAGCCAAAATGATGCTAGACATCAACTTTAATTTTGAATTCTGTTTGAAATGCATGCATGCTTGTATCAGGATCATAATTTTGAAACTTGTAAATTGGTTTATAACAAACATGTAAGTGTGTGTTTATGTGTAGATATGTGTATATAAACATGTATTTATTCATTCATTCCCCTAAGGGGTCACCAGTGGAAGTAACTACAACTAATGATCATGGTAAACAATATAGTGATGGAAAATGGCATGAAATAATTGCTATCAGGCATCAGGCTTTTGGCCAAATCACTCTTGATGGGATATATACGGGTAAGTAATTTTTGATATGTATAAATAGCCCTGTTGATACGTTGGTGTTGCCATACTTTTCTGTTGTTTATATTCCTACATCCTTATTTCACCATCATTTCTACTCAATTTCATCTATATTGCTGTTGAATTTGCCTTTGGGATGCTCCTAAAATGATGAAGTCTGGCAACCAGTTTTTCATCAATGAAGGTCTTCAGTTAAAAAAAAAAAAAAAAAAAAAAGGAAAGAAAAGAATGAAGTCACCTCTGTCTAAGTTACCTATGTCTTTTACAGTTTTCTACAATTTGCATGGACCTTTAGTTATGTTCTCTCATGTTACTTTTGACTTCCAAAAAGCAAGGAAAGTAGAGGAAAGCAGTTTTTGTCTGCATTTGGAGATGAGGAAACCAAGGCTGAGAAAAAAAGTGAATATATTTTCCTAACTTATACAGTTGACAGGAAGCATTCTTGGGACACACATCCTGTTTTTTTTCACATTTAAGTTTAGTTTTTGCTCCAGCCTACCCTATCTGCCACATTTATGTAATTATAACATGGTCACTGTACCTGTATAATAATGCAGGCTTTTATTAAATCATTGAGGAAATACACAATTTTAATCAGTACCTATTATGTTCCAGATATTGTTCTAGGCACTCTGGATACAAGGAGCAAAGAGAACACTGTAAAACTTACATTTTTGGGGAGAAATGGGGCAGCAAAATACAGAAAAAAAAATTTAAACAAATATCAAGTGGTGATAAATTCTGAGAATGAAAAAGCAAGATGAGAGGGAAAGTTGTGTGTGGGTGTATGTGCGGGTGTGTGTGGGTGTGTGTGTTAAGAAGCGTCTCTCTGATATAGACCAATAGAACAGAACAGAACCCTCAGAAATAATACCACACATCTACAACCATCTGATCTTTGACAAACCTGACAACAACAAGAAATGGGGAAAGAATTCCCTATTTAACAAATGGTGCTGGGAAAACTGGCTAGCCACATGTAGAAAGCTGAAACTGGATCCCTTCCTTACACCTTATACAAAAATTAATTCAAGATGGATTAAATAATTAAATGTTAGACCTAAAACCATAAAAACCCTAGAAGAAAACCTAGGCAATACCATTCAGGACATAGGCATGGGCAAGGACTTCATGACTAAAACATCAAAAGCAATGACAACAAAAGCCAAAGTTGACAAATGGGATCTAATTAAACTAAAGAACTTCTGCACAGCAAAAGAAACTACCGTCAGAGTCAACAAGCAACCTACAGAATGGGAGAAAATTTTTGCAAACTATTCATCTGACAAAGGGCTAATATTCAAAATCTACAAAGAACTCAAACAAATTTACAAGAAAAAAACAACCCCATCAAAAAGTGGACAAAGGATATGAATAGACACTCTCAAAAGAAGACATTCACACAGCCAACAGACACATGAAAAAATGCTCATCATCACTGGCCATCAGAGAAATGCAAATCAGAACCACAATGAGATACCATCTCACACCAGTTAGAATGGCAATCACTAAAAAGTCAGGAAACAACAGGTGCTGGAGAGGATGTGGAGAAATAGGAACATTTTTACACTGTTGGTGGGACTGTAGACTAGTTCAACCATTGTGGAAGACAGTGTGGCGATTCCTCAAGGATCTAGAACTAGAAAAACCATTTGACTCAGCCATCCCATTACTGGGTATATACCCAAAGGATTATAAATCATGCTGCTATAAAGACACATGCACAAATAGCAAAGACTTGGAACCAACCCAAATGTTCATCAAAGATAGACTGGATTAAGAAAATGTGGCACATATACACCATGGAATACTATGCAGCCATAAAAAGGAATGAGTTCATGTCCTTTGTAGGGACATGGATGAAGCTGGAAACCATCATTCTCAGCAAACTGTCTCAAGGACAAAAAACCAAACACCGCATGGTCTCACTCATAGGTGGGAACTGAACAATGAGAACACTTAGACACAGGAAGGGGAACATCACACACAGGGGCCTGTTGTGGAGTGGGGGGAGGGTGAGGGATAGCATTAGGAGATATACTTAATATAAATGACGAGTTGATGGATGCAGCACACCAACATGGCATATGTATACATAAGTAACAAACCTGCACATTGTGCACATGTACCCTAGAACTTAAAGTATAATTAAAAAAAAAAAAAAGAAAAAGTCTCTCTGATGAGGTGACATTTGAGCAGAGACCTGAAGGGACAAAGGGGCAAACCATGTAAATATCCAGGAAGAGGATGCTTTCAGTTGAGAGACCAGCAAGTATCAGGGCCCTGAGGTGAGAGCACACTATATGTGGCATGTCAAGGACCGACAAGAGGGCCAGTGTGGGAAAGAGGGTGTGAAAGGGCTAATGACAGGACATAAGGTCACAGAGGCCATTAGGGATTAGATCATATGGGACCTTGTGGACTTTTACTGTGAAAGAAGGAAACTGTTGAAGGATTTTGAGGGAAGAATGACATGATATGACTGCTTTCTTTAAAAGAATCACACTAGCTGATCTTTTGAGAATAAATTATACGGGGAATGAGGATGAAAGCATGGAGATCAGTTAATAGGCTTCTGCAATAACTCTGTATTAATTCAGACAAGAAATCATGGAGACCTGAACAAGGGTGATAATTGAAGATATAATAAGAAGTATTCAGATTCTGGTTATATTGTGAATGTCAAATTAACAGGATTTGATGATGAGATTGAGGCAGAATAGGGGTTGGTAAACTATCACCATGGTCTAAATCTAGCTCATGCCTGTTTTTATAATGTTTTATTGGAGCACAGCTACACCCATTCATTGATATATTATCTATGGCTGCTTGAGTCTGAATAGTCTACAAAGACACTATCTGGTCTTTGACAGAGTTTACTGGCCATTAATGTAGAGCAAGCCTGTTAGGTTTGGGTCTCAGGCAACTGGAAGAATGCAGCTGCCCAAACCAGGGAGTGCACGATTGTGGGAGAAGCAGGTTTGGAGAGAGACGTTCAAAGTTCAGTTGTTAACATGTTAAGGCTGAGATTTCTGAGACATCCACGAGGAGATATCAGGTAGGCTGATCAAGAAACAAGTCTGAGTTCTGAAATCAGAACTTCCAGCAAAGGATGGTATTGAAAGCCAAGGGAACAGATGTAAGTAGGGCTAATTGGAGTGGATTGGGCTCTGGAAAAACAAACACAAATAGCTTTGCCTCTCCTCTCAAAGAAGGTGGGCATTAGAAATATGAACAGGGATTTCCATTGTTATGCCACACAGTCAGAGACCCGGGTAACCCTGGACTTTGGCCCTGGTAGTTCATACTGGAACCCAGCCCACTACTCATCCCTCTAGAGTACTTAGGGGGTCCCTATGGGTAGAGAAAGGAAGAGGCCTGAGATGGAGGCGGTCTGGATCATTCCAACATCGTGATGCTGGGATGTTGAGGAAAAGCCAGTGAAGAAAAGTAATGAACAGGCAATGAGGAGAGAGGGGAACCAAGAGAGTGGTATCCCGAAGGCTGGCGAAGGATTTTATTATTTGATGAGTTAGTAAAAATAGAGTATCCTGGTGAAGGTGTGTTTCTCATCTCCTATTCTCTAGGTTCCTCTGCCATCCTGAATGGTAGTACTGTTATTGGAGAGAACACAGGAGTCTTTCTGGGAGGGTTGCCGCAAAGTTATACCATCCTCAGGAAGGATTCTGGTGAGTTTAGTAAGGTATATTATATGTTGTCATCCAAAATTAAAATAGAACCAGTTTACATCATTTTAAAGTAAGAATAAGTATTATGTTCTACTTCATGCTATATTTTCTATATTAAGGTGCCAAAAATTTCCTTTAGGTCTCTGTTTTTTTTTTTAAAGGAACCGTGTATTCCATATGGCTTGTATTTATATTGTTAGTACCCAGTTCTTGATATATAAAAGGAATTCATTAAAACTTTTGCTGTAATGAATTATAATACTTTCAGTCAAAGGTATGTTATTTTAGGACTTATGCATCGTTTTTTGTAAGATTTTAAATTGAATGTGAAATAACACAGAAATGGAAAACTACGAGCTTGATTTATACTCTAAATAGGGTGAAGAACATTCCCTGAATACTATGTCATAGGCACTAAACCAATCCCTAGATATTCATAGATGAATAAAATGTGGTCTTTATCACAAGAGAGGTCACAGGCGTATAAACAGGTAATTCCAACCTAATGCCGTAAGTGCTATAACTGAGCTATAGACAAAGTGATTCTCATATTTTTAGAACAAGAGCACAAGAACATATTCTAAAATGCAACTAATTAAAACGAACATGAATGGAATTAACCTTAGGTAGGAAAAAAAAAAAATCATCCTTCAAACGCAAATGCTAATAATTCTAGGATTGTTTCCCAATGTTTCCCAAGTTCTCATTAAGAATCACAGGGTGCCTTCCAAGTCTCTCCCAGGAAGTTAAAATATAACTGCATAAATATTACAAATAAGCTAGGACCCAGATAAGTATAATTTGTTCATGGATTGTAGTCTTCAGGGAATCATGATGAAGATCAAGAGGAATAGAAAGTGTTCATCAAATTTCGGAGAAGGGTATAATTGAATTCTCAAGGCTGATTATCGTTACCTCCTCAGAAATGTCTCTAGATTAGACAGGGTTTTCATTCAACTACTTGAGACTGATAGAGAAGTCCCTCTAGCGCGCGTGCACACACACACACATACACACACACACACACACACACACCCTTTGTTTTTTGCCCTTCTGGGAAATAGTATTTTCAGGTACTAGAAGGAGAGAATACCCTGATACTAAGTACCCTTCCTGTAAAGGACACATCTCCATTATGAATGAACAATTTTACTTTGTCTATGTAAATTGGCCTTATAAAAACTCTCATAAACTCAAAGCTGAAAACTAAGCTTTGCCTTCATAGGAAAGGAGGTGGCTATGTGAAATTCGACTTCAGTGTGCCTTCTCCTCCTCTTGATTTTTTTCTTGCTTTTTCTCTAAATCACTCATTTGCACATTTTCTGTCTCAACCTTCTGTTATCACCCTATTCACTGTATTTATGAACCCCACATTTACCTGGTCTGGAGAGTTCCACATTCAACGTCAACACTATATACATTTCCAAAAAATGAAACCAAATTATTGATTTACTTCAGTAACAGACTGGTTCATAGATGAGGAATCTAAACTACAAACCACGTATTAAATAGAAACATTCGCTTCAAATCTAACTTTTAAAGTCGTAGTACTTTATCTTTGAGGCTAGTGACAGATGAATTTTCTGTGTTAGTTGAAAAGGCAATATTCTTGCTACTGCAAAACCAAGGTTTCTGCATAAACATCTGTTTCTGCAGATATGATGGGTTTGAACCAGTGCTAAACATTATAATTGCTATCATTTACTATAGCTGATGGTGTGGTGTTTACATGAATCATTAAGAGGCTTGCAGTAAATAGGTGGTGAGAGCTAGTGCCTATTTCTTTGATTTTAATGGCACATAAAATTAATTGCTTGAAAAGAATCTTTCGAAATACATATTTCTTGATATCTATAAACTCCTGCAGAGATAATCCAAAAGGGTTTTGTGGGCTGTCTCAAGGATGTACATTTCATGAAGAATTACAATCCGTCGGCTATTTGGGAACCTCTGGATTGGCAGAATTCTGAAGAACAAATCAACGTGTATAACAGCTGGGAGGGATGCCCCGCTTCATTAAATGAAGGAGCTCAGTTCCTAGGAGCAGGTAATGCTCTAAAAAAGACATGAGTGTTCACTTAAAATCTATGTTCTATCCTTTGTATAATTTAATCTCTCCTGTTTGATTAACTTGACCTCATACGAACCTAGTATCACAGAAATACCTAGTTATTCCAATGGTGCACACAAATATATTCTTGATGCCTGAATATGCAATATAAATTATAAGCCTCATAAGTATACATCCATGTATCATATCTCTGGTAGCCCATGCAGTTCTTGATTTACATATGTTAGCATCACCAATGTCCATTTGCAAGTCAATTGTTTGGAAACTAGAATACAGTTAGAGATGTGTACTTAGAATGCACTCAGAAAGATGTTTCAAAGAGTTTTGTTTACTAGGTTAATCCACAAATACCTATTTATCTCATTATATAGAAGAACAATGTTCTTAAGAGTTAATTCTCGGCTAAGTAACGGGTTAAGTAGGTCATTGAGAGAGAACTGGAGACTAGAACCACTATCCCTGCCATTGCTCAAAAGGCTACAATGAAAGGCGAGGTGTAAGTGTCTGTAGCTTAGCCCTGACACACACACTGAGTCTCTGCCTGATCAGAGCAGAGACTTCCACCCAGGGGAAGGGGAGAGGGATGATGGTGGCTTGGAATACCCGGCTTATTCATCAAATAAAAGCCCATCTCTGCCTCCTACATTTATAGCTAAGTTGGTTGGTTATTAAGTTGCTTAAACTGCCTTTAGCACAAAAAGACGTATGATATTAATAATATAATCTGCACATTTTTTATTGTTCTGTTTTCATCAAGGTCATTCTGAGTTTCTTTTAGTCAATGCAAACTACTTATTTTTAATACTTAACCTAAAACAGTAATAATCATACATGATACAGACAACACATGACTGAGAGAGCAAATTTCTTCCTCTTTAGAAAGTATAATATCAGAGCAAATTTCTTCCTCTTAAAAAGTATAATATCTATCAAAGTCTTTCTTAATATATCTAGGTCTTTCTGTCACTTCTGTACAATTAAAAAAGGGATTTCTTAACATTGATTTGCATCTTCTTTTGTGAGATTTACTCAGTGGCAGAATGTGTCCTAGAGTTTCTTATCACCCTTACAATGCTGACAATATTGTACTACACATGCTAACATGTATATGTTTTTATCTTTAAAGGGTTCCTGGAACTTCATCCGTATATGTTTCATGGTGGAATGAACTTTGAGATTTCCTTTAAGTTCAGAACTGACCAATTAAATGGATTGCTTCTTTTCGTTTATAATAAAGATGGACCTGATTTTCTTGCTGTATGTAAATTACTTTGATTAAAATTACTTTAAAATACTAGATCCAACTATAAAATAAATAAACCAAGTGTTGGCAGGCATTACACTTAATTGGGGTTTCTTTACAAATTCACATTTGTTTTCTTTTTTTTTTTCCCCAAAGTCATTTTTAGTATGGAAGTCCTGTGAAATATTTTGTATTTTATTATCCTAGTAATTTTTTAAAATGATAATTGTAACAATTATCATTTTAAGAAAACAGATTAGTTGTAAGGAATTAAGAAAATACAATTTAGTATCTTAAGATATGAAAAACACTATTTCCCTCATTATCTTTTGATATGAGTTTCAAAAGGATATATATTATATATTTTTCATATGACATATAGATAATCAAATATAATAATACAGTGAACACTCCTGAATCTACCACCACACCTGATAACTAAATATTATTATTTTTGGTCTATCTGTAAAGTCTTTCCTATCGTGTTTCCATCTTCTTTTAGATGTCATATGTAATCAGAATTTTGTGTTTGTTATTCCCATGC
>NW_012103243.1:3663256-3733911 GCF_000951045.1 Mandrillus leucophaeus
ACAATAGGTGCTGGAGAGGATGTGGAGAAATAGGAACACTTTTACACTGTTGGTGGGATTGTAAACTAGTTCAACCATTATGGAAAACAGTATGGCTTTTGAAATTTATAAAATTTGTTTTATGCTCTCTCTTTAGCACTCAACATTGTTTCTGAGTCATTTATGTGTCCACACAGGTATACATTTTCTTGGTTGTGTAGTATTTCTCTTCTCTTACCAATGATGTATTGGTTGTTCCCACGTTTTGCTACAATGAATAAGACTGCTATAAACATTTTTATACATTTCTCTAAATACAATGGGCAAGTGTAACTGCTTTTCCTTGTCTTTAATCATTAATCTGATACCGCTGTTAAGTATGTTATTAAAAATGTTAATTCTTAAAAGTTGTTTTAAAGAACTAGCATAGAAACAGGAGAAAAATATGAACATCTCACCCTTAGATTCTTGATTTCTACACAAATAGACAATTAAATACAAGTCTTGGTGATTTTAAGAGTCTAAGATACGTTCACTTTTTGTCTTTCTTTCTTTTTTTTTTTTTTTTTACATTCCTAGTATATACAATGCCAGTATTGCTAAGAAGGGAAATGGAAATTTATCCCTTCATAGTATTTATTAGAATTTCTGATTCTTTAAATATTTATTTGTCCTCTTGTGTATTGTTGGCTTCTTTCTCTGAAATGTAATGTCTATGAATCCAAGGACCTTGGTTTTCTTCTTTGTAGTTGTATCCTCAGTGCCTAAGCCTTAGCAATTATCATGTTAATCAATATCGTTGAATGAATGAATGAGTGAACATGTGAATGAGCTCATGCTGTGGTGACCTTCACTGAGCATCGCTGAGTCATCTACATATGCATATACTGTGGAGGAAACAAAGATGTTTACCATTTGGCTCCTCCTCTTCAGGACCATATGACTGCACTGGAAGTCTATACGCCTTACTATGCCACACTTCCACCCTCCACCTTCCTCCATTCATTGCTTTGTTACTGTATTAAATAATACTGTTAACTTTAAGTAACTTTACTAAAAAAAAATTAAAAATTAAAAATTAAGACTGGGTACAGTAGCTTGCTCCTATAATTCCAGCACTTTTAGAAGCCTGGGATTACAGGAGGATAGCTTGAGGCCAGTAGTTCGAGACCAGCCTGGGCAATATAGTGAGACCCTTTGTATGCAAAAATACAAATAAAAGTAAAAAGTTATCCAGGCACTGTGGGTAGTTCTAAATACTTGGGAGGCTGAGGCAAGGATTGCTGAAGACTGGGAGTCTAAGGCTGCAGTGACCTGTGATTGCACCTCTGCACTCCAGCCTGGGCAAGAGAGCTCTGTCTCAAAACAAACAAACAAAAAAAATCAATACACTTACATAAATATATACTGAGTGCTCACTATGTGCTTGGCTTTCTTTTAACACTTCCCATGCAACTGTAAAGGAAGCAGTCTTTCATAAAACGTACATTACAGTCTGCCATATCTGAGGACTGAAGCTGCTCACAGATTTCAACTCTTTCTATTATACTAACATACTTCAGTATGCATGGTTATCCCCTGGAACTTGATAAACTCAGAATGTTTCCATTGCCAGAACCTTAAATCTCAAAATATAACCTCGTATCCCTCTAGCTCTCTCAGTCTCTCATTAAGTTCACCAAGGCATTGACACCATTGACTATCAGCCCACTTTCTAGTTAACTTGCTCCTTACCTGAGCCACCATAATGTATTTCTTCAACAGTATTTCTACCAATGCCCTGATTTTGAATCTTGTATTGGGCTTCACAAACCTTGACCAATCAGTCTAGCCACCTTGCTTCTCAGTTCTAGTAGCTAGATTGCTAAACACTATAGGAAAACTAATACGGGCGTGAGAACGTGTTTTGAGCTCTCCAATTCTTTTATTAAACAATATCTATTGTTTACAGGATTTTCTAATATATTTTAGGAGTAGAAAGTGAAAGAAAAAGAATCTTAGGATCTAGAAACACTATAACCTGAATGTCATCAGGTAGTCCCTCACTCTCCTGATAAAAACAAGTGTACATATTCAACTTTCAATCTCTCTATCTATCAACTTGACTGTATTTGAGGCAAGCCAAATTTAACTCTCTACTGATTCAGGGGAACAAATGAACAATTACTATGCTTACAACTAAAGAAAATATGTCTACCATCATCCTAGATTCTATCCCTTCTTCTGCAAGAATTTGTTCTATAGTCTTCCCTCTTTGTGTGTTCAACTATTCCCTCTCAATTGGCTCTTTTCCCTCAATATATAGAATGATTGAAATTTATTTTCCTTAGTGTTTTTTCTTTTGTCTATGAAGCCTCCTCCACTGTACGTTTCGTTACCTTCACGGTCAAGTGCATTGAAAGCGGTTACTTTTGTTATTGCCACTTTTTCATCTCACTTCAGTCCCTAAAATGACTGTACATTAGGCTCCTGCCACTACCGCACCTTCCTACGAAATCACTTTTCTAAAGTGGTCAATGACCCCCGCATTTCCTAGTCCAATGATTTTTATTTCTTATCTTATTTGTTCTTTTTCTGCTATTCTCTGTTTTTTTCTCATTCTTCCCTACTGATTTTCCAAAGTACTAGTTTCTCCTGATTTCATTAAGTTCTCTTAGCTCCTTTAAGGAGATCATTGTCACTTAAAAGAACTGTTTTCTACCATGCTGTCCCTTTAAAACATTAGTCTTGCTGAGGACACTAATCTTTTCCCTTTTATCTCAGTCTTTTTATACTCACTGAATAATCTTATTTATTTTGTGATGTATTTTCTCCATTTTACTTGGCCATCACCAAACTGCATATCTTTATGTTTGACCTCCTCAAAAAGAGTTTCATCTGGATGTTTTATAGGCATTTCAAACTCAATATATCTAAAATGAACTCCCCCCTCCTCCTTGTCAACAACAACCCTCAGCCTTTCTTTCAAATGCTTTTCACAACTGATGATGGCAGAACACTCTCCTACTTATCCAAAAAAGATGAGAGGTGTTCTTAATTTCTCTTCATTCATCTAACTCATTTACCTTCTTACCAGGTCCTAATGAGTTGCTTTTACAAACACTTCTTAGATCGAGTCTTCCCTTTCATCAGCATCATCATTATCCTTGTTTTAATGACTCTCAATATGTTTTCACAATTAAATGCATTTCCTAACACATTTCCTGAATTGTAGACGAGATTTGTTTTCAGTATGTACTTCTTATTTATGGTAAGGTAAGCTTTTAGTGCAAGGTAATAGTGGAAAGAATATGAGTTCTGGTTTCAGACAGACACCAAACACTCTTTCCATACCAGACCCTCCTATCACTGAAAGTCCTTTAAAATCTGGCTTCTACATAGCTGGCAAGACACTACCTCAGCTCCCACCTCCATATGTGCCCTTTGTCTTACCTAAGTTGGTGCCTTTCTCTAAACCTGATGTTCTCATGTCGTGCATATTAGTCCCCCTCCTTGGGGGACCCTCCATGAATCTGATATACTTTCTAAAATCTTACTTTAAACCTTTCCCAACTTCCAGGGAGCAAAAACTCTTCTCTGTTATCTGCTTTCACTTTACCCCTTTCCTGTCTTGATTGTAGCATTGCTCCCACGTTTGCCTCTGCTACTAGACAGCATGACTCTTAGGAGCAGTGTTTACCTTAGAGCAGCAGGTATATGGCACATTGTAAGAGACTCGGCATTTATCGAATAAGCGGATAGACAAATGAACAATTGCTTACCTGAGGTCCTTCCTGAAGATGATACTTTTATGGAAAAAGTCATAGTTTGCGTCTGGCATGATTTAATTTGTTTTACTTTACACAACTGATCTCAAGATTTTAAATATCCTATGGTCACTGATATGTTTCTAACAAAGTAAAAATATATTAGGTAAAATAATTAGGAGACATTTTGAAGGAAAATCTATGAACTTAGTTTTTACTACGAAAATTTGGGTGAAATATGTTCACATTAGAAAATGGTACAGTCATCTAATAGAATACACATAGAAGCAATTATGTTAAAGATTTAGAATAAAACTGAAATATTGAATCAAAATATGTCTTACAAATTTGAAATTGAGTTCACTAGCCAGTTAAAATAAGCTTAATCAAGCTTGACATTTCATTTTCTTATTGTCTTGTCATATTTTCCCCCAAATTAAATTGATACATGAAGTAGTATTTTCTCATTTTCTAAAAATTCAAAGAGTCATAGTTCAAACTGTTCTGTTCTCTTCAGTCATTCAGTCACTTACATAGGGGTTTAATCTTTTAACTATGTTGCAGCAAAAATGAACCTTAGGTCTACATAACATTGCATCACATCGTCTAATCATTACTAGATATGAATTTGTTTACATCAATACAACATTCTTCATGTCAGCTATAAGCTTGAAAAGGATTTCCTATGTTCCTAAGCAGAAACTTAGGGTAAAGTGACACATTTCTATAGAGTGCTTTCAGGCAACTGTTTTACTTTTCTTCAAGAAATTGTCCTTCTGCTCTCTCCCAAACTGCCCTTCTGCAGCCTTTTTATATACCTACTTTCTTTTTTAACATAAAATACAGATGGAGCTGAAAAGTGGAATATTGAGCTTCCGGTTAAATACCAGTCTTGCCTTTACACAAGTGGATCTATTACTGGGACTATCCTATTGTAATGGAAAGTGGAATAAAGTCATTATTAAAAAGGAAGGCTCTTTCATATCAACAAGTATGAATGGACTGATGAAGCACGCATCGGAGTCCGGAGCCCAGCCACTGGTGGTGAATTCACCTGTTTATGTGGGAGGAATCCCACAGGAGCTGCTGAACTCTTATCAACATTTGTGTTTGGAACAAGGTAAGTTCCATCTGGAGGAATTCACAAATCCATACAGCCCTGGTGCTAACAGATTTTGGTGGTTCTGTGTTTCAAGAGATAGCAATAGACTCAGGCTAAAAGCAGCACCCAAAAACATCCTTTTTTCTGGAGAAATTTAAACCCTAAAAACTAATGGAGCACTTTTTCAAATAATTTTGTGTGTTACCCTTAACAGTATGCCATCGTTTATAATCAGCATATTTATTTCAATATGTCCTGGGTAAATAGTAATTAATATACATATTATTATTGTGACATGTAATTATATATGTGGTATATAATTATATATACATATATTAATTACTATTTACTGAAGAAATATTAAAATAAATATGTTCATTATAAATAAGGTACCTGAGATGCTTTCCAAAGATGATATTTATATGGAAAAATTAGTAATTTATATATTTATTATATGCATTATATGATATACACATATAATGCATATTTTAAATATATAATGCAATTATATGTGAGATATATAATTATATATGAATATATGTGTACACATACATAATTATATATAATGCATATAAATGTATTTCCTCATATGTTGAATACTGATCATTATTTGTATTTACAGATGAAAAAATAAATGAAGTCGCTATGCACAACTAGTAAAAAATATTAATGCAATTCATTGCCTTTTCTTTCTTTGACATAAATGCTAATTGTCTCCATAGTTTTTCAGTAGAGCTTTCATGTGGAAAAAAACTGTGGGGTGTATTTGGTTGAATTCCAGACATACTCATGAAAATCTATACATTGTAGATTATCAGTAACCATAAGAGAAAGAAAAAGTGCATTGCTTATAGTTTAGGTAAGAAGTTAACTCATAGAAATTTGAATGTAATCAGAGAAATAATTTGAAAAGGCTAACAATATCTGTGTATCATTTCTTGTGACAGTCATGGTTCTGAGAGCTTACATGAGAATAGGTGAGTCAGTTATTCCTAACAAGTGTGTTAGGCATTGTTATTTATATCCTCATTACAGATGAGGAAACTGAAGAGCAGAGAGGAAGGTAACTTTCCCAAGGTCACATGGCTAGTAAGCATATAGAAAGACACTAAGTCTCTCTCGGGCAGCCTGGTATAAAGTCAACTCTCCTTAATACAATCAATGCTCTCTTTTATGGGCATTGGCCAATGCTCCTTTGTAAAGTGGGAAATGCACAGTAACTTCCAGCATGGGACCAAGCACACTCCCAGGTGTGGAAACGGTCCTTTACGAAGTTCAAAATCTATGTACCCTGAATGGTTAAAATTTTCATGAAGCAGTCTTTGCCTATTTGGTAAGTACATAAAGATTTAAATGCCTTTGAATAGAAAATATATGGCAAGCTCTTAGGAGACTTTTAGAAGGGTAGTAGTAAGGAGTTAATGAATAACTGGGGTGTAAGACAGTAATGACATTTTCAAGGCACTTAAGGTGTAACAGCAGCTAAAAATATTACATTCGTATAAGAACTTCTCCAGGTTTTCAGGTTTCTGAGGTTAGAAAGAACTTGAAAACCCTCTGTATGAGTGAGATTACTTAATCCTGTTTGCTTCTGGGGGAAAAAAAAAATGAAGACAAGAAACAAAAACCCTGCAAATACAGCCTTGTTCTAAAGACATGGTCCTAAAGACATGGTTAAAACTGAAATTGTAAGATAATAACAGAAGTTTAAAATATCGCCATAGACCCAAAGGGAATAATTTTACCTACATGCTATGACTAAGTCTGTGATACTGGAAGGTATTTTATTTATGAGTAATATTAAATGTTTATTAGTGTAGTAGCATCCATATCAGTGGTTCTCAAAACACTGAAAAAATATTGACGTATGGTAGCTGGAACATGGAAGTCAAAATTAGCTATTATTATTACTATTCAAGATACATTGACATCACCTGGAATGGTTATTAAAAATACAGATGTTAGGGACCCCTGTCCCCTAAGATTCTGACTCAGATGCTTTAAGAGACACTGATCTATATAAATAACTGCATGTTTTATACGATGATCAGGGAGACTAGTCACAATACAGAGGTGCAGCATAAACGTAGTCAATTGCAGTTAAAACGAATCATGTTCACTTAATGTATTTCTTTCAACTCACTATCAATTGTCTTAAAAACCTTTTTCCTTTTCTCTGCTTCTTAATTAGCACCTTTTTTTTCATCAGAAGCTCTATTTTTTGGTCATATGAGTACTTTTTTTTTTTTTAATACACTAACATTGTAATCTTCTCCGAATCAGATACAAGACTAATTTTATTTCTTGTTTTGGAAATGCTGGGCAACATAATTTGCTGAAGATGTGCCAGCTTGGATGATGAGAGTTTATCTTCTTAGAATGATCAATGAGGATAATCATTTACATCTAGGTTGGGCATGACTGGGTCTGGCATGTGGTCTCACAGGCAATGCTCTGCGCAATCCCCTCCATGGAGAGGGAGGGAGTGGGGGCTGAAAGTTAGCTGGCCTGCCAAGTCACGCACCCTGCAGCAGTACTGCCTTCCCTAGAAGAAGGGCTAGTGTTTTTCTGATTAGTCACCCTAGAGCTCTGGGCTACCTTTTAGGCATTTAGAGGCCCAGGGGTAGTGGCGTGGATGGGGATTTTTTTGGATTCTCACAAGGGTAGTGGAGTAAGAAAATAAGGCATTTCTACTCCTCTCACAAACATCCCCTTTCTCCTCTTGTCCTCACATCCCATTCAAATGTTTTAGGTGACTGGGGAACATTTCTGGTGGTACAGAGTTGAAAGCATGGGACAACATTAACTGAACTCTTTGGTTGCCACTGGAAGGATGCCACTGGAAGGACCCTGCACTAGAGCTCAGCAGCTTTAAGAGCTCAGCAGTCTCCAAGGCCTGGGGCCACAGGACCATTTCCTTAGGAGGATTTCTACTTATAAACTTCATTTTATAACTAACTCTCTGGGCCTTTTTCTTCATCTCCAAAATGAAGAAAGACGTATCTCCCTGGGCTTTCCCAAATTGAAAATTTCATCTTGTGAATTAATTTTTATTACGGTTTTTGTTAAATTCTTAATTTTTTTTGTTTGTTTTTGTTTGTGTGTGTGTGTGTGTGTTTTGTGGTTTTTTTTTGAGACGGAGTCCTGCTCTGTCGCCCAGGCTGGAGCACAATGGCCTGATCTCAGCTCACTGCAAGCTCCGCCTCCCGTGTTTACACCATTCTCCTGCCTCAGCCTCCCGAGTAGCTGGGACTACAGTTGCCCGTCACCTCGCCTGGCTAGTTTTTTGTATATTTTTTAGTAGAGACGGGGTTTCACCGTGTTAGCCAGGATGGTCTCGATCTCCTGACCTTGTGATCTGCCCATCTAGGCCTCCCAAAGTGCTGGGATTACAGGCTTGAGCCACTGCGCCCGGCCTAAATTTTTAATTTTTAAAACATTATGGTAAAATATAGGTAACATAAAATTTACCACTGTAACCATTTTTAAATGTACAGTTTAGTGGCATTAGTTACATTCACACTGTTTTGTAGATATCACCATCATCCCTCTGAAGAACTCTTTTCATCCTGCAAAGCTAAAACTATGTACCCCTCAAAAAATAATGTGGGATTTCTTATAACAGCACTTGTTTGCCAAGCTGCCCTTCCACTGTTCTCATTTTGTTGGTAGGGAAGTCAGGGTACAGAGAATTTTGATACTACAGCTATGTGCCATCAGAAAATTACTGCTGATGAATAAATTAAAATTCTTAGCTTCTGAATTTGCCAGTCAATGATTTTATATTGAGCTTCGTTGCTCTCAATTCAATTCACCCAACTTATTGAGTGTCTACTGTGTGTTTAAGATAGACTAGCAGTATTGATCAGTCAGGACTAAAAAAAATGTGGATAATAGTAAAAGACATTTAAAAGGAAATAGGCTGCAACTTAATGTGTTAGAAGGCATAATAGCACATCATATAAATGCTGAGGAGAACAATATGGTCATTGTTACTATTAACTTATTTTACTGTTATGCATTGCATTCTATTTTATTTCCATTTCCTGCTGCTGTGCTTTAATCTTGAAAAGAGCTGATCATGTGTTTGAGGCCTTTCAAACTTTACAGTGTTTTGTTCAGAGAGAGAGAACATGCACGCTACAGCAATCTCAAACTAGGTCCTGTTTGTCCCAATTTCGTGCAGTTTTCTGCGCAGAGTAGTGCCAGACTTCACTGAGCTGATCTCTGTTTTCACAAAATAGCATGTAATTCAAAGCCACTGCTATTCCCTGGCTGACTGGATGCCTTTTTTGTTTGCTGTCTAACAAAAAAGTGGCGAATACTCTAAATTTGTTTCATCCGCATTCTCTGTTAAACTTCACAGAATGGTACTACACACTGGGTGTTCTAAGGTCACCTGTGTAGAATACACATTCCATGAAATCTCATAGTGTTGCTATTGCCAACACTGAAGGCTGGCCCCTGTCGTGCTAATGGGGATGTAAAACTAGTGACCATTTTGTATATTCAAGATTATGGAACTCTGTGAAAAACGATAGAGCATAGTGACAGCTCTTCCGTAGGCTGATGTAACTAACTCAGGCTAAATTCTGTACCTCTGAAATGATTGTTATGCAATTCATGGCAATATTTCAGGATTCTAATATATTTTGAAATTATGTTCTCTCTCCTGCTATTCTGCATAAAATCCTCAGAGTGTATTTTTCCCCAATGAGTTTATTGAATAATCATGCTAATTCAAATATTATTTTTTGGCATTTAAAACTGACTTATATAGTCACTTAATTTTTCAGAATTAGGAGACATGGGGCTATCCCCCTACCATAATATGAAGTTGCCTAAATTTTCTTTTATGGGAAGAAACAGAATTTAGAAAATGTGGGCCTAAAGAGGTAAAATAAATGCTTTTTCAGTACCAGAAGTTAAATTAGAATTATCCATGAATGTGTTTTCCAAATAACAGAACTATATTTCTTTGCAACAAATTAGCTTGATAAAAAGTAGGAGGCATAAAATGTTTCCCAAGAAAGACTTGAAAGTCTGGCAATTGTGTCTAACCACCCCCCTTTCTCAAAATGTAGTACTGCAGAGGACAAAAATGATTGGTAATTAATGACTCAAGCCCTTTATGCAATACTAATCCCTTACTATTTGCTAGGTTTCGGTGGTTGCATGAAGGATGTTAAATTTACACGGGGTGCTGTCGTTAACTTGGCATCTGTGTCCAGCGGTGCTGTCAGAGTCAATCTGGATGGATGCCTATCAACTGACAGTGCTGTTAACTGCAGGGGAAATGACTCCATTCTGGTTTACCAGGGAAAAGAGCAGAGTGTTTACGAGAGTGGTCTCCAGCCTTTTACAGGTAATGTGGAGGTCCTCTAAATTAAATGTTGCATGTCTCTTATTCATCTCCCTTTCCCTCCCTGCCAGTCCCTTATTAGTCTATATGAGTATTATTTTAATCTTGCTGCATCTTATTTCCATTTAAGAATACCTGTATCGGGTGAGAGCCTCGCATGAAGGAGGTTCAGTATATAGTGACTGGAGTCGAGGACGTACAACAGGAGCAGGTAAATACTTACCTTCAAATGCATATGTGCACACACACATGCATGTATTTGTGCATGTATATAAAAGGAAGGACTATTACCCTGAAGTAGTAATATTTTTGTAGTCTTCTGACAGAACATGCCTTGATTTGAAAATACATCTGTCAATGGCTAAAATGCTTAGCAGATCAGTGCTTTTGATTTGTCAAGAATTCACTAAATATTTACTCAGAATTGATCCTTTCCTCTTAGGATGCAGAAGAAAGGAAAGTTCAGGTTGTCTTAAGGATGTAATAGTCCCACCTACCAAATATGCTTAAGGATAGGTAACCTTTACAGATGGCGTATATAGCAAGAAGTTGAAGTCAGGGATTAGGATTATCCTTGGAAGGGAGTGGCACCCTCTTGACTTTCTCATAGAAGGCGCATTGGAAACCTGCAACTGGTTGGAATCAGGTGTGTCTATGACATCATTGCAGATGTTTGCCCTGTTGTTGACTATTCGAATCTTAGAATGACTCTCCCCAGAGAGAAAAAATTGCTGATTGGTTTAATTTATTTTGAGCTGGAAAAGAACCAACTAGGAGACAGTATACATTAGACCTAATTTCAGACAATTGACTTGTTTTGTACTTCTGACTGGCCACAAAATCTTTCCCCATAATATCCCCACAGGAAGGCATTCAGCACAGAGTTTTGTGAATCAGTGGCATTCTACCATTTTGGGTCAAATATTTGTCAGGAAACTGAACATATCTCCAAATGATTGCCACTTAATGTCTCTGTAAGAAAGTTTATTTAGCGAGTAACAATTTGTCTAAAGATGCGTTTCCATCAAGATATTCTCTTATACTTAATCTACAGTGTGTTACTATGCCAGGTATCCTTTGAGGAATCTTCTTAATCTAAAATATAATTAAATACTGAGATGAGCAACTAAGAATAATTTTGAAGACTCTCTACCTACATATTTTCCAGAAGAGGACAACTTGACACTTTTCCAGGATGATTTAAATTATCACCTATTTATAGGCAAGACAATGAGCTGAACGATCTCTTAAAATCCTTTTCAACTTCAGGGCTAAGAGAAAGCTCCAATATAAAATACTCACTTGTAACTGACATGTTCTCTCCTCCTGTTTCACACCCTTCTACTTTATTAACAAATATAAAGCCTGCTTTGAGTATAATTCAGCAACGTTAATAAGTGTCTGGAAAGCACATTGCTTACTTAGCTTAATAGTCCCCACTTTGAGTACTACTGAGAAAGTACACAAATACAGCTCTGAATTTATAGCAATGATCTGACCACAGTCCTATGCCATAAATTCATATTTACAATCTGACCACAACACTGAGCAGCTACATGCTCCCAAGGGTTGGAGAATAATTGCACTATTTAATTATTTTTGAGTCAGTTTTGCTCTGTCCCTTATGAGAAGACCATCTGTTAGACAGTACTGTACTTTGCCCTGTACCACATTTCAGAACTAATAAAATCAACATCACTCCCATTGTCCCTTTCCTTGCAACTCGATCGTGTGGCCTGTGTGTTTTCTATAGGTGCCCGTGGTGTTTAAACAGCTCAGAGAGTGGTTCTCTCCTTTGGTGTTTCCTCTTATCCTTTATGTGCACTCTGTTTCCCTTAAAGCTGTCCTATTTTATTGGTCTGGACAGTAAAGTCGGAGAGGAGGAGATTTGATGTGGAAAACCAGAGTGATCCTCCATCGACAGGGCTCAGGAGTCCATGAGCAGCTAGAGCAGGTCTCTCATCCATCATCCTGCCACAGAGTTCCTTGGGCTCTTTCTTTGTGTCCCCAGTGCACTCAGCTGTGATGAAGTTTTTACTGATCAGAACTGTAGAAATGTCTAATAAATAGTTAAAGGTTATAGATTTTTTAAATTAGGGGGCTCAGCTTGTAAGTAAGGTTTTGTAGTTCTTTTAAACTTCCTCATTTTGTGATATTATTTTCAGATATTCTGCAGAACAAATCTTTGAAAATGACTTTGTAGAATCTCAAGGGCACCAGCTCCTTTGCCCCGCTCCCCACCCCCAAAAACTGCAATTAAGAATATATTCCATATATCATACCTGGTAGAACTTTGCTTTTTAAAAATTAATTAGAAAAACAATTGCATTTGGAAAATGGGTCCAGGCATTCAAGTACAACACAATCACATTTGTGATCTTTTTTGGCTAATACATCGAAGATATAAAAGTGTCAAACCACTATGTATAATAACAGTCTAATTATCTTGCTTCAAAGGGGGTACATCATTATATTGCTTGAACTTGTTATCTGCCTACCATCCACCTCCTTCTTTATGAGTGATGTTTAAACATGTCTGATACATTAAATGTTTTTGGAAAACCTGGACTAGACTTGAAAGAATGTTATGTCGATGGAGTTTTGATGGTTCTGAAATATCACTTAAACTGAATGGCTCAAGATGTGCAGTCATATTAAATCAATGCTGAAAAGTTACAACTCTAATAAATTGTATTTATGCTAATGGTTGAGTCTGATTTACTGCGGCCATTAAAAGTGAAGAATAGGAGCAATAGTCTTCTCAGAACTGCCTTTTCCCCTATTTTCTCTTTTATTCCTTCACAGCTCCACAAAGTGTGCCAACTCCCTCAAGAGTCCGCAGCTTAAATGGATACAGCATTGAGGTGACCTGGGATGAACCTGTTGTCAGAGGAGTAATTGAGAAGTACATTCTGAAAGCCTACAGTGAGGACAACACCCGTCCACCCTACATGCCCTCTGCCAGTGCTGAATTTGTCAATACAAGCACCCTCACAGGTAAAGGCGATTCTTTAACAGAGTAGATCTTATTAACTTCCTTTTTGTTTGAATTGTAAATAAAAATCTTCTGCAATTTTTAAAAATTTATTAAATATAAGTGTATTTTACCTGATTAAGAACAACCACCATCTAAAGTAGTGGAAGCCTACATCTACCTAGGATAAAAAGGATAATTCTACAATGTGCATGGGCTGTCATGAATAATTTTATTCTAAGGTAGAGATTCTCTCCATCCCCCAAAGATTACATCATAGGTGGCTGTAGCCCTTTAACACCTTATAGACATCTTTTGGAAATCCTAGGTATAAATACTTATTTCACAAAGCAAAAATTTACTCTTTGGGACTAGCCCCAGTTCACACCACTATTATTTATTGTAAAATTGCTGATTAAACCTAATTATCTCAAGGTGGAGGAGTCTTAGAGCCCTAGTTATTTGGACTGGCAAATCAGTGAATCGATTTCTCACAGTGCGGTGTGCCATGAAGAATGATTATAATGAAATATACTCATACACACCACTAACACATCTCACACTCAAATTCATGCATGTGTATTAAGCGCATTTTTCAACTTCATGAAATATTAAAGCACATTTAAAGGGAGAGTTGAATTTAAGCCTTTGATAAAAAGAAAGTAAATGTGTCAACTTTGACAGAAAAAACATTTTCCTCTATCAAAAAATCTTGTAACATGAACCATCAGAATGGATGTTAGAAAAGCCTTAAATATTTCCCCAACATACCTGCTGGTCAGTTCCCCCAAGACTTGGCTTCCTTTTTTTAGACTCTTTGGAATGTACAGCCCAAATATACCACCAACTTTTAGCAAAAGAAAAACAAACAAATTCACATCCTTCACTTCTTTCCTATTTTACCCTCCTTGTAAAAACCCAACCTGATTAAGCCCACAGCTTGCCTTTTCACAGGTTGCACATGGCAGCTACATGGGCTGGAAAATATCAAGTAGTTTATTGCCAAAAATGCTAAACCCCACTTTCAAATGAGCACTCAGTAATGACACCAATCCTACTATATTTCCAGAATAGTCTCCTTCTCCCATTCTCCTCATTAAATATTTTATATTTTCCCAAACTATACACATGCTATCTCCCTTTCTCATCCCACTCAGCTGACAATATTCTATTTTAGATCAAATTAGACACCACAGATAAAGCAATCTATTGTATAGGATTTCTGTTACTTTCTTACTACCAAATGTATGTATTAATTGCATTTTTCTGCCTGATGGAGTTGTTATTAGGGGTTGGATGAATGAATGCATGCTAAAACACTTAAAAACATTTTGACATATAGGAGGTGTGTGCTATGCTATCATTTTCTTTTCATTATTATTTTTTATTTTCACACTTTTTTCTTTTCTGTTTTACAAAGCTTCTCTTATCCTATCAAAAATAGAAATCTTCACAAGTCCTCTGGACCCTGACTCTTCCTGTTTTTTCAGAGATGTTACTGATAGCTTACCTTCTTCTCACTTACATGTTTAATGCCTCTCTCTGCTGCAGTAGAATATGGCCCAAGGACCAGCATTACTAGCTTCATGTGGGAACTTACTATTAATGCACATTCTCCTGCCCACCTGAAACCCACCAAATCAGACACTCAGCAAGTGGCTTAGCAGTCCTTGTTTTAACAAGCCCCCAGGTACACCTGATGCATGCCAGAGTTTGTGAACCACTGACTGACTGGATTCTTCTCAGGGTCATTCAAACTCTTTTATCTCCCATTGTTAAAAACCAACACACTAACCCAAACCAATCACAAAAATCTTCATTCTGTCCAAACTCCCAGCTGTTGCTCCCTCTCTCCTCCTCTCGGCCTTCGTCTGGCATGAAGTATCGAAATTCATTTTGTCTTCACTTTTTCTGGCCTCTGCTCATTACTTTTGTGATGAACACCAAGAACTGCCATGTTTACACAGGCAAAAAACACTAGGCACTCTATGTCTTCACCATTCTTCAGTATTCTCTACAGTAACTCTCTCATCATTTCTTGAAATATTTCTTCACTTCTATGACTCTTCTGCTTACCTCTGCGTTCTCCAGGAACCCTGTTCTCAGTATCCTTTGCTCACTTCTTCCAAAGTGTGATGACATATTGAAGAGTCTCAGGATTTAGAACTGGGCTGTCTCCTCTTTCTCTTTCATTTTTTTTCTGGCTTGCTCCAAAAACCTTATTGATTCTCATAACATCAAATACCAGACAGATGCTGCTGTTGACTCCTAATTGCACATCCCACCTAGACATCCAAATGCCTGCATCCTAATAGGCATGTGGACACAGTGACATTTCCAACTGGATGTCTCTCACCTTCTACACTTTCCAAACCTCAACTCTTGCTTCTCCTACATTCTCATAGATACCTCCAGCCACCCAGTCAAGAAAGTCTGAGAGTTACTCTGTACTTTCCACCTCCTTCACACCTCATATCCACAGTTGTCATTCTATTTCTTAAAATATGTGTGAAGTTCGTCCATTTCTCCTCTAATCTACTGGTCAGCCCAAACCACTACCATCTTTTGCCTGGACAACTGCAATACTTATCTTCATCTTTCTCATAACCTTTTTTTTTTTTTCTCTCCCTGGCCATGAGTCTATTCTACAGAGCATCCAACATCATATCCCTCTCCTCAAATTTTTTCTTTCCTTTTTATTAATTATACTTTAAGTTCTGGGATACATGTGCAGAATGTGCAGGTTTCTTACATAGGTATACACGTGCCATACCGGCTTGTTGCACCCACCAACCCGGCATCTACATTAGTTATTTCTCCTAATGCTATCCCTCCTCTACACACACACCCACCCCTCGAAAGGCCCTGGTGTGGGATGTTCCCCTCCTTGTGCTCATGTTTTCTCATTGTTCAACTCCCACTCATGAGTGAGAACATGTGGTGTTTGGTTTTCTGTTCCTGTGTTAGTTTGCTGAAAATGATGGTTTCCAGCTTCATCTATGTCCCTGCTCGGCCTCTCATGTAATCACATTTTGTCTCAGTCTCCCCCTACTTCCTGGGTTTGCAACAATCACCTTTGTAATTAACATAATTTAAAGAAATTTGGACGTAAATCCTTAGGAGAATTCCTGACAACTGTGATAGAATAAATCCCTAGAAGTGGAATAACTGCATCCAAGGCTCTTAAGATATTGTATAGTCTTGAACTTTGAAGTCAGACATTGATATAAATCTCTGCTATAGACCTTCTCTGTGACTTAGATAAGTTCCACATCCTTCTGGATCCTTAAGTCTTAACCTTTGAAATGGGAGAGTAATATTTACCTTAGAAGAATATTAAAAATATTAAGTGATATGATATTTTAGCTCCAGACCTTTTTAGCTGTGTAACTTGGACAAATCAATAAACCTCAGTGTGCTTCAAAATCCTTCTATGTAAATAAGATTGCGATACAACTACCTGCCTCGCAGGGCAGCTGTGGAGATTAAATGAATTCATGTATACGTAAAGCACATAGCACAGTGCTTGACATGTGGCATGCACTGTATCAATGTTACCTGTAGGATATCTGTAAAGTGTGTAACACTATGCTTAATGTATGGTAATTTCTCAAGAAAAGGATAGTGTTTTTTTGTTTGTTTGTGTTTGTTTTGTTTTTTGTTTTTTTTAGATGGAGTCTTGCTCTCTTGCCCAGGCTGGAGTGCAGTGGCTTGATCTTGGCTCACTGCAAGCTCCGCCTCCTGGGTGCATGCCATTCTCCTGCCTCAGCCTCCTGAGTAGCTGGGACTACAGGTGCCTGCCACCATGCCTGGACTAGTTTTTTTTTATTTTTAGTAGAGACAGGGTTTCACCGTGTTAGCCAGAATGGTCTTGATCTCCTGACCTCGTGAATTCTGACCTCGTGATTTGCCCACCTTGTCCTCCCAAAGCGCTGGGAATACAAGCATGAGCCACTGTATCTGGCCAGGATAGTGATTTTGACACTGCCCAAAAAGCTGTGCAAATTATACTTCCACTAGCAAGCAGAATGCAAGATTGTGCATTTCATTTTATCTAGCCAACACCAAGTTTAACAGTTGAAAAAAATTGCGAATTTAAACGGCAAAATGTCAGAATATTGTTTTAGTTTGTGTTTATGTGATTACTAGAGAGATTAGTTTTTTTAAATATTTATTGGCCATTTCTACTTCTTTTATGTGCCTAAGTGAGTCCATTGCTTTTTATTATTTTATTTTATTTATTTTTTTATTTTTTGAGACAGGTTCTCATTCTGTCACTGGAGTGCAGTGGTACAATCTCAGCTCCCTGCAAACTCTGCTTCTTGAGTTCAAGAGATTTTCCTGCCTCGGCCTCCCAAGTAGCTGGGATTTCAGGTGTGCACCACCACACCAGGGTTATTTTTGTATTTTTAGTAGAGATGGAATTTCACCTCGTTGGCCAGACTGGTCTCAAACTCCTGACCTCAGGTGATCCACCTGCCTTGGCATCCCAAAGTGCTGGGATTACAGGCATGAGTCACTGCACCCAGCTTCACTGTTAATTTTTCTTTCTTTCTTTCTTTTTTTTTTTTTTTTTGAGACGGAGTCTCGCTCTGTCGCCCAGGCTGGAGTGCAGTGGCGCGATCTCGGCTCACTGCAAGCTCCGCCCCCCAGGTTCACTCCATTCTCCTGCCTCAGCCTCCGGAGTAGCTGGGACTACAGGCGTCCGCCACCATGCCTGGAGAAGTTTTTGTATTTTTTTTACTGGAGACGGGGTTTCACCATGTTAGCCAGGATGGTCTCGATTTCCTGACCTCATGATCCGCCCACCTCGACCTCCCAAAGTGCTGGGATTACTGGCGTGAGCCACCGCGCCCAGCCGCATTGTTAATTTTTCCGTTGAATGATTCACATTTTCTCATTTCTCATTTTTCTCTGAATATGAAGAATAATATACACGTTTGTCTCATCTGATGCAACTCCCCCAGTTTTGTCATTCAAAAAAAAATTGATTTACATTTTTGTGTACGGATTTAAAAAATATTTTATGTAGTTAATACAACATCCTTAAAATGTTCAATATACTATGAGTGATTTTTAAAAAATATAAATTCCCCATTTAGAGTTGATTATTATTTGTTTATGTTAGATATACCATGTTGATAACATAATGCATCTTCCTCAAAATAGTAATTCTAAGGTTAGGGTAAGAGCAAATTAGAAACTGGGAGCAGGGAGGCTTTTCAAATTAAATCAGCCTCTCCCAAGATTCTGAAGGATCCCTTCTTGAAGGAGAGATCCCACAGATTGTAAACCAACCTAGTGTAGTCCTGGATGTTACTCAAAAGGCATGTCGTACATGGTAGTGATGTATAGACGGAAGAAAATCAGAAAACTACTGAGCAGTTGTTGTTTATTTTTATATATCAAATTTGTCAAAAACCAAGGGAAGTGTTAACCATGTTAACTATGAGTGCAGTTTTGTCAATTTCTCTGAGATATTTTTTGTTTGCATTTTTTGAATTTTTGTGACTTTTACACTTATTATTTATGTTTTAACCTTTAAGGTCTCATTGCTTTAGGTACAGCCATGCATTGCTAAAGGATGGATATGTTCTGAGAAATGTGTCGTTAGGAGATTTCATCACGTTGCAAACATCATAGAATGTACTTACATAAGCCTAGATGGCATAGCCTACTCCACAGCTAGGCTAGATGGTGTAGCCTATTGTTTCTGGGCTGCAAACCTGCGCAGCATGTAACTGTATTGAATAGTGTAGGGAACTATAACTCAGTGGTAAGTATTTGTGTATCTAAACAGATCGAAACACAGAAAAGGTATAGTAAAAACACTGCATCGTAATCTTATGGGACCACTATCCTATATGCTGTCTGTTGCTGACCAAAACATTATGTAGCACATGACTGCATGGCAGCAACTTGGCTAAAGTCCTTTCATTCAACATTGTTTTCTTATAAGGTTGATGAGAAAATTAAAAAAAAAAAAAAAAAAAAAACCCTAGCAAGGGCCACTGTCTGCGTGGAATTTGCACATTTTCCCCATGTTTTTGTGGGTTTTCTCTCGGTACTCCAGTTTCCTCCCACATCCCAAAGGTTTTCCCCTTACATCAACTGAGCTGTCTACATGAGCCCAGAGTGAGTGAGTGCAGGTGTGTGTGAGTGTGCCCTGTGACGGTATGGTGGCCTGTCCAGGGCTGGTTCCTACCTTGAGCCCTGAGCTGCCAGGATGGGCTCCAGCCACACACAACCCTAAAGTGGAATAAGCAGATGGGAAAATAAATGAATGAATAAATAGAAATCATTGTAAAATAAAAATTCATAAAGTCTATGATAATCATACAGATGCACAGCAATAAACAGTGCAGTATGACAGGGCTCAGCAAGCTGCCCAGTCTGTGATTGCTGGGGTTTGAACAAAATGCTGGTAGGAGGTGCTCCTTACAATGTTCACTTCGAAAGTATTTATTCCTTGATTTATACCACTATGACCACTGTCACTCACTGATTCACCAAAACTTGAGTAAATCATTATCTTGTTTTGATTAATCTTTTGTAAATGCATGTAGAGCACACATCGCACACATTCATTACAGTGTTTAATATTAGTAGTCTATAGAAGTTTGGTGATGTTTTGTGACCAGAAATACATCATAGTATTTTTTTTTTTTTTAAAGAAATGGAGTCTACTACCTCTGTTGCCCAGGTTGGATTGCAGTGGTGCGATCTCTGCTCACTGCAAGCTCTACCTCCTGGGTTCATGCCATTCTTCTGCCTCAGCCTCCTGAGTAGCTGGAACTACAGGCGCCCGCCACCACACCCAACTAATTTTTGTATTTTTAGTAGAGATGGGGTTTCACCATGGTAGCCAGGATGGTCTCCAGCTCCTGACCTCGTGATCCTCCCGCCTCGGCCTCCCAAAGTGCTGGAATTACAGGCGTGAGCCATCACGCCCGGCTGACATAGGATCTTAATTCTTTCTTACATCAATTAGCCTGTGGGAAAATTGGGTTTGTTGTTTATCATTTCACTTAAAAGTCACAGTTTAGAAAAAATTCCAATGACAAGGAGGACTTCTATATATCTCTGCAGTTTTAGTTTTATCTTTCACTTGAGATTCTCCATACTTAAGTAGGGGAGTCACTCATTCATACTTGTTTTTTATAATTGATATAATTGGTCTTCTTTCTGGCATCATGTTTTATGTTTCCCAGTTTTGTTATTTCTTGTTTTTTAGTGATTTTTTTTTCACTACATTTCTTGCCAGTGTGTACTATGAATCCTTTGATGTTTTTTCTTTCAAGGAGTCTACTGCTCTCAGTGCTAAAGTGAGTCGTCAAGGACATATGTAGAAGGTAATCTTAAAGACTAAGAAGAACTCCAGTATTGCCAGGTGGACTTTTCATTGTGAAGACTCAGGATAATGAGGAGGGGATGTGAATTGAGAGGCACCAAAGTCAGCTTGGATAGTTATCAAAGTCAGAGAATTTCCCAGTAAACAAAAAGGAATACTAGGAAGTGAGATGGAAGGAGTTTAGAAAGCAGAGAGCCAGAAAGCTGGATTTGGTGGAGATGTTAGGGGTGTAGAGATTGTTTTGAGACAGCTGCTTTGCCAGTTGGTTGAGAAACCAAGGTACTAAAAGAGAGAAAAATCAGTGAAGCCTATTTAAACAGTTTTGCTATTGAGTAGTTTTGCTATCGATCTTGAAAATAATCCTTGTTTAGCATATCTGAGGTGACTTTTGTTGAGATTTTAATATTTCAGTTAATTTTGGTTGTTCGAGTCATATTTAAATAAAATAATTCTGATACTGAATGTACAAGGCAATTTAGCTTTATTGGTTAGCGTAGGGTTCTTTACCAATTACATTTAAAAAATGCTAATCAGAAAACGTGCCGGTTTCTTTTCATTAATTTTTTTGTTATTTAATAAGCTCTTTTATTCTTTAGATTTGGGTCTTTCTTCAACTTGGAAAATTTGCCACTGTGTTTGTGATCATTACTTCTGGTGAGAAATAGCAGTTTTCAATATTGTATATTTCTTCCCAGGTTGTCTTCTTCATTTTAGTAGTTCAGAACACAGCTTGTAGAGTCAAATCAATCTAAGGTCAAATTCCGCCTATGCCACTTTTTAGCTGTGTGATCTCAGGCAAATTAAAAAACATATCCTTACATTGGAGTTTCCTCATTCATTAATTGGGGATGAAAACCATATTTATATTGTGGAACTGCTATAAAGATTAAAATCAGTTACGTAAAATATTTTGCTCAGAAACAGGCATATAGTGAGTGCTAAATGAATTCATCGTTATCTTTATAATCTCTGAATTATAGTTTCTGATTTCTGGGTTACTGTCGCATAGTTGTTTTTCTTTCCATTTTCTGATTTTTGCACTGTTGATTCTGTTCTTTGAAATTTCTAAGATGATTTTTAATTCTTCTAGTACAGTCTTTGATATGATCTGCATTTTTCCTCATCCAGCTTACTTTGATTGCTACCTGCCTCTTGAAATTCTCAATTTTTGTCTTCATCTCTGTTTTACCGCTTACCTCCTGTCTCTTATTTAGTGGGTTCCAAGTTATTTTAGACCTTATTAATGGCATGCAACTCATGATTTTTACATTTTATAGGTTTCTTGAATTAAATCCTCCCTGTGTTATGCCCAGACCGTTTATTCCCTGAAGAAGACCACCAGAGTCCAGAGTCAAAGCTAAGCAGCAAGGATCTTTATTACAGGTTCGAACCTGGAACTCTCCCTCGCTCGCGAAACGAGACGGGCAGGAGAGCTCCCCCACTGAGCTCCGAGCAGTGTTATATAGTCTAAGAAAAGTGGGCATAGAGTTATTATACAAATCAGATATATGATTGGCTAGTGTTTGAACAAGGCAATTTGGCTAACTATGATTGGTTCCCGCCATTTCTGATATTTCGGTTCAACCTTTGAGGCGGGAGAGCAGGTTTATGGCAGCAAGAGTTTATCTTACTTAAACACGTCTTGTGACCGTGCCTCAGAACTTACAAAATCTCTGGTATGTGCAAAACAAAATCTCTGGTACGTGCAGAAAAACAGGTGCTCACAGAACTTACGAAATCTCTGGTATGTGCAAAGATTAGAGAGCAGAACAAAGGTGTAGCGGGGCGGGGGCGGGTACACATCTATCTTTGTGTCCTTTCACCCGGAATATGATAATCTTCCGTAATTTGAGGGCTGTATTCTCATCCTTCTTTCGAGTTACAATTTTTCCATCAGCTAAATGTACTCCCCCAAACTCAACTCCATAGTTCAGTTGGCTCATTTCTAAAATAATCTTCTCACTCGGTGTTTGCAAGGGAAAATTAAACTGTTTTCTAATTATCTTACGGGGCATCCAGTTGCTGTTAATAAAAACCTTCGCTAAGATGATGATAGGGTTAGTGGGATAAATTTGCATTAGCCTTGCAGCCGCCCTGCAGTTTCAGCTCTTTGCTTCCCAGTGTTTGGTAGAGTAGGAGTTCTGAGAGTTTGCTAGCGTTTTGCTTCCAGTTTAAGACTAGGTTTGCCTAGGACTTTCCTTCTAAAAGTCCATTGTCTTTGCCTGGTCTCATTTTAGGTATTTATAACACTTTGGTCATTTCACTGGGATTCTTACAAGATGGTAGTTCAAAACTGTAGGTGTACACTGAGTCGCCTGGGGAGCTTTAAAAAATATACTAATGCCTGTGTGCTCCATGTGCAAAATGTCTGATTCAATAAGCCTGGAATGTGGCCTGGGAGTTTGTATTTTTAAAGTATCTCAGGTAATTCTGCTGTACAGCCAGCATAGGGAAACTGTATTTAAAGGAGGAGTTTGTCACCAGTGATCACATTTAAATTTTATCCAGAAATTCTTATAACTTTCATTTCCCCACTGAAACTCAAAAATGTTAGGAGGGAAAAAATTAAATGTGTATAAAAAATAATAAGCTATTCAAAGTAAATAGAAAACACTAGCAAAGGAATATTATAAGATGACAAAAATTAAGTGCAGGGAAGTGGGATTCTATGCTCAGACTTACAAAAAGCAGAAGGTAAAAGCAAAGAAAATTATTAAAAATGAATATCAACTAGGATAACTGAAGAAAATAGAATAGTGAAGCAGAATATTTACCATTCATGAATTTGTCTATCAGAGGATTAAATGAGATAAATCCCAGTTGCAATGGAGAGTCCAAGGGTTAACAGGCCTACTTAGGAGCAAATGGGCCCCTTTGGGCCACAGGGTCTAGATTCTGTGCCCTCCCAAGGCCAAGGTTCAGAGCAAGGACTTCTTTAAGGTTCATTTCCTCAGCAGGAGCCTCAGGGTAGAAAACCCTTCAGTCATCACTCCTGTGTATCTTTAGATTTGTTGAAAGGGCTCCAATTAACTCTGGGTAGCTTTTGCTGATTTTCCCTGCAGCCCTGTTATCATGCAAAGTTGCAGCCCAGAGAGATAGGACTGGCATTTCCCCTCAAACTGAGGACTGCTCAGAAACTGACTTCACAATTTGATTTGAAATTATTTCAAGAATGAATGGATTCAAGACTTTGCACGTATACGAATTATTTTTTCCATAAGGTGTTTAAACATGTAAACTTAATTGTCAGCATAATTATTACAGCACCTAGCATCAAGTGCTACAGATATTGGTGTACAGAAAGTATTTTCTCAATTTTATTGTTGCATTACATTGAGCTAAAGTATAGGGGTTATATTGCTTCCTCAGGTAAAATTACAAATAATAGTAATATTATTTATTATTTGCTATAGTTTGGCAAATGAATCGATAATAATAAGAAGAATCTTCCAGATGACCCAAATAAATCTACATTTATGTAAAGAAAAAGGCATTTTAATTTATAATACAAATAATAATATAGCTTTTGCCACTAAAATTGTTTCAGTTTTTACATGCAATGGGCTTTATTTTTTTTTTTTTACCTGAATGAAGTGGGTTTCATACTGAAAACATGTCTCTAATTTTTGCCTCTTTTCCATGGCTACTAGTAATAATTAGTGACTCTCAATTCTACTGGTCATAAGGTGATTCTCAGATTACTTATAAAATGCAGATTTTGGGGCCACTCATTCTGTATGTCTGGGCTAGTATTTAGCAATTTGCATTTTACCTAATGCTCCAGTTGGTTTTTTGGAAGGTTTATGAATCACATATTGAAAGACACTAGTGTAGAAGAGTAGTGGTCAGGTTAGACGGGAATACTTTCACCTGCTGGGCTTGCAACTATCCCCGCCTTACTCCTGCGTCTGGTTCTGTGTTAACTTTGCTGCCAGAAAAATGCCAAGGCAAGTGAATGAAGAAAGAGAGGCAGTGTCAGTAGGACTCCTGAACCCCAAGCGTGGTGCTTCTGAAAGTTCCCAGGAGAAAGGAAGTAAGAATTGGGGATCTTGGTAACATGGATTCTGATTCACTAGGTCTGGGAATATGGTGTTAGATTCTGCTTTTCCAAGCAGCCCCCTGCCACCCTGTCATGCCCAATATAGAAAGGCAAGGAGCTCACTATTTATATGGGAAATGGAAAACAACAACAACAACAACAAAATAAAATAAAATATAAGAAAACTTAATTCTCAATTACAAGATGCCCCTTAGGTTCATATTAGGTGAAAGCAGTAAAATTCATAGGTGACAGCAGTAAAATTCAATGTAGGAATTATCATTGTAATGTTTTGGTAGAGCCTTACCTGCATGCATTTAAGTTACAAACATTCAACTACATATATTGGAAATGGGTAAGGGATGGAGGAAAAAGTAAAAAAGCAAAAATAAAACAAAACAAAAACCTACAAAAATAATATCATAGGCAAAGGATGCTATCCAGTACTGAAAACGTCAATTATCTGTTAGCTGGAAAGAATGTTTGAATAATTTTAGGATTTCCCAATCATTGACAAAGAAGTGATACTCATTGTTTGGGTGTCTACACAAAGAATGAAGACTTAAGAGCCCTGAAGAATCACTGATTTCTGAAAAGTTAGAGGCATATACAAAACCAAATGTACTGTACTTTATGGGCCATATAAAGAGTTGTCAAGGGAGCTTTAAATCATGTTATTTTTGCCTTATGCCTGATTTTGGAACTTGAACTCAGCTATACAGAGTATCGTCAATAAGATTAAATTAAATTAAATTAAAATGCTACTCTGTATATGTATGTATATGTGTATATATGTACATTCATACATTATACAAATATGCTCTCTCTATATATGTATTCTTTCTCTATATATGTAATCATACTTATCTGAGAAGTCTGCAGAGAAATGACTGTAATTCAATGTCATGAAATTTTTTTTTTTCTATTCAGTTGAAATTCTTACTCCAAAGTTGCTGAAACTGCCTAGGGTACTCTCTAAACATCCATGCTATTTCTTCAGTAGACAATAAGCTCCTGGAGGACAAGTTTCATGTTTTATATTTATTTTAAGCCTTGTTCACTACCTTGCTCTAGGTAGGTTATGTACTTACCTTAAAATAATGAATGAAGGAATCTTTCAGTTAGCAAATTTAGCTTTCTGCTACTAACCCCATAGTTAACCTAATGTTAATATTGGTTTTGTGCTGAGTTGGACTGAGTATTGAACTACTAGTCCTTACTAAAGTCTCAGTCTTTTATCAATAGTTCTTTAACTTTATAAAAGAATGTACAGAGCTATCACAACTTAAATGTACATTTGGAACTTACTATACATTTCCCAATAGAAAAAAAATATGTTGGTAGGGTGAGACTAATAAATAACTAATAAAGACTAATTCCAAAACTTAGACCTCAGAATAGAACCCAACCACTATATATTTGAAATGAAAAATAATGGAAGCCAATACTGCTGCAATGCTGATAATTATAAAGAATGGAAAATATTCATTTATTTTAAAAAGTGATCTACCATGTTCCATGCTAGTGCTAGGTCCTATCTTTGTAATATGATTTTTTATAACACTAAAATATAGCCCAAGCACTCTCTCTGAAGTAAGATTATATAGACAATGAAAGTTTTATGGGGGAAAACCTAATAGAGATGGGTTTATCATTTTTGATTCATTATTTCACTTGAGATATTAGAACCTAAAATAATAATGATGAAGTTTTTCTCTCACTGGTAATAGGTGTCCACAGTAAATGCAGAGGTGGGACGTTCATAGGTGAGACCCGTACACTTCATCTTTTTGCTGTGCCATCCTTACGGACAAGGCTTCTACCTCATAGCTCAAGATGATTACTTGAGCTCCTGCCATCCAGTCTGATTTTCACCCAGCAGGAAGGAATAATGGTTAAAGAATACTCACTTTCACTTCAAAGACATATTTTAGAAGTTGCTCCTCCACCTGTGGTTATCTTGCATGGTCGGAACTTAGTTACATAGCCGTACCTAGCTTCAGGGAATGTTGAAAAATGCTGTCCTTATTTCAAGTAGCCATTTGCCCAGGTAAAAAGTGTCTTTATGTTACTGAGGAAAAGGAGTATAATACATAATACGGAGCAATTAGTAATCTTTGCCACAATAGGCAACCGTCAGAAGTAAATAAAAAGGAATTCTTTTTGTTGGTGTTATTAAAGATAGAAGTCAGTTTTTATAGTAGACCATAAATTAATATTCCAATATTTGTAGTTTATTACAAACTTTTGAAAATTTGAGATGGAATCTTGCTCTGTTGCCCAGGCTGGAGTGCAGTGGAACCATCTCAGCTCACTGCAACCTACGCCTCCTGGGTTCAAGCAATTCTCCTGTCTCAGCTTCCCGAGTAGCTGGGACTACAGGTGCACGCCACCACACCGAGATTTTTTCTTTTTTCTTTTGTATTTTTAGTAGAGATGGGGTTTCACTGTATTGGTCAGGCTGATCTCAAACTCCTGACCTCAGGTGATCCACCTGCTTCAGCCTCCCAAAGTGCTGGCATTACAGGCTACAAAATATTTCTTTAAATGTAAATCTTGAAAGAAACTGGTCTGAAAAAATTCACAGGACAAAAATATGGCCCATGACATAAATAGTAAAAATAGAAATGATGTAATGTTCCTGCTTAGCTAATGTAGAAGGATTTCATTAGGTAATGCAGTGTTGATGAGTTAATAGCTTTGTCTAACTCTCCTGAATACATAATGTGCCGGAACTACTGGTACATTGTGAAATCTTCAGAGAGAGTTTTTTTAAAAAAAGTTTTTCATTTTGTTTTATGTAATAAGAATTGACACCAAAGGATTTGCATTTCTTTTTGGTAACATGTTGAGCCATGGTTTAAAATGATGAAAATATATAATTTTTGTTCTGCAGTGATAATCAACTAGGCATTTCCACAATGCTTATAAATATTCAACACAAATACTTCAAAGTTATCAATCACATTTGATAAAGATGAAGAGTGCACAGCCAGACTTTTCTGCTTTTTATCGTTTATGATCATTTTATATTTACATTATATTTGGAACAAATTAAAAGGGTTATATGTATAATAAACAAAGGTCCAATGTTGAACCCAATCTCTCTCTCTCTTTCTCTCACACACACACACACACACATGCATAGAATTTCTTACGAATCAATCGTATTTGTAAAGGAATATTCTAGGCATACAAATTCACTCATTTTAGAGGACAAGACTGCTAATTTCTGTAGGCAATAGATTTCAGTAATAAATTTGAACCTCTTAACACACTTTAAGTTGCATTTTCAATAAGGTACTTAATAGTAAAATGTGTGCTATTATTATTTTTAACTAACATTTTTCAACACTTTTTTCTTTTCTGTGGAACTGGAGCTTAGATCAAATGGGAGAAATAATGATCTTGGGGTCAGAAGACAGGTTCTAATATTGGCTCTATTGCTTTTTAGCTGTCTGGACTTGAGCACCATATGGTACAGTCTCTCCAACAGCAGCCTCCTCTGTACAATGGGATAACAATATCGGAGGCTAGTAGCAGGGGACCTAGGGCACTGATCATAAGGGGTGACTTTCATTTCTCTCTTTCTTTTCTTTTCCTCTTGTCTCCTTGCCTGTCTCCCTGCTTAGTCAGGTCCAGTGTTTTCTTGGAGAGTTTCAATAATTTCAGTCAGTGTCAGACCTTTATGTAAGGTAGAGTTAACACAAGCACATGGCCTCAAACTTATTGGCAAATTAGAATAACAATGACAAAGACTCTGTAGTTCTTACCACAAAAGCATTGATTAAAAATTTGAGGTTAGATGTAAGCCTGCTGAGAGAATGTTAACTGGATAATACTTTGAGGTCAATTAAAATCACTGTTTAAACCATCCTCTAAGACTGGGATTAGGCCACATATTTTGTAAAGAAATAAAAGAATGTATTTTTTTCCTGTTTGTAAGAGTCAACATCTGCATAGTCTTTGATAGGTATATGATCTTCTATGCTCCCTACTAAAAGTTTTAAACAAGGTTAAAAAACCCATTCGAAGGAAATTAAATGTAAGAAAAATTAGTTTTGAAGTTTCCAAGGGATTACCTTAGGTTTGGGTTAAGTGTATTTATTGTTCCACCTTTTGGGTAAAATGAAAATTGACTTTACCTTTGTAAATATTAGAAGTCTTTATTTTAATTGAAAATATTATCCAAAAAACAGCAATAACAAATCCCACCTTCCTGGACTAAGAACCAGAGGAGAAGCATCCTGGGTATGTTTCCAGATCTCTATTAGACCGTTAAGTTTTCATCCATATTTAACAAATGTCATTATTCAGTTTCATGGGGTCACTGTGTCAAAATGTCTGTGTTAGAACTTTAATTTATTTTCAGAGGTTCCTTTAAGTGGGCAGGAAGCATGGCATATTGGATTGATTTACTCTCTTTAATCCATCCACTGGGTTGGTTTGGAATGTATACTTAAAAATTAGATTTTATCAGCACCGCAGCAGAGTCCCCAGCCAGAAGTCACTTCTTCTGCCCTCCTTCCCCTGGCCAGTTTTCTTTTAAAAAGTGGGCTCTTCCATTATGTCTCCAGGTAGCAGTAGCAGCTCTGCCTGTGTGGCATCCCTTACCAGATGGCCCTCTTAATAAATGTCTTGCTCTTGCCCACCCTCACTTTCTTGATCCAAATGTGAAATGCCAGCAAATAAATAAGAGCATTGTACTCTGATGAGTTCTCTTGAGATGGGGGAAAACCCTGGGGAGAGGAAGCTAGAAACAGCTTTTCTGTTTGCTGTGACTGCTCCTAATTACTGGCCAGTAGTAGAAGATACCATTTACATGCAGTAGAACATAAAGATAAAGAAAAAAAAAATGAGAGATAAATTATCCATGTTATCCCAAATGCCTTTGCTAATGTGGAAATACTCTTGGATTGTTGGAGTCCGTTTGAAATATTGTGCATGATCCTTACAAGGGGACCCCTGACTTTGGACTCAGGGTAGACAGTTGCTGTGTGCAGATTTCACCACCAGACTAAAAGTGCAACGGAAATGAGTGGGTGATGAGAGCAGAGCAGCCAGTTCTTTAATTGAATTAAAAGCTGGGTGACATCAATGCAGACACCTGTCCAATTACAGACAGGCCAAGGTGTTTACCATTGCTGTACAAGCGATTCGAAGATGACAGAAATCTTTCCGCCCACAGATTAACATAATGAAGGAGAACAGATTACAGTGGATGCCGGCCAAACACCTTGGTTGGCAGCTGGGGGTGGGGTGGGGGAGGGAGGAGGAGTCTGCTGAAGTATGTAAGTAGAAAGGGAGTCCTTTTTTCTTCTCTGAAATGTGCTTGGCTTTAAAAAAGATCCATTTTGTTTTGTGTCTTAGGCTCGGTTTCCAGGCAGAGCATTTATACTTGTCTGCATTTAGTCAGAGGAGTTAATCATAAAATTTCAACGTCAAAGCAGACTCCTCTGTTGTTTTGCTGCTTCTCAGCGTACAATGTCCCATTAGAGGTGCAAAAGCTTGCACAGCTGGTGTCAGCTCCACAGTGATTTTGTCTTAGGTCGTTAGGCTGCATCCAATTATTAATATTTTTCTTTGGTTCCTTTGAAACTTGAGGTGAAAGCAAAGGAAAGAGAGTGTTGGAGATAATAATGTATCAGTCAAAAGAAACAATGTCTTTTACTTAGCTTATTCCCTGGAAGGGGTGTGGTGAGAGTCGGGCTCCCCTATAGTGAGAGAAACACCGGAGTGGAGCTAAGAGTCTGCAAAATCTTTATTTTTCAGTCACTCGGCAAGTGTTCACTTTTGGTAAACCATACTAATAGCTGCTGGGATAGGGGATAAGGAAAGAAGCAAAAGGATCTGCCCTCTGTGTTCAAGGAATTCCCCAAATCACTGTGAAGGAATTTTAAGTCACAAGTTCTTCAGGCCAATGCTCTTCCCCTCTGTTAGGTGGAAACCCTCAGAGCACAGAGTTTGCAGCCATATGCAGTAGGTCTCTTAAACTTCCTACGGTGATGTGTTTCTTTCCCTTAAATCAACTCCCTGCCCCCTGATCTTTCAGCTTGGGCTTTCTGCACCCACTGATCCACAGGACTTCAATTCAAAGGGAATCTACTTACTTGACTTCAAACTCCCTTGGTGTGGCATGTCAGGATTTCTCAATGTTAAGCATTAATGCAAAATGCATTATCGCTTAGCAGTGAGAGTTATGGTCCTGCTGGTGCCAATGATTTTAATCTGGATACCCACACTCCTGTGTTTCATGGGATACTAACACTTTTAAGACATCAATAATGCTTACTTTATGCTTATTGAATGTTTCTTCAGCTTGCCCTCTTCCATTACCAAGAGGGACTAGCAGGTTTCCTGACATGGTTGGGACCATTTTCTGATTTCACAGAGTTTGTGGCTGAAAGGGAGTTTGCGAGGTCATCTGGCGCACCTTGTAATAGGGACACTCTCAAATAAAAAAATAAAAAAATAAAAAAGACTTCTCTGGGATATGTCCCAAACAAAGAGATTCACAACTAAATAAATTTTAAAGTTCTCCCTTTCAGGATATACTTCTTCAGTATAAAAACCCCAAGTGTCATAAAAGGCGACTATGCCATTTTCTCTTTTTGGGTTTTCTGTCTACGATACCTTTAGATATGTCATATTCTATATTTCCCAGTACTCTTTTTAATGTAATACTGAAATATATATTTAAACTAAATTTAGGCTTCCTATCATCTTGAACTGGTAAGTCTGAATCTTATAAATGTCATTGTCTACTTACCCTGTATGCAAACACTCTGCTTTATGTATCAATTTGTTACTATAAGAGTTCTTCTAGTTCCAATATTTTCTATTAGAAACCTCGAAAAAATCAGTTGTATTCTACAGCACCTTTTCCACAGGCATATAGCAGAAACATTGATAAATGCTTTCTGATGATGATATATCATCAGAGTAACACTATATTTTCCGGGGAGTACCTAATCTAAGTAGAACCCTGACACTTAAAGCAAAGCCATTAGGATAATCACTCAATGATCTCAAAGGATATATCCACAATCTACATAGTCTTGGAGAGAATATGTTACTCCCTTTCTTTGTCCATGACACAGCTTTTCAACTTGAATGCATCCTTGTAAACTCTCCGTACTGAGAATCAAAGGAGATAAACCACATGTCTCCAACAATAAAATGACTTTGTTATGATTCCAAGTGAATGAAGACCGCACGTTTGACCAGCGCCTTGCCCCTGCGTAACCCTTAATTTGAACCTGACAGGATGAGAAAACACAGTGAACCATTATACTGCTCTTCTTCCTGAAGTAGGTAATATTAAGTTGCCTTTAAGGAAAATTATCAGATGGTTTGACAAACTTTGTCTCTGACACACAGTATGATGAACAAGATTCCCTACCGGAAATATAAAAGAAATGGCACTCCAGCCTTAGAATGTGCAGCACATTTTTTGAAAGTGTGATTTACAAACCATCTAAAACCTTCCACCTGGGATCCAAAGTTGGCAAGAACCAAAACATCAGCTTTCTTCTTTTCCTTTTTCTTTCTTTTTTTTTTTTTTTTTTTCTGTTTTCTATTTTGCAGCTCTCATTTCTCAGGACTTATTATTGTTTCACCTGGCTTGAAATGGGAAATGTGAGCACTTTGATAAATGGCTTGAAAGATGATCTAGTTTCTCTCCAGCATCTTTCTTTAAGAATCTCAGGGTTTTTCTGTGAAATACAATACAGTTTGGTAAAGATCTCTACCAAATCAAAGCTGAAGAAAGCAAGTTTGCTGAAATGAGTATTGCTTGTTTTTTAAGGTCCTTAAAATAAGGAGTGACTGAAATTAATAAAGGACTCTCACTATACACATATTATACACAAAGCAACTCTTCTAGTGAAGGCAAGAAACATTAAATAAATCACTAAAGATCACTTAGTGAGTGTGAACTTCGGATCTGGTTTGATACAGTCCCTCTGAAAGTCTATAGAATACCCTTCCTGATAAGTTGTTATAACAATTAAAATTTCAACATTGCACTTTAGTCATGATTTGGAAAGAAATGTCTTAGTATAAGGAATTTTATAAAGCCAGACTGCAAAATTGCACAATCATGGAGCTGCTTTTATGTTTCTCAATGATAATACTTCCTGAATGTACAACACATCTTCATGCTAACGATTTCAGATAATCAACCTGTATATCAGCATTGTTTCTTTTTAGGCATGGTGTTCCTATGCCTCAGCTGAAGCATGCTCATCTATGAGGGGTGCTGCTTTTCACATATGCCCCATAGGTTAAGTGATGATAAAGGAAAACTAGCCTCATATTCCAACATGCTTTTCTTATTCACATAAGGATTAAAGGTCTTATTCTCTGGGGGCTGATTCATTTCTTGTTAGCGTGGCATTATACTAATTCAGACATGCAAGTCATCTTATTTAGAATCTTACAGTAGTTTCCAACTTGGCAATAGGAAAGACATGGCAAATGCCAAAGATTTGCTAAAGATAGAATGGCTAAAACACATTTTATGATGATACTTTAGTTTTGAGCCTGGAATTTGGGGATCGTGGTGGAGGCCTTACAAAATGGGAAAATGAAGCTTACATAATTATTTAGAATGTTGACTCTTGATTGGGGCACGTTGGGTACCAGTAGGACATCCAGGTGTGGATACATGGCCTGCAGAAAGAAACCCAGAACCAGGGCTTGGGAGAGATGTGAATTGGTAGATACAAATGTGATCATTGAGAGATAAGGCTTAATAAGCTAGCAAAGGCGAGTGTTTAGAAAAAGAAAGAAGCTTGACAGCAACCCAACTTTGGGAAACAAAAGCTATTTAAGAGACTGTGAGAGGAACATGCGTCAGTAAAGGAAACAAAGGAGTTCTCAGTAGTTTAGGAGAGCAATTTAAAAATTCAATGTCACAGAAGGAAGTTGAGGGATGACAATGCCCCATAAGTGTAGGAGGATAAGGACTGAGGATGGGCTATTTGATTTGGTATTTAAGGGATCACTGGTGATCTTTAAAAGATACAAATCATCTAGCAGCATGTAGAGGCAGAAATTGAGTCGCAATGGTAGCCTAATTTGGAATGGCATATCTCTTCTCTAGAGCTCTTGACTGGCAATACTCCATGTTAAGTATTCTAACGTCCTGAACTTGTTCATTCTTAATACTAACCCTTTCAGATAAGTACTATATTGTCCCCATCTCACAGATGAGGCCTGCAACGCCTTGCCCTTCAAGATCAAGATTATTATTATCTGTTTACAGACAAGGAAACTAAGGCACAGAAGCCTGAACAACTTGCCCACGTTCATATGGCCAGTCGGCAGCAGACTTGGCATTTGAAGCCAGCAATCTGGCCCGAGCATCCGTGCCCGTTTCCACACTACTCCATTATGAGGATGTGCATGTGATAATGTTAGCTTGCTTTTAAGCCATTTGGTGGAATGAGAAATAACTTCTTAAAAGAAAGTAAACTCAGAATGTGGGTCATGATCTGGGAGATTTAAGAGGAAGTGACAATTGCAGGGGCAGGAATGAGAGAAAGCAGGAGGTTCTGACACGGGAGACTTTTGAAATTAGAGTTGAATTTGGCATGAGATGGTCACACATGTGTGTGTATTAGTTCATTGGCTTGCTGTCTTCTTTGGCCATGAGCTAAGATGATGGTGCCAAGTGGATGAATATTTTCATGTAGAAACATGGCAGACCGGATTCAGTAGCCCATGGAGATGCCTGGGCTGCTGCTGGAATGAAGACTTAGAGACAGCCTTAGGGACTAAGGGCAAGTGGGAGGTGTCAAAGCAAACAACTGGTCTTTGCTCCATCCTGGCTTGTTGATCTTTTAATTTTTAAAATTTTCTACTGGGGAGAGAAATTATGGAAACATGTATATTAAAATTTGTGTTTGAATGATGAAAGCTGTCATCAATATTGGCACCTTAAAGCAATAATGTATTCTCTGAGCGATTGAAGGTTTAATCAATAAAGAGACAGTACCAGTGGGGCCAACTTTTCATAAAAATAGTGATAAGCTTTGTGGTTAGGATTAAAGATTGCTCTGAAAAACATCTTTGCGGAAAAACAGTGGTGAGCAAATGCACAAGTTATATTTTGGATTTTTTTTTTTTTTAATTCACAGGATTAACTAGGTAAGGAGTCTCTGCCTTGCTTATGAACACTAGTAAACAAAATGTGTTTTCATTTCTACAGGTACTTTTAATTGATGAACAAATCTCATATCTATCAGCAAGCCATGCTAATTCAGTACTTCCATGTGTAACACTTCCGTTTAAGACAGGTGTCTTAATTAAAAAAACTAATAATTTTGCAAGTAGAAGTACAAAAGCATAATTATCTAATTTGCTAATTGTTCAGCTATGTTAATTTGCATACTTGTTAGCTGCAACATAAACAAATGGTTTGTATATGTGTGGCCTACTGTTAAAATAATGAAGCCACTCTTGGGAGTAGCATTTTTAAAGTGTGTTAATAGGTGCCCTATAAAAAGGACTCCTTAGTTAAATACAGTTGAAAAATGCTAGGTTACAGAAAATTAAATAGTTTTGTTTCTGCAGGAGGTCTAGGATCCTGGAATGAGATAATATACATCTTAGCTATTGGAAACACTGTGCTCTGCCTCACACACTACATGTGGAACCTCCTCCCCATTTTAATGGGAGAAACATCAGATGCTGTTTGAGAACTGTTTTAACAATAAGTTGGTCTCACAATTTTTTCTCATGAGTCATTCCATTCAACAAACAGCAGAAAGGGAGGAAAATGACTGAAAGAGAAATATGTTTTTGATTTCTGTCTCTGGTTTCTTTGTCTTTGTCTGTCTGTCTCTCTTATAGACACACACACTCAAATATACACACAGTGCTCTTTATTGATGCTTATGGTAAGTGTGCAACCCTCTTTTGTCCCTTTTTATTACAGGCATATTGACAGGCTTGCTACCCTTCAAAAACTATGCAGTAACCCTAACTGCTTGCACTTTGGCTGGCTGTACTGAGAGCTCACATGCATTGAACATCTCTACTCCACAAGAAGGTAAAGTAATTTCAAAGGTCTTGACTTCCACATTTCAGTCATGAATAATAAAATAGGAGAAGAGCTAAATGCTGCAAGGCCATTTGCTGGAAAACCCCAACCTAATTTGATGACAAAGTGCATTGCCAGGCCATAATTGCTCCATTTTTTGGGGGGGTGCGAAAATGAATCAAACTCCATACCCTTTAATGACATGCATCTTTAATAGCTGTAATGCAGATTAATGGGCTTTTTAATTGCTGTTACATTGTTCATGCAAGAGCCTTGTCATTAATATGAAGCATCTGAAAGATTAATGAAAGCTTCCTCATTTTACTATGGCTCAGAAGTAAATCTAGAGACAGTCTGACTAAAAAGAATTGATTGTATGGCACAGTATGAAATTGAGAATCAAACGGTTGATTTCCATGGTCTTTTTTAACTGCTAAACAGTAGCACAGGCAACAATTATTTCAGTATGATGAAACCTCCAAATGCCAATTGAGGCATTATTAATCACTGCTTAGTTCCTTCCGACTTAAGTCTCACTTCTGTTGTACTTGGAACTTACAAACTGTTGGCATAAATTAAGGTTTCAGAAAGCATATGTTAAGAAGGCAGTGAGAAAGAGAAAATATTTTAGCACGCCAAAGCGAAAGCTTTGCTCAAGCATCAGAAAGCATCACTTCAAGAAATAACAGCTCTCAAAACATTTGAAGCATTGTTACTTCACATTTCTCTCTTCTGGATGAGAGAAATTGCACATTTCTTATACTGTCTAGTTGAAAAGTTCTTTAGGAGATTTAAAAGCTTGATCTTTAGGGAAAAAGAGTCAGCCAGTCTTTCTCTCTCTCTCTCTCTCAGTATCTATATATCCCCGCTTCCTCATTTCTAAGCACCACTTGCACTGAAGATATGTAACAGAAAGGAAGACATGGGCCCATAGGATGAAACCAGGACAGGATAAAGGATTTTGCAAAATCCTTCTTGTGACCCTTTCTATGCTGTATTTTTTTTACCTAAACCAATCAGACTCCACTCACCTGAACTATGCTGTCATGACCCAGCCTCAGCATTTTCTCCACCTGGTCTACTGATAATAACACTGTTTTTGATGTGTCATTGCATCTGCTGAGGACATGATTATCATCCCCTATTACAAGGACTTTGACCAGCCTCAATATGGGACAAATGGCCCTACTTTGCATTATTTTCTCTGTATCCACTAAATCCTTTTTCCAGGGTTTACCTGGTACCCTTCATACCAATTTCAAGCTATGACCCGGAGAGATCCCTGTGCTTGCTTAGTTTACATTTCCTTTTTATTTATTTTATTTATTTATTTATTTATTTATTTATTTATTTATTTATTTATTTTTTATGGGAAGAATGGCTGGTCTGAATACACTCCTTTTTTTTTGGTGAGAATTTTTTATTTTTATTTTTTATACTTTAAGTTCTAGGGTACATGTGCACAACATGCAGGTTTGTTACATATGTATCCATGTGCCATGTTGGTGTGCTGCACCCATTAACTCGTCATTTACATTAGGTCTATCTCCTAATGCTATCCTTCCCCCTCCCCACAATAGCACCTGGTGTGTGATGTTCCCCTTCCAGTGTCCAAGTGATCTCATTGTTCAATTCTCACCTATGAGTGAGAACATGCAGTGTTTGGTTTTCTGTTCTTGTGATAGTTTGCTCATAATGATGGTACTTCTAAATATACACAAAGTAATTCTGAATTTACTAAATAATAGAGGATTTTAGGAAAATTTTTTAAAACTTTTAGTTCTTAGGACCTCCAAATCATTGACAACTATATGAAATAAGCAGCTCTTTTTTAAAAAAATAAAAAGTATGCACAAAAGTTTTCATATATAATTGAATAAATTGATTATGCATGTTCTGGCTATTCCTATCATTACATACAGGTTTTTAAAAATATCTATTATGAGCCACATTCACCAACATTACTGATCTTAGATCATAAGCTCCTTGAGGCTAGGGGACTCTATCTGCTTAATTTACTTTAATAAGTACAGCCCCACATAGAGATTACGGGTTAATAGTACTTTTGCTGGAGTAACACAGCATCAGTGAAGTGAACTAGTGTAAGTACTCCTCATCCACCATTGATACAAATTCTCATAAATATGGGACAGTTATTTAACACTGTTCCTAAAGCAATGACTGACAAGCTGCCCACAAATTGGGAATATTTCCATGCATGGGATTTCAGATCTATTCCATGATTTATTGGTTTGGGTCTGAAAAGTTTGAATTAGAAAAGAAAACTAAAATTAGACTCTATAAATCTTTTCTTCCACAGCCCCACAAGAGGTTCAGCCACCAGCAGCCAAATCCCTTCCCAAGTCTTTGCTGCTCTCCTGGAACCCACCCAAAAAGGCAAATGGTATTATAACTCAGTACTCTTTATACATGGATGGGAGGCTGATCTACTCAGGCAGTGAGGAGAACTACACGGTCACGGGTAAGGCCTCTAGAGTTATCAGTGAATTGTAATAGTCTATGTTCAAATCTAAACACACTTACAGTTGGCTCTCGATATCCAGGGGTTCCATATCTGCAAATTTAACCAAGAATGCTTAGAAAATATGTGAAAAAAATAACAACACAACAATTAAAAATAATATAAATTCTAAAAACATAGTATAACAACTATTTACATAGCATTTACATTGTATTAGATATTCTAAGGAATCTAGAGATGATTTAAATTGTACAGGAGGATGTGGATAGCCTATATGCAAACACTACACCCCTTTGTAAAAGGAACTTGAGCGTCTATGAATTTTGGTATGAGTAGAGGGTCCTGGAACCAATCTCTCATTGATACTCAGGAGTGACTGCACACACACACACGCACACACACACACACATCAGATAAATAGAGTCTATAGTTATCTGAAAATGTGTTTTTGAAATTGAGTTGCTTATTTTTATCTCCTGTTAATCATTCCAGTTGAATGATCTTGAAGCTCATATTACATTTATGGTGAAATTGTAGCTAAAAAAAAAAAAATGGAAAAGTGCTCATGTTACCTCCTTCCACCCAGGGCTGTCCTACTGCGTGTTCTGTTCTATAGACCCCACCATCCCTTACCTAAATCCTTCTAGCAATTACCTTTGCTCAGATGCAGAGGAGGCCTGGAAATGCACAAATGTGCTAAGCACAAAGAGCTCAGCACATGACTTCTCTGCCTCCAGCAGACCACACAGGATTGAAATTGAGAGCCAGTGTTTTCCCCAGTCAGACTCACAGTGTCCACTTGGATCAATGACATCATCAAACAAATTCCTCTCTCACATGAGCTATTAAGGTGGTGCAAAAGTAATTGCGGTTTTTGCCATTACTTTCAATGGCACAACCCGCAATTACTTTTGCACCAACCGAATACTTTAAAATCTTCATTGATGTATAATAGTCTTGAGACTCAGAAGTGTGACTCAATGTGGTATGAATTTTAGATTTGAGAGGAAACATAGTGTATATGCCCATATCATATGATAAAGTGTGATGACACTGAAATGAAGTAAATTGTTGAAAAACTTTTTACATACAGGAGGCTTGCATTATGTATGCTGCCTGTACTGTGTTTATACTTGTATAATACTTATAGTGGTTTTATACTTCATATTATTTTATCTACTGTATGTGACTCTCATGTGAGACAGTATTAATCAAATGTTGATTGATGAAAAAACCGAAGCCTAGAGATATTAACTTCTTCATAAAGGTCATAACAAGTTAGAGTCAGAGGTAGGATGAATTATTTATGAATTCACTCACTCACATTAATGCCAGGTACTAAGGTTGTAATAGGGAACTGGCCAGACACTGTCCCTCTTCTCTTGGTGCTCACAGTTTCATGGGGACGCATGTAGATGCTGGAGCAAGTTGTGTGAACAGGGCTGTGTATTCATCCAGTTGCATTCTCAGGTTTACATTTTTTTGCCCCCACTCTAGTCTGAGAACCTTAAAAACACAAGAACAATTATTTTTATATTTTATTATTCATAATTGGATAGAGTGCCATAATATTTATTCTACAACATAGATATTATTTTACACCACAATTTTACAAGTGAAGAAAATGAGGCAAAGACAGATTAAGTAACCCAAGGTCACACAGCTTGAGTCAGAGGCTTTGATACTAACCCAAGCATTCTGGCTGTGTTGAAGAGTGTGGTCTTAAAAACAAGTGTTTTAACTTGTCTTAGTTTCTGAATTTGTAAAATGGTGTAATCACATTTTTCAGTATTTTAAAGAGAATTAGAACTATATATAAACTATATAACATGTCATTAGCAATTAGTAAAGAGAAGTTATAATTGTTATCTCTTGTACAACATAGAGTTCATTGTAAAAACTGAAAAGGTTAATCTTACTCCAACAGTATCTTATGGGATGATTTTAACTAAAAATTATAAACCACAGAAGTTATTTCAGAAAAGATTAAATCACACCATGGAAGGAACTTTACACATATATTAATAATTAACATAAAAACATTTCTGTGGAACCAAGAGGTAACATTGCATATAATGGGATATCGTAAGTTTTAGAACCAGAATAGACATGTCCTCTGTGAATCCTTTGGCTCCCCACGTGTGACACAGGTATGCCCCTGTATGCTTACCGATTACCTTTATGTTACACCACTGCTTTTTGTTTGTGTCATCTTGAATGACTCTTTGTTTGCTCATTGATTTGCCCTGCTGAACCATAATGATCATTAAGGACAACTATATTTGTTTTTTTCATTACTGCATGTCTTGGACCTATCACAGAGTGGGAATGGAATAAAACGTGTTAAAGGAGTGAAAGAATGAAGTCAGATGGTTCCTGGAAATAAAAAAGAAACTTAGCAAAGGGGAACTGATGGAGGGTTGGATTAGGTTAGGAATAAGGCAATAGGGAAGAGAGAAAAATGGAAAAGACACAGCCAGGAGAAGAGAAACTAAGATCCCTTCTATGTGCAGAAACGAATGTTGAATCAGTCCACAGGGAAGTGGTGGAGCTGACGGCAGGTCTCAAACTGTGGGCCTCGACTCTTTCCAAAATGTACAGAATTCCATATGAGGTTACGCTGGGCAAAACCAGAAAAAGAGCAGTGTAGGGAGAGAGGCAAAAATTCACATCAGTTTGTACTACCACCTAAAAAATGACACTGAATCCTGTATTTTGGCTGTTTGAATTATCAAGAACACCATGGGAGTATAGGCTCTGATGAAAGATTGTGGTAAATGGCACCACAGTGTATTAGTGCAGTGCAAACCCCAAATATAAAGAAAGTGAAATATTTTTAAGGTGCCTACATTCATGTTTTCTTGCTACAGTGGTAGTAGAATGATTCTTCAATGATTTTCAATCTTTATGTAATATTTTAAAGAATATATCTCCAATATTACCCATAGCATATTTTTTTCTGCTGTAGCTTTCTTGGCATTTCATAAGCAACTATGTTCCTTGCTGCTTTCATCCCCAAATAGCTTAAGATATGAAGCATATTGGGACTGCAATGCTGGTCAAGGAGGGGAAATACACTGAGAAGGTTAAGATGGGGTTCAAAGACGTACATGATTATTCTAACTTTATAGCTAGAAAAACTGAGACCTAGACAGGTTAAGAAATTCTAGTCAGTAATCAGAGGAACTAATTCAAATGCAGATCTGTCTGGCCCCAAATCCTCGTTTTTAATTTATATACATTCTGCTTGTTGCTCGTATTTTATTTTTCCTTGCCATAACTCTAAAAGAAAGACCCCAGAACACCTGTATTAGTCTGCTAGGGCTGCCATGTCAAAATAACACAAACTGGGTGACTTTAATGGAAACGTATTTCTCTCAGTCTGGAGGCTGAAAGTCTGAGACCAAGATGTCGGCAAGCTTGATTTCTCCTGGGTCTCTCTCCGTGGCTTGCAGATAGTAGCCTCCTCACTGTGTGCGCACATGGCCTTTCTTTGAGGTGACTTCATCCTTAGTATTTTTTCCTCTTCCTCCGAGGACGCCAGTCCTATTGGATGAGGCTCCTACTCTTATGACCACAAATTTTATATCTGTGGTGTGGACTAAGTGCAGGTCATTTATATTTTTAAAGTTTACCTATCTATAGAGACTCTCAGAGAAGACTAAATAGGAAAGGGACTCTGTCTGTCTGAAGTCAGCAAGGGAGAAGGCTGTGGGGAAACTGATATAGCCATCGGGATGGGCTTTAGCTTTTATGAGCACTTTAAGTCTACACCACGACGTGTATCTATCTACAATCCTATTGGTACTTACCGCTTGTCTTTGTGTCAGGATATTTGTGACCTAATATCTTTTCCACACTGAATGGTTTGTGGGTAGAACTTCTATTCATGATGTCTGGTGCTTTCAGTAATAGTGGCAGTTTAGGGCTACTAGAGTGGATCTGTACAGAGCTGAAATGTCTCTTCATAGAGAAACTGAGAAATGGAAGACAGAATCTACTAGATTGGGAAAATAATTGATAATATCTTTAATTACAAAAGTGATATATTCTTACTGAAGATAATCTAAAACATGCAGTCTTGTAATACCTGAGAATCCTGTCATATAGAAACTCTTAATATTTGATGGAATTCCTTCTACTGCTTTAGTAATGTTAACAAAATTGAGCTATAACTTATGTATGATATTGAATATTTACCTATTTCCTTATTATGTTGACTATATCTTATCATTAAACATTTTTCTAAAAATATTTTGAAATGTTTTGAATAACATTATATTCCATCTCATATAACATGTAATGGATATTTATTAATGCACTTAATCATTTGAGCAATAGTATCTAATCTATCTCTATTTTAAATATCTTGAGATAGATATTCTTATACATAAATCTCTATTTGGTAGGTTCCTAGAAGAATAGTTAAGTCAAAGGTAATGAACATTTACAGAATATTTGATATAGTTTGTCACATTATTTCCAGGGAAGTTATTAGCAGTGAATTATATATTCTTAAATATTTGATTATTTTACAAAAATAAGTTATTTTATTTTTATTTGCAATTTTAAAGTACTATAGTGAATACTTTTCTGAATAACGATTAACCTTTTATATTTTCCTTTCATTCATCTAATCGCATTCTTGATGAGCAAAAATTTACTTGTGGTAAGGAATAATTTTGAGATTTCTCCACGAGCTACCCTGTTTTTTTCTGGTTACAATCAACTGCACTGTTTAAAATGTTTTACCTTCTACAATATCAGAAACTTCCCTAATAACTTGGTTTAATATCGCCTCCTAAATATTCAAAGTGTCAACAATTTTTTTTCTCACTCCTACTCCATTTACTTGTAGTTTCTTTTTAAGTTTCCACATAGAATCGACATTATTCCTTTACGCTTTGCCAATGGATCTTGCTGCCATGGTGGGCACAAGCAAAGTAAATGCATTTCAATTCAGAAGGCACTTAGCATCCAGGTGGCTTGGATTTTTTTTTCTTCTTTCTCTTAAATATGAAGCATTGAAAGTCAAAGGCATTGCTGCACCTTGAGTTAGTATAAAATATATTTTAAAATGCATACAGTTCAAATTTTTTACCTTGCATAGGCCATAAGCTAGTAGTATGGTGGGTCAGTTCTGACACTGAAAAATGAATCCAGTTAGAGAACCTCCCGAAGGCTGTTGATGTTTGCTATAATAAATAGCACACACTTTAAGTCAAACTTTTTCATTCTGTATTCAAAGGTAATGGATTTTTCGTAACCATAGTAACCTTGGTGTATTTCTGGATAAATACATGAGGTATATACATTCTAGTTTTATTTTTGAATATAAACTACCACATTATGTATTACTAATAATATGAAAAATAGGATGTAGGTTAGTATAATGACAGCTTAAACTAGTATGCATTTTTCTTCTGCAAAAAATAAATATTTATCAAAAGTATAGGTTCAATTAATTTTTCTCCCAGTTTTGTGGTATTCTGGTGGTGCCATTTATCTTTTTTTGCAAGATCTCCATTAATCTCTTATTTCTGTCCCATAACAGATTTTTAAGAATTTTGAGATAAAAACAATTGTACTTTAAAGCTTATGATTAAAAACATAATCGAAAGATTGAAGGACCGATATTGATATCACTAGCAGAGCCATTGCGGGCCACTTAAGATGTGTGTATGCAGTACATTCCTAAACAAGTAGAAAAAAGAAATCCTTCATGAGACTGTTCAACATACCAGGATTGTTTCAAAGTTAAGGCTGGGTAGCATCTGATTGATGATGACTATCCAGACTGTAGCCAACCAGATTATTCTCATTTTAAACAAGAACCCTACCAGAAACTGGCCATTTTTAAGGAGTTTATAAGATATTTCCAAAAAGCCCACAAACTTTTTAGAAACAAAAATAGCAAGATGGTGCTAATCAGGACAAGTCTCCACCAAACACAGCAAGGTTTATGCGAGTTGTGCTGCCTAGTCAGAAAAGACTATCTGAATTGCTTCTGGTTAAGCCAATCTAAGCCATTGCAGTGGATAATGACTAGAATTCCAAAGGAGGAAAGGTTAATAGGGACATTATAGAAAAATAACAACTATCTCACACCAAGCCATAACACATGTGTATTTTCAAGTGTATCATCTGATAAATCTACATAGTCATCTTATAGTTAAATAAGAGTGACCGATATCTAGAACCATAGATAGCATCTTCCCACTGCTGCTCCACCAGTACCTGGATATCTGTCACTAAGACTGAGGCAGTAAGATATAGATAATAGCAATATAATGAGAGTGTGTGTGTGTGTGTGTGTGTGTATGTGTGTGTGTATGTAACTGAGAGACAAAAAAATAGAGAGAGGATAGAAAGGCAGATGTGGACAGGGGAAAGAGGGAGGAAAAGTGGATAAATTCTGGTAAAATCATATAGGCAATAATTATTTATGTCTAACCAACTAAAAGTGCTAAAACTTTTTTTGGTCTTATTTGCCAAGGTCAAAGAAAACGATGTATAAATAGCAAAATAGAAATGCTCATCTTAAACCTTCCAAACACTTAAGTCTTACGATGAGAAATTTATTGACGAAGAAGCTGTATTGCTTATGGCACAATAAAAACACATTTAAAGGTTAGGCACTTCTATCCAAGCGTTATAAGGAACCTTATCAGCACTCTACAAATTTGAGCGAAATTATACTCATTCATACCAATGGCTTACAAAAGGTCTTTTCTTAGCAAAATACAATTTTACTTTAGCCTAGATGTTTTCTTTGTTTTGCATATTTAAATATCACATTGCAGTACATTGAAATAACTCCTCTTACACAAAAATACTAGAATGCTATTAACACTCCTGTGTTCTGTTACAAGCTCTAATATTAATAAGGCAGAGCATGTGAGGATTTCCAGGTAAGACGATGGTCTCATCCATGAGTCATTATGCCACTCTATTACAAACGAGGTCATACCATGTTTCCCTTTGATGTCATAGTCATATAGTATTAAACTGTACAAAGTCTGAGAAACTTTCAGGACAGGAAGGAACAAAAGTCAAGCTATGCAATAAGCTGGAGCCTTCAAAGTCAAATTACTAAGCTACTAACTCTGTGACCAGAGACTCCAGAATAGTTGTTCAAGGTTGTTCTATATACCAGATCTTTGGGTTAATGAATAGTAGATGCTATACTCTCAAGAGTCTTATTCATTGAGCAGCAAAGGGTCTAATGAAATGAAATAACTTGTACAGAATGTTTGAATATCAGTTCTGGTTAGCTGTAAACAATACAACCTAAGTGTCATTATTCCATTAAGGTGCTTCTATAATGCACCTGTATGTGAAAAAATAAAATATATTTAAATTTACATTTTAAGACCCATACCCAAATATTATATCATCTGTTAACCTAATTAAGGAATATTATATTCATAAATAATAGGGAAAGATTCTATGATTTAAGGGATTTTAGGAGAATAGTGGGAATAATATTCAGTTAGAAAAAGCAATGGAGTTAAATGCTGGAAAGATAATGGAATGTGTCCTTCAATTGAAAGTGTTACAAATAGAGATGTCCTGTTATTCTGAGCATTTTGAGAGTTGCTATTATTTTTTATGTATGTTTTAAAATGCTTAAATTGAGTTATAAATTAATACAGAAAAGTGGACACATCTTAAGGGTACAGCTTGATGGATATTTACAAATGAAACACATCTATGGAATCTGCACCCAAAGCAAGAAACAGAACATTATCAGCACCCTGTAAAGCTCCTCATTTTGTGGCCTCAAATCTTGACTCAGGTGATTGCTTTCCTGACTGTTGACACCATAAACTGACTTTGCTAATTTTGTACTTAATATAAATAGAATAAGAAAGTGGAGGGGGGTCTTCAAAAAGCTTATGGAAAATGCATATTATGAAAAATGCATGGATTTCATTTTTTTCCACCAAAATAAACTCATGCTAACATGTTAAAACATGCCTGAACAGAATCTAGTTTGAGGCAGTAAGAAAGGTAAGACATTAGTCTGAAATGAGCCGCTACCAGGCAACATGAATTCAGTAAAATTGAAACAAGGACAAATAGCAAATTTCTGGTGAAACTTGCTTAGAAGAATAGTGAAATCATTGATGTTTTACAAAAAGGTTATGAGGACAATGCCCCAAAGATATCAACAGTTTACAAGTGGATAACTCATTTTCCTTAAAGAACAAGGAACAAGACAATATTAAAGATGAAGCCTGCAGTGGCAGACCATCCACATCAATTTATAAAGAAAAAATTCATTTTGTCTGTTTCCTAATTGAAGAGACCAAAAATTAACAGAAGAAACAACCAACATCATACACATCTCAGTTGGTTAACTTTGTACAATTCTGACTGAAAAATTAAAGCTGAGGACATTAACCTTAGCAAGCTAACACAGGAACAGAAAACCAAACACCACATGTTCTCACTTACAGGTGGGAGGTAAATGATGCGACTCATGGACACATCGAAGGGAACTACACATACTGGAGGTTTTCAGAGGGTGGAGGGTAGGAAGAGGGAGAGGATCAGGGAAAAAAAAAACAAACTAATGGGTACTAGGCTTAATACCCGGGTGATAAAATAATCTGTACAACAACCCCCCATGGCACAAGGTGACCTATGTAACAAGCCTGCACTTGTACCCCTAAACTTAAAATAAAAGTTTAAAAAAAAAGTTGAGTGAACTTTCTACTTAGTGAGTGCCAAAACTGTTGCACCCAGATCAACCACACACAAGAGTAGAGTTTTCAATGGAAATTTTAAACAGGTAGAATCAATATCCTGAAGCATTTTATCAAATAATTTTAATAGGAGATGAAATATAGCTTTACCAGCACAATCCTGAAAACAAAGAATAATCAAAGCAATGGCTACTAAGAGGTGGAAGTGGTTCAGTCAAAGCAAAAGTGTACCAGTCAAGAGCAAAGGTCATGACAAATTTTGAGGGGGATGCTTGAGGCATTTTGCTTGTTGGTTTTCTGGAGGGCCAAAACACAATAACATCTGCTAATGATGAGAGGGTTTTAAGAATGTTAACCAAAGCTTTAGCATTAAAATGCCCAAGACAGCTTCACTAGAGTCCTTCTTCACCATATGATGCCCCTGATCATTCCTCTCATTGAACGTGAGAAATTGTATGACAGTTTTCATGGAAAATCATTAGGATCTTACAGTTCTGATTTGGTTGCTTCTGACTTATTTTTGTCTCCTGATCTTAAAGAAATCTTTAAAGAGTACCCATTTTTCTTCAGTTAATAATGTAAAAAAGACTGCATTGACATGGTTAAATTCCCAGAACCCTCAGTTATTCAGAGATGGACTAAATGGCTGGTATCATCATTTACAAAAGTGGCTTGACCTTGATTGCGCTTATGTTGAGAAACAAAGTTTATATTTTTATTTTTTAATTCCATTTTCCATGAAAATTTTGTAGTCTCCTTGTATGTTCTTTTTTGTCACTGTCTTTTTTTAAATATGTAGGAGGGAGAGTAAATCAGTGCAACATTTTTTTTTGTGTTCCTGTACCTACATTCAGAACCCTCTGATCTACAGGCAGTTGCTAAGATGGTGTCAGTTGTTAAATTCTTGTCTTCCAGAAAGCCATTGGAAAATTTGCAAAATGAAACATCTACCTCTTTCTCCAAGTCCAGATCTCGAAAATAATTATGGAAATGCTTCATCTGTGCAATTAGAATTTAGCACATGAAGTCACTGACCCATGTACACTAGCAACAAACAAACCAAATAAACCATTCTGAGTTTCCAACAATATAATGTTGTTTGGCCATAAAGTTTATGATGCTATAGAAAAATATTTAATTTGGAAAGATAATAACAACAAATATTTTATAAATATTTGAGTCTAATTCATTAAAATATATATGTATATACATAGATACATATACATAGATGTGTACAAATACACATATAGGTATGTCTACATACAGATGTATACCAAAATATTAATAGTGATTATCTCTTAATAATGGGATTCTGGTATTACTTTTTTCTTTTCCTTGGGAGTCTTTCAATTTTTTAAATTGTCTGCAGTTTGGATATTAGAAATCAGATTTTTTTGGTAATATTTTTCCCGATTTTAATGTATGTGATAAAATTGATAGAAAGGAAAGACATTTCAGGAACTTGACTACACTTAACCATTAATACTTATCTCTAGTTTTCGCTAGTTTTTGCCTTATAATCAGGTTTATCATCTTACTAATTTCCTTCTAGCCAATGCCATAGATGAGAGATACCATACCTCTAGCACTGTCTACCACCATCAAAACGTTATGCATATTTGATGATCTACCTCAATTCCCACGTCTTCATTTGATTCATAGACTCTTTCATATCATTTTCCTACACATTTGTCATTTGGACACATTCTGTCTTGCAATATTAACTTATGTTAAAAGGAGTAAAATCTTGATTCAAAATAAGAATGTAAGTGCATTAGGTACAGTTATGTCATTATTTATTTTCAAAATTTCTGTAATATCTAACATAGGAATAAGGACCCAATTGGCATCCAACAAACTCACTGAATTGAGTTGAAACAAATTAAGTTGAAAAAATACCGAGAATCAGTAAATTATTATTTTAGAGAAATTAACAATAAATATCAATGCATAATTTGGATGCAATTAACATGCTAAATTTGGTAAACAGTTTTATCAAGGTAGGCTATTCCTGTAGCTCAGGACTTTTCATTTAATCATCCAATATATAGCAAATATATATAAATATTTGTTGTTGTTCAATTATGTGTTTTAGTTTGCTAAGACTATTGTAACAAAGTAATGCAAACTAGATGGCTTAAACAACAGAAATTGACTATCTCACAGTTCTAGAGACAAGGAGTCCCAGATCAAGATGTTGGCAAGATTGGTTTCTTCTGAGGGCTGTGAGGAAGAATATATTTCATCCCTCTCTTCTTGTTTTGGTTGTTTGCTGGTGACATTTGGCATTTCTTGGTTCTTGGGGTTTATCACCCCAATCTCTGCCTTCATCTTCACATAATGTTTTCCCTGTGTGCTTATCTGTGTACAAATTTCTCCTTTTTATAAGGACACGAGTCATAGTTGGATTTGGACCCACCTTGTTGTCCTCATCTGAAATAATTGCAACTTAAGTTCTAGGGGCTAGGACTTCAACATACAAATTTTGGTGAGAACACAGTTCAACCTGTAACTCTAGTGCTGTGCATTTGATGCTGTGATTAATAACATTCTAAAACTTTCCTCAAATTCCTAAAACATATTAGAGAACTTAAAGTATCTGTTCAAAGTCAGTTTTAAGATGGATATGACCCATGACAGCAATAAAAATCATTTAGAAAAGATGATAATCAATTCCATCTGGAATGCTCCCAGGGTTATTTTTTGCATCTTCACAATCACATCTCTTACTTTCCTGGTTTGCTTACTTTGATTCCATATAGGAGTAGGAGTGATTAGTTTCCTAGTGCTGCTTAATACAATACCAAAAATGGCATGCCTTAACACAATAGAAATTTATTTTCTCAAAGTTGGGGAGGCTAGAAGTTTGAAATGAAGGTATCGGTAGGCCCGTGGTCTCTCTGAAAACTGTAGAGGAGAATCCTTCCTTGCCTATCCCGCCCTCCAGTGGTTTCTGGCAGTGAGTAGTATTCCTTGGCTTGCAGTTGCATCACCCCAATCGCTGCTTGTATTATTATATAGTGTTTCCCTTCTCCTAAAGTTATCTCCTCCTCTAAGGACCCGTCATGTTCAATTTAGAGCTCACCCTCTTTCAGTATGATCTCAACTTACTTTTCATGACATCTGCAAAGACCCTATTTTCAAATAAGGTGACATCCACATGTACAGGGAGTTAAGACATGTACATATATTTTCGGAGGACAAAATTCAACCCACTACACCTCCATTGACTTCACAACTACTTTGCCACTCGATTGAAACTGTTCTCACCTAGGTTTTCAATGTTCTGGTAGTCTCCAATTCAGGGACAGAGTGGAGGTTGTATAATTCATGATGTTTTGTTGATGACTCCTCCATCACAGAACATTCTTCTCTTGGTGTCTGTGATACCTCACCTTCTCAATTTTCCCTTTTACTGTTCAAGCTCTGGTGTGGTCTCTTCCTCTTTTTCTTCCACCCACAAATATTGGTTTCCCCCAGGATTCCTCTTGCAACATTCCACACAATCTCCCTTTGATAACTCCATAGTACTTGTGTTCAGACATTTTTCCACGAACATTTTTCTCACTGCATATTGGGCACTTCTGCTACAAGCGTTTTTACTCCAACTCCTTAAAACTGAATTTATTTTATCTGCCACATCCTACCAATGTGCTCTTTATTCTGAGTTTTTCCTCTTAGGGAAAAGTAACACTATTCATTCTTTTTCCCAAACAAAAACCTGGAATTAATCTTTGATTACTCCTCCTTCATCCTTCACATCCAAATATTTTTGCTGTTCTTGTTTTAAGACAGGGTCTTCCTGTGTCACCTAGGCTGGATGGAGTGCAGTGGCGCGTTCACAGCTCACTGCAGCCTCGACCTCCTGGGCTCAAGTGATCCTCTTGCTTTCACCTCCCAAGTAGCTGGGGCCACAGGTGTATGCCACTACACCTGGCTAATTTTTTGTAGAGATGAGGTTTCACCATATTGCCCAGGCTGGTTGTGAACTCCTGAGCTCAAGAGATCTGCACATCCAATCTTAAAATCCAAACTCCTGTTGGCCTATTACACTTATCACCTGACTCCTATCTACTTTCTTAGCCGTGTATCATTCTTTTATTCTCACTTATTGCTACAACACTACATTGATTTTCTCTTTCTGTTGGTTAGTTTTGTGAAATATAACATGCCTTTTCCTACATGCAGACTTTTGAACTTTCTGTTTCTCTGACTGGAATTTACTTTCCCCAGTTCTGTACGTCGCTGAATCACTGTCTTCCTTGAGTTCTCAGATCTTATAAAACCTTCTCTATATTAGTTACAATAACCTAGATGTTATAATCATACACACATGTACATACAGAGAAATGATAGTTTTTAATAGTGAAAACACAATAAAAGTTTATTTCTTGTTCACTTAGCATTGAGTGCATACAAAGTTTGGTCCACATAGTTTCCTTTATCTGCACAGTCATTCAGGAATGCAGGCAGATGCAGATTCTGTCTTATTTAACACATGACTTCCAAGCGAGCTCTGGAGTTATTTACATTGCTACAGCAGATGAGGAAGAGGATTGAGAGATCATCATGGCAGATTGTTACGGGCCAGGCCTGGGAGTGAAAATGTTGCCCCTGCCCACATTCCAATGACTATAACTCAGTTTCATAACCACATCTAACTGTAAGGGAGAGTCAGTAGTCAGCTTAAAGCAATACCTTGTACTAACTCAAAGTTCTGTAAATCAGAAATTTGGGTGGATTTAATTGAGTTCCTAATTAGGGCTTTACAAGGCCAAAATCAAGAGTTGGGGCAGTTTGGCCTCTCATCTGAAGGCTCTGGGAAAGAATTCACTTCTAGACTAATTCAGTTTGCCGGCTGAATTCAGTTTCTAGCAGTGGCAAGGCCAAGGTCCCTGTTTCCATGCTGACTGTCAGTCATGGGCTGTTATAAGCTTCTAGAGGCCACCTCAGGTCCTTTCACATGGCTCCCTCCATCTCAGTGATGGGGAACCTACAGGATATCCATTCCCTCTCATGCTTCAAATCTCTCTGACTTTTGCCTCCAGCTGGAGGAAACACTCTGCTTTAAATTGCTCATAATTAGTTTGTGCCCACCAGGATTCATTTTCTTTTCTCCATATAAGGTAAGATAATCATAAGTGTGATATCTCATCAAATTCACAGATTCCACCCACATTCAAAGGGGGGAAATTGTATACAGGTGAGTGTCACTGGGAGTCATTCTTAGAATTCTTCCTACGACAAGGTTCAAAAACAGAATCACTCAAGCATGGCTCTTACTCACCCTGTGACCTTGCTAAGCCTTGGTTTCCTGGTGGAATGGTAACAACGGTACCTACTTTAGGGATTTAGTATAAAAATTCAATGTGATAATGCATATAAAAAGTTTAGTATAGGTCCTGTAACTCTTCTAGAAATGGTCAATAATCAACAACCCATGCTATTAGTTGCAGAAATAATGAAATTATTGTTATATCATCATAAATATTCTTAACGCAAAACATCCCGAGTGCAAAAAAAAAAAAAAAAAGCATGTCTCTAAATTTCACGTTCAATTTAACTCAGGAAATATTTGTTGAGCAGGTACTATGTACATCAGAGGTTAGAAATTACGTATATAACTAAGATGTTGTCATTCTGCCTCAGATCATTCCCAGTTCAATTGCTTAGAGAGAAATACACAAAGCTAAATAGAATGCTGTCCAATCTGTGGTAAGTTCTGTAACATGTGTGACAACAAAAGAGAAGGATTCAACCCAGTTTGGAAGATAAAGTGTCACAGAGGAAGTGAATTTTTACAAGCTTTAGAGTCGAGTTTCAGAACTGAGGAACAGGCAAACATAAGGACCGTGGTTGCATAGTCAGAAGGCACAGAACTATTGATGCGCATTTCACAAAAATTAAAGAGGGAAGAGTTTAATATGACTGTACACCCTGGGTAAGTAGTAATCGATAGTGAGAAGCAAGGTGGGATTCAGATTATCAAAGGTGCTAAGTTATGTTAAGATATTTAAACTTTGTTCTGAGGCAAGAGAGAACCATTGAAGGATTTTCAGTAATACCATGAAACAATCAGTGCTTTAGAAAACACATAGTTGGAACATAGCTTTGCTTCAACATAGTGAAGACTGAGTCTGGGAAGCTGTTTTCTCCATTTAGTAGGTGCAAGGACAAGTGGGTTAGAACACTAAATGGAAGAAGCTAATTGGACTTAACAATACAGATGGCAAAAGGATGAGGAGAGGAGAGAAACGTATTATGTTTATTTGTTAATAGCTCTATTGTATTGTATTTATGTGCATTAGTCAGTGTAAAATAAAATCTGCTTATTTTAAATCCTTTTAAATAGTGTTTAAATATTTCCTGATGTCACAATCTGCTAAAGTATTTACCGTTGGTACAGATTTCCATTAACCTTGTTGCAGATACTAAGCCTACAACCATATATTTATAGGGGGCTCAATTATGGGGTAAAGCCTAGTGACATCATTATAAAAGCACATCTGGATCAGCTTTAGGGTCTTTGTCTTTCTATCTGATTTGAGAAATTTGGTAAACTATAGGAGAATATCATTATTAACAGCCCCTGAATTCTCAGATTATGAGGGTGTCCTTTCTCTCAAAATAAAGGAAAAGAGGGATTAAAATCTCTAAAGCTGTAAATGACATAGAGAAATGCCCAGTACACAGATATCAGGGTTATTAGGGGAATCCAGTTGTGTTACATATACAAGAAGAAAAAAAAAGACAGAAATTAAATTCAAAGTATTATTTCCTCATGTCTTTTGTCAGTATTTTTCTTTATTGTTTTTTAGACAGTCTATATAAATCGTTTGGTTCCCTAAAGGACAAAATTCCTTTGATAATTTTATAAATTCTTTTCTAAATAATATCTCTGTATTATAGATAAAAAAATTAATACCTAGGAAAGCTCAGGTCACTTCTTTCAGTCAAGGAATGACTCACTGATGAAGCTGGAAAGAAAACTTTTTTTCACTCACCCCAATATTTGATAACTATCTTAAATTGAAAATGTCTTTAACGGTGTATTTGATTTCGTCAGTGTATTTTGACTTATATATATCATACATATTACATATCTGTGATATATATCATATATATCACATATCTGTGATATATATGTGATATATCATATATATCATATGTATTATGTATCTGTAATAAATCTATATCTATCTATCTATCTATCTATCTATCTATCTATCTATCTATCTATCTCATTTTCTTTATCCATTCTACCAGTGATGGGCATTTAGGTTGATTCCATATCTTTGCTGTTATGAACAGTGCTGTGATGAACATTTCTTTTGATTTTTATTGTCTGTATTAGGACATCATAACAGGGCCCTCTTAATACCATTAACAATGCATCATGCTCCCTGGTAATGGTTTTGTGGCTGAAGTCTAAATAGCTTAAGTGCCCTATCTTATTCATTTGTACATATTTAATATCTATAATAACTACTATTTTCTGGACACTAAGAGAATTGCTGAAAATACAGTGGTAAACTTCAGTGACCCTATATATCCTGATTTGTACACTGTCTTATCTTCTGTTTCAGTTACCTTGTTTAAATCTTGTGGCTATATGACACTAATAAAAGTAACCAAATTTGTAATAAATAGCATCACAAACATTTCATTGTGCTTGAGAGTGTTTCAAAGGTATTGATTTTTCTGGCCATACACACACATATATAACATAACGTAATATAATTAGAAATGTAATTTATATCACTAGACTACTATTTAAACAAGTTATGGCTAATAACTAATATGTACACAGAATATGTGGACACAATAGAACAAGCAAATCTTTATCAATAGGAGACTATCTTCAAAGTATATTGTAAAACACTTGTGCAGAAAAGTATATTCTATATTCTGCTAATGTTTACTTGTTTGGTTGTATGTATGTAGACTACATCTGGAAGCATACATACAAATCCAATAATTGCTAAGCTCCTAGGAGGAAACTGGGTAATTGTGACACAAAGGTAGAGAGAATCTTAATTTTTATGTGAGGTCTTCTGTACATTTTAGCTATTGCACCATGAATATATATTAATGCATTATTCATTCAAAATTAAGTACAATTTAAAAATAAAATTACTACAAAATGGTAGATTTTAAATATTAAAGAAAATATGGAAAAATATAAAGAAAAATTAAAATTGTCCACAATTTTACCTACCAGACACAATCACTAATTATATTTTGGTTTATGCATTTAAAGTGATTTTTTAAATTATTATTAAGGCACAGATACAAGCATATAATTGAGACCAGACTGTTTTACAACTTTTTACCACTTTTTAATATACTAAGCATATTACCAAATTACTTTCTCAGTATTCTTTATGTCACATTTTGTGTATGTGCATTTTAAGTTCTTTAAGATTAATACCACAAATGTTTGTGCATTATTTAAAATGATACATTCTTCTTCCTATTTTATAAATGCTTTAATATATATTAAGGATGCTAACCATTTGCACGCACTCTATATGACAGTTATTTTTTTCCACTTTGTCTTTCGTATGTTTTTACTTTGTTTATGGTGGTTTTCAAATTAAAACATTTTTAAAACTTGTAGTCAATTCAAATTTAGATATATTTTCCATCATAGTATCTTCTTTAAATAGAAAAACTTAGATTTTCTTCACTTCAAGAATAGATAAATATTTCCTGAGGTTTTCTTTGATAATTTATACTTTCAAAAATATTTTCACATGTTCCAGCTTCTGTGAATATTTTTATTTATTTTTTATTTATTTATCGAGATGGGGTCTCACTCTGTCGCCCAGGGTGGAGTGCAGTGGCATGATCTTGGCTCACCACAACCCCGCCTCCTGGGTTCAAGCCATTCTCCTGTCTTAGTCTCCTGAGTTGCTGCGATTACAGGCGTGCACCATCAGACCCAGCTAATTTTTGTATTTTTAGTAGAGACAGGGTTTCACCATGTTGGTCTGGCTGGTCTGGAACTCCTGACCTTAAGTATTCCACTCACCTTGGCCTCCCAAAGTGCTGAGATTACAGGCATGAGCCACTGCACCCAGCCACTTCTGTGAATCTTTAAATTACCCAGTGATGTGTATAAGGGTTCAAATTTTATTCCCATTTTGTCAATGAAGAAATAGAGACTCTGAAAACTTATTTGATGTGCCCGAAATCATAAAGCTAGTTAACGTCATAGCTAGGACTAGAATTTTGGTGCTTATATAATGTTCTGACTCCCAAATCATAAATCTCTACCAGATGTTTAAAGTAAAAGAATGATGGGAAATTTCATTAAATTGTTAATTATATTCAGTGGTTTCAAAATATTAATACAACATTGATATCTCTAGTGCATTATCAATGTATTCTTGAAGACAACATGTCAATTAAATTGTCTCTTATTCAAGTGTTAACTTCAGTTTTTAAAATTTAAAGCTAGTCTGCTGATTTTCAATAAGAACTGTCTAATATCGTGAACTCATAAATTTGAGGAGATGAAAGTACAAATTATAGGTCTGCACAGTGTAGCATTGATAAAGAGGGGCCATTTCTTCCAAGTCAGTAAAGAAAAGTAATGCAATACAAACTGCAATTTTTGTGATTCTACTGTTGCATGACCTTATATCATCCCTGTTTTAATTAACTATGGACCCAAAATAATAATGTATCCTTCTAATCCACTCACAGGAATGGTAGGTATATTAGTTAGCTAGGGCTGCCATGACAAAATACAGACCTAAGCAAGGGTGTCCTGTTCACTTGGATGAAAATTCCATCCCCGTGTTTACCATACCTTCCACTCTCTTCCAAACCTAGAACAGGAGAAAAAGAGTTCGAGTTTAAAAAAAATTCCAATAGAGTTTAGGGAAGTTTGTCTCATATACCCCAACTTTAAAAGGCTATTTTGCAATGACAATAGTCTTGTATTGCCTTCTCTACTTTTCCCCTCCCTATTGTATACACAAGTCCAGCAACTTCTAGGAATATACTAGCACATATGCAAATATTTGAATATCTATTTCATGTAGGGAGATTAGAAAGTCACTTTCTGCCACTTGTGTAGCTCCATTATGCAAAAATCAAAAGGATGCAGATCATAAATCCTATTAGGGTGGAACTCTGGATGTCGAAAAGACTACATAGATAATTTTAAGAGATTTCCCCTTGACTGAATCATTGCTATAAAGTTAAACATGGTTTTTAAAATATAAATCAAATAAATGGTTTCCATAAAGGCACATACCTTTACCGTAAACTGAACTCCAACAAACTTTTGAGTGGACATTTCTCAAATACAGCATCTATTGACAACTTCCTCTGAAAAAAACATTTTATAAAACTTGAAGTTTGGCTTACACGTTTTCATACTGTGTGGTTTTAATGAGAGTTATATTCCACTCTATCACCATAAATAAATATGTGGCTTTAAAAGATAAGTTGTAAATAAAATTAGCTTGTAAATAATAACACTAACCAAACATTAATCACAGAATTTAAGGAGAATATCAGAGTAATTCAGAAAATAAAAATCTTGTAAAATTACTACGATAAAATCTCTAAGAAAAGTTCATTGTAATTTCAGTGATGCTAAGGCTACAGACCAAATATAAACTTAGAGACAAAGATATTTAGTCTAAGACAAACTAAATGTGTATATATTAATTTATTTTCTCTGTTTGTCTGATGGGCAGAGAAGCCCATCAATAATCTGAATTTTTCTTTTATTAATACTCTCATGATTTACTTTTATATGTGATTTACTGTGTAATATAAAAAACAAAAGAGCTTGAAAAACTGAGGTTGGAGGGCAATAATAAAATATTAATGCTAATATTATCTTGAATTTTGTATCTATACATGCTTAGATGTTGTCATCCTATTTGAAATTTGTTACTAATCAGTGAAATTTTAGTATTTACCTAAACTAGTTCTTCTTATAAGTAGCTCAGTCTCCATAATAGGAGATAGACTATAATTCGTACTTTCGCATAAAAATTCTCTAAAATCATTCACCATTTTATATTGTAATTTACTGAAACAATATAAAGTGGCTTAAAATCATTGGTATATTATAAAAACCTATGTCAGATAAAACATGACATCTGTGAAGTTTGGGAATTATAACCCAGAACAATGTATAATTCAAAACAGATACCTGAAATTATCTTGTACACATCTCGCTATCTGGTATCTCATCACATAAAATACATAGTAAATGCACAAAGTAGTTGTCCAGCAAATACTTGTGGAATGAATAAATGAAGGAATGACAAAAATGCTTTTCCTCAATGTGCTAAGTCAAATACGTGTTTCCTTTTATAAAAATTTAACTGTCTGTTTTAGATTTAGCAGAAAAAATGTATACTGAAATTTACGTAATTATATAATAAATATTTTAAAGTACTATTCCCAGTATTTATGAGCATTCATTAATGAGAATGGCTTCTACGTAAAAAGATCAGTTAGCCTCTGCTATTTTTGATAATGATTTAAACTTGTTAATTCTTAGCTGTACGCATTCTCCTTTAGAAAATTCTAGTATGACCACTTGTTTTATGTTATGCTCACAACAATTGTAGGTGTAGATGTGATAGATAATATACTCTTCCCATTCTATTTTTCCTTTTAACAAATAAGAAAACTGAGGCCTAAAGTTCCAGTGATTCACTCATGTTTACACAAATAACTCTAAACTGGAGCTCAGCTCTTGCTAATTCTTTGTCTTCTCTTTTGTTTTGTTTCTGTTTCATTTTGTTTCCCTAAACCATAATGCCATCCAATAGTATTTAAAATTTGTCTGCCTGCTATTGCAACAGTTCTTAGCTTTCCACAATAGCAAGTGCATCAAAGAAGAAAAAGGAAATTGATTATACGGTAATTAATCAATCTCAGATATGGCTAGTACCACCTTTATCAGTGAAACTTATAACAATCTCAGTTTACGTCAGTCTTTTATCCCAGAGTTTAAAGTTTTAAGGACTGAGTTGGGCATGTGAGGAGTCTTTTGCTTTTCATTTTGTACTCTACTAGTTTTGATTTTTCACTGTGTGCATACATCTAGCACCCCAACCTTTAAAGTACTAGTTTCCTGAAAAAAGGAAAATGCAAATCATTGTACAAATAAAAGCATGATCCCTTTTATTAATTTTTAGCTAACAAATACATAATAGTATCCTATTCCAGGTACTGTTTTTAAATGACTTACATCTAAATGTAATGTTAAAGCATACTTTTGATGTGCATAAATATAGCCAAGCAGTCCTAGATTCAGATAAATTATCCTCCATCTACTGTATATAATTATTTAATATTTTCTAATTTTTATAAAATATGATTTGTGTGTAACTATATTGTTACTCAAATGAGGTTTTGTTATTTTTCTCTCCTCAAGGTCAATAATAATATCTCACTCTATCTTTTGTGTCTGTTGTTTTTTGATTTTTCTTTTTTTTTTTTTTTTTTGGTCTGCTTTGAACAGTTTTTAAGAGGAAAAGAAGAAAAGATTGTTTCGGGGGTTATATATAAAAAGAGAGAAAGAGACCCAAATCTCCTGTCTTTTTTATCACCTACAAACTGTATTGATTTCACTTTCCTTTCCTAAATGCATGCTTTAAAGTCATTGTCCATCTAAGAAACATACGGAGTCCCAAAGCACAAGTTTTGATGTAGTGAGCACCCATTAATTGTACCTTGAAGTGGATATAGATAAACAGATGACAGATAGATCAGGTAGATATATAGATATAGATATAGAGAGATTTATCTTGAATTTCCCTAGATCCTATTAATCTGAATGTACAAATAAGTCTCATTAGTTCTAATATTTGTATTTCACTGCCTCATTGCCCTCACCTGCTGTAGATGATCTCTGCCTCCAGCAAACTAATCCTCATGCATTTCTGGGGAGTCCATATGGGTTTTCTCACTTGCACTTAGGATCAAGCTGGACACCAATTAGCTAAGTGCCATAGTTACTCCACTGGGCATCTCCATGTCCCTTCTCTGGATAAACCCCACCATCTATGGGCATAAGGAACACTGTTATTCTTCCATTGCTGCTCTACCAGGCACCTGAGTCTATCCCACTGCTGTGCAAGGTACAATAGTTTTCCATCAGGGGCCACCTTAGATATTCCTGGTCAGGTGAGTACTAGGACTGCTTTGCTAGGTAGAGCTGTCCCAGTCAATTCTAACATACCCCTCTCCTATTGTGTCTGTATCATTGTACTGTATTCTGCTAGTATCAAAGCAGAATGAGACTGTGTTAAAAGTGGTGGTGGAAAAATGGCTTTCTTCCTTGCGTCCTTTCTTAGGTGAGTCCTAAAAGAATACTGAGTAGATTTCAGTATCTTAAAGGTTTAACAAAACAGCTCTTGGTTTTACTCTAAATACAAATCTGAGTAAACTAGCCAAGGCTCTTAGAATGATCTCTCTCTTCTGAGAACCAGGGCACCATACCTGGCTCCAATTTCTCTCATGATGAATTCTTCAAAATAGTTTCCAGTGTATGGGCTTTCGCTGGGTTATCTCACATGTTGTTCACAATGCTCACAGATATCTGAGTCAACAGCACACCCAGAGGTGTTCCCTCCTTCCATGACTGCCCCCCCAAACCCCATGCCAAGAATGCCACTCCCCAGTGCTAATGGAAGTATGCTGGGGGTAGCTTAGCCACCTGTCTCAGTCTATTTAGTGTTCCTATAAAGCAATCACCCAAGGCTGGGTAATTTATAAAGAAAAGAGGTTTAATTGGCTCACAGTTCTGTAGGCTGTACAGGAAGCATGGCAACATCTGCTTCTGGGGAGGCCTCAGGGAGCTTTTACCCATGGTGGAAGGTAAAGAGGAGCAGATATCTCATGATGAGAGAGGAAGCAAGAGAGAGAGAGAGAGGGGAGAAAGTGCCAGGCTCTTTTTCAACAGCTAGTTCTTGTGGGAGCTAAGAGTGAGAACTCATTCACTCCCATGAGAATGATGCCAAGCCACTCATGAGGGATCTGACTCCAAGATCCAAACACCTCCTCAAAGGCTGAACCTCAATATTGGGGATCAAATTTCAACATGAGATTTGGCGAGGCCAAACAAACCCTATCCAAACCATAGCACCACCCAATTTGCGAGATATACCCAGGCAGATCTAAATATATGTTACACTCACAATGAGGTCCTCCTTTTATGAGGTACCAAAGATGTTCTATTAGGGTTCTCAGACAAACAGAATGGAGAGAGAGAGATTTATTGTAAGGAATTAGCTCACATGACTGTGGGAGCTGATAAATATAAAATCTGAAGTCTGCAGGGCATGTTAGCTGGCTGGAGACCCAGGGAATAGTTAGTGTTGTAGTCTTGGGACCAAAATCTTCAGGGCATGTGTTAGTCTATTCTCACGCTGCTAATAGAGACATGCTCAAGACTGGGTAATTTACAAAGAGAGGAGGTTTAATTGACTCACTGTTCCACATGGCTGTGGAGGCCTCATAATCATGGCAGAAGGGCAAGACCTGTCTTATATGGCAGCAGACAATAGAGAATGAGAGCCAAGTGAAAAGAGAAACCTCTTCTAAAATGGTCAGATCTTGTGAGACTTATTCACTATCACGAGAACAGTGTGGGGGCAATCGCCCCATGATTCAATCATCTCCCATGGGGTCCCTCCCACAACACGTGGGAATTATGGGAGTTACAATTCAAGATGAGATCTGGACAGGGACACAGCCAAACCGTATCAGGGCAGATGAGATTTTTTTGTTCCTCATGACATAAAATGTGGAGTCTTTTCCAACACCACTTCTGCAATTCTCTGACTCCCACTAGGTATGCTATAGTTCAGCTCAGTTCTGACAGTAACTACCTGGAGTTAGAGTCAGACTCCATAGATTTAAGAGTCCGGTCCCACAAGACTGCCTTCCTTTCAAAGGCCAGGCACAAGTATTGGGTTCCCAGGTTAGCCACGATTCTGTCCAGCTGAGCTACAATCTTGGGTTCCCACAACCCCCTCTTCAGGGTTGATAATTTGCTAGAATGACTCACAGAACTCAAGTAAATGCTATACTTACTATTGCGGTTTATTTTAAAGGATGCATATAAACAGCCAGATGACAAACCTCCTCAAACTCTGTTGTTTAGGGGCTTTTAGGAGGTTTCATGACATAGGCATGATTGATCAAATCATTAGTCATTGATGATTGACTCGATTTCCAGTCACTCTCCCTCTCCCAAGAGGTTACTGATTGAGGAGTGAGGCTGAAAGTTCCAAGCTTCTAATCAAGGTTTGGTCTTTCTGGTGAACAGTCCCTATTTTGAAGTTATCTAGGGGCCCTCTGACAGTCACTTAATTAGAACAAAAGATGCTACTATCATCTTTATCACTCAGAAAATTCCAAGGATTTTAAGAGTTCTGTTCCAGAAACCCAGTACAAAGACCAAATATCTTTCTTATATCACAGCAGGGCCAGCAGACTGGAAACTCCCACAGAATTTTTATCATGCAGTCTTGAGGCAGAATTCTTTCATCTTTGGGAAATTTCAATCTTTGCTCTAAAGCCTTTCAACTGATTGGATGTGGCCAACCCATATTATGTAGGGTAATTTACTTAAAGTCAACTAGCTGTAAATAAATGTTAATCACTTCTAAATAATAACTTTATAGCAACATTTAGATTAGTGTTTGATCAAACAAGTGGATACCATAGCCTGGCCAAGTTGTTACACAAAGTAACCATCACAGATGTGTTATTTTATTTAAAATCATCAATATTATATGAAATAATTCAGAAATAAAAAATGTGTTGTCACAGTGTGAACACTTATAAGTGTTTTTCCCGCAGAGATGTCAACAGACTGTGCTTTGAAAATTGCTGTTTTAAAAGAGAAAAGCCCATCATTCTATGGAAATGATTCAAAGATAGACAATCCAGTAAATATCTTATAATAGGCCAAGTACTACTAGTTGTTAATTTACACTTGCAACATCAAACACTATACCAGCTTTTTAAAATGCAGTTGTTGCATATAATGCATTGTGTTTTTGCAAGTAGGTATACAGCATAATTCTAATAGGATATTTATTTATACCCTAACCTTACAATTTAAATTCTGATACTCCATTGTGCTCATCCTACCCACCCTCTTCTTATATTCAAAGCTATTAGGGACTACTTGCTCGGCATAACATTCCAAATCAAACTGCAAAGACATTTTATGATGAATTAAATGGGTGATGCTCTCCCAGCCTTTGTAACTACTAGAGCAAACATCTAAGAAGCAAACATTTTTATCACAAAATTCTGATTGCCAAGTTGTTTTTATTAAATAGACATACAGTAGAGATTTTAATCTTAGAAAGCATCTAACACAAACACAGATTTCTCATTTTATAGATGAGTAAACTAAGATCCAATGACGGCAAGTATTTTTTCCAGGTTCATACAGACGACTAACAGCAGAACAAAGACTAAAGAAAGCTCTCCTAACTCCTCCCCCCATTTTTAGCATCCACTGCATTCTTTACTACAAAATTATTAGCCTGGTCTTTAATGGTGGCCTCAAAGAATAGTTTTTAGTATTACTTCCTCCACTTCTTTCATATGTCCTGTGCTCCGGCTAAACTGAACTGTGTAAACTAAGCTAAACATTTACCTTTAAGCTTGTACTGTATTTTTCTACAGTCTTTTTGCCAACTCTTCCCATCCCAAATGTCTTCACTCTCTATCTCCACTGCTTTAAAACCTAAACAATTTTCAATTTAAGTGCTATCTCCTTTTTAAAGTCTTTTACATTCTTCTAGCCAGATATAATTCTAGGAAAATATTGCCATACTTGACTGCATAAAGATTTAAATTGTCTATATAGCAAAATAAAACCATTATTGAAATGATAAAACAAGTGACAAACTAGAACAAAATACTTTATAGCATGTTTATTTAATAAATATCTATTGATAGCTTGCTGAGTAATAGACCCTGTGCTAGGTGCTGTATCCAAATACTATTGACTTATTAGCTTTCAATTAGAAAAAGAAAAACACTGCTAGATATGGGTCAATTAGATAAACAGGCACCTCCAAAAGGAAAAAAAAATATGTAAATATAGTTATAGAAATAATGATAATAATAATAAATGAGATGCTACTTAACATTTTTCAAATGTGTACATATATTTTTAAATTAGACTTCTCCATATTGAGTAGAAGATTGGGAAAAGAGCTCTTTCATGTAATGCTGTTGTGAATGAAAATTGTCAATTTATATCATAATGTGCCACAGTGTTGTTCTGTATGGTCTCAATCCCCCCCGCAAATGTATGCTCTACTTTTCTCTACCTGGTCCTGAGCTTTAGCCTCTGGATTCTCTTTGGGTTCTGCCGGTGTAAGACGTAATACAGAGAACAACACACAGGAGGGAGTGAGGCCAGAGTGTTTATTCCCCAGGCTCTGTGCTTGCAAGGATTCAGATGGGCAGCAAATGTTCCTCCACTGAAGGGGAGGCCCTTCCAATAGTACAGCTGCCTTTCCAGCCTGATGTGGTCCTCAGCCTAGCGAAGTAAGAGCTTGGTCTGTGTTTAGCCACCAGCTGTGTACCATTCTTGAATGTGCCTGTTAACCCTGGTCCAAATCCTATAAATAGTCCCTGCCATATTTCTCTTTAATAATTCCATTTCAGCATGCCATCTTCTCCCTTGTCAGAACCCCAAATTATCCCTCTTTGACTGGGAAATTCTACTTCTAAGAGTTTATACTTAAGGTACAGTTAAGAATGTGGCCAATAATACAGTAAATCCATATTAAATGTTATAATAGTAGTAAGAATGATTCTAGTGAAGCACAAAAGAGAAATTAATCCAAACTGGAAGAGTTTGAGAAGGTTTCTTATAGGATGTGACATTCGATTTGTGTCTTAAGGGTAGCATGAGACTATGGCAAAAAAGAAATGTATATTTCTTGCCACCCAAAAGAGATATCTTGGCTCTTGGGTATAGATATTTATTACTTTCTTATGCTATACAAAGCCTAGTATAGGGCTAAGTTGAAATAGTATTAAAATAATATTTAAGGATTGATTATAGGTTTTCATTGAGAACCATTCTCAGTTGATACTTTACTAAGCTGACAGTAGACTTAGCACTGCCTGGCAAACAGTAGGTAGCAGTCAGTGATATAGCCATGATTATTACTGAATTAACAGCATCTTAAACTTCACTACGATATTTGAAAGGGAACACTGATTCATAGACCTTTTTCTTTTTTCTGTCACAGGTAGTCAGGCACCTATTATTTCTGCCACAGGTAGTCAGGCACCTATTACTCTTATTATGTCTCATTATTAACTTCTGTTGCCTAACAAGATACTGTATGTTGTATGTCACATGAATATTTTCTTACAAAGTATTAATTGATTCCTAATCTTATTAAAGAATATGATAGTAGTAAATATACAACTAAATCTGAGAGAAAAACCTCTAATTTTGCAACAAAGATTTAGCCAAGTTATGCCACTAAGTTTGTCCAAATAATAACTCTATTAAGTTATCTCGATTATCTCCTCTTTAGTTTGTGAATTGAAAGCATTAATGAAGATCAAAAGCTATCTGCTGCCTCCCTAATTCTATATCTATCCTTGTGCAGAGGCAAGGTAGGGGAGTCGGTAGGATGTTTCTCTCTCTCTCTGTGTGTGTGTGTGTGTGTGTGTGTGTGTGTGTGTGTGTGTGTGTAGACAGAGACAGAGAACAAGAGCAAGACAGAGAGAGAGAGAGAGCAAGAGAAGGAGACTGAGAGAGAGGGAAAGCGGGAGGAAGGGATAGAGGGACAAAGCGGGGGTCTTTCCCCCATTTTATATTACAAAAGTAACTAAGAAAAAAAAATCATGAGTTCAATATTTTATAATTATTACAAATGGGATATTAGAGATGTTCAGGAAGCCAGAGTAGAAGACCGCTAAGAATGCTGTCAGCCTAAGGAGTTTTTCATGGACGCCTTTTCATTCTAACCAGCCACAGAAGAAAAGAGGGAAATGAGGAAGCATCATCCTTCATTATTACAACTGACAATAATGGTTCCTCCTTATCCCCCATCACCCCGCCACACACACACAAAGTAGTGACTGACAACCCCCAGCAGGCTGGGATCCCCCACCACGTGCCACCTTCTGCAAACGTGTTGGAGGGACCAGGTCCTCCTTTCTTTTTTGCCAATTTTCTCATTGCAAAAAAGTTTTACTATTCAACAATTAGGAGTGTCCAAAGTATGAGGGGTCATAAGATGCCTACAAAAAGATACATCCTTGTTCTCAAAGAACTTATAACACCATAAATACTGATGACTGGTATAAGGATGCTTACACAGGAAATTTATTAAAAGGGCAACTCAGTAGAGTAGAAACTATACATCTGTTGAAGAGAGTCAGGAGATGTTTCATGGATAATACAAACATTGAACAGGGTTTTGATGAAAGGGAGGGATGTGGATTTCTCTGATAAGGTGGAAAATATAAGCACAAATGGAAGAATTTATTGAGTTTAGTATGTGGTTTGTGTTCAGTTTTAAATATAAGTCCTTATCATAGCAAAGTGATTTCAACTCTACAGATCAGTTTGAAAGCACAGGACTGGATCTCGGTGATGGTTAATTGCTCACCTGGCCAAAGAAAAGCATGTTGCAAGGTTAAGGCTCCTGTAAGGAAAAGGAGAGCAAGGACGTTCAGGCCAAATAAAGCCCCTGTTTTTATTAATTATAAGGTCAGAATCTGGTTCTTCTGGAATCAAAATGCTGAGCAAGCAATTGTGGAGCTAGGGCTACACAATGGCAGAGATGAATGCAACCTGACATTCCACATGTATTCTGGTGTAGCTCATTGCTTTTCAGGCATCTACGAGAAACATACCACTTCTCAGGTTTGCTGCTGAAGAAGTGTTCTCACTGACCCATAACCTAGCAGAAGTTTTCAGGTTGGAATACCAAATAACAAGATAATGTGGTCAGCGCTATCTATATTGCTCCAAAAATTTTAAACCTCTAATTGATGATTTGTGGGAAGGATGCACAGAGAAAAGAAAGGAAAACCAGGAAAAACCTGTGTTTTTCATTTATGAAATATTAGGAAGTTATCAGAAGAAGACCCAAACAATACGTATTAGATCATAAGGAAACAAACAAACAAAAAAAAAAAGTGCTATGTAATTTTCTGATGGTAGAAACAAATAAGAAGATATAAATTCCTCAGTTTACACCACGAGTTAAAAGAAAATCATCACCTACTTATTGGTTCATTTTGTAAATTGAGATCAATGAAATTCTCTGAACAACAGCATGAAATCAATCGTAAAATAGCATATAATTCATGGCCAGTATTGTAAATTATGGTTTGCTTGACAGTAATCGGTGAGGTTTCCATGCACTGGGATGCATTTCCTTGTAACACGTCTAAGGAAAATGCCTGTGGATCCATTTCTAATGCATATTAGAGTGATCTGTTTTTCCCTGTCCACAACTCCCTGTGTTTGATCTTATGCAAATGATGCAATCAAGCAAATGGAAAACACGATGTTGCTGCTCAGGGACTCTGACAAACAGTGGCCTTATGTTTTCAGGGTTTCCCCACCCTCCATTTACGGAACTCAGATTTGTGTACATACCTACAATTGTTTGAATCCATTGATACATTTACATTGCCCTTGAAGGGCCTAATCACATCTGTAGAGACATATTACCAAATCAGTTGCAGTTAAGCTTGGAGGAGAGTTGTCATTACTTTCCTCTTTGCTTTAAATTTTAAATTGGTGGCTTTGTTTATGACCTCACTCTCAAAGAACATCTTAGCCTCACTTCCCTGTTACCAACCCTTTTTTCATTTCTTTTTATTAACTGTTTTTAAAAACTTCTCTCTCATTTCATTCATTCATTGTGCACATGACTACCCCTTCCCCCAACCTCCAACCTGATGCCTCCTCCTCTTTTCTTCTCCAATTTTTTCCCCTTTCCCTCATCACTTCCTCCTGTTTTACCAAGAATTTCCCAATCAGATCACCATGCAACTTTCTCTGCCATATGTCAAATTAGGTTCTTCTCTCTCTCTCTCTCTCTCTCTCTCTCTGTCTGTCTTCTTCATGCTTCATTATTCAAAGAACACCAGTAACATTTCATCTTCTTACGGAAACAAATCGAGAATAATCCATTTTGAGGTGGATAGTATAGGCATAAAAACAACTTGAAAGTCAAAAAAGCTATTTAATCACAGTGGTTTTCTTTGTCTTAAGTTTACAGTTTTCGGATTCTTAAAACCAAAAGAAAATCCCCAATTTCTATTGTAGTGATGACATAGCAGTCAGATTTCCCAAACAAGAAATATAACCTAACAAAATACTTTTTTGGTGTGAATTAGCTTATCTTAAAAACTTAGAAAACTTTGTGATTGTACCTAGGTTCTGAAAAGCTTGTCTGTGTGGTTATGATAAGCAGAGGTGAGTATGTTGAGTACGTAGCATTCATAAATTTCAGTCTTCAAGACATATATGTATGTCTCTATCCCTGTGTACAGTTATGCTTTTATTTCTATAATTCAGTTTAATATCTGACTTTACTCACATGTAACTTAGTAGTAAGTAAATCACAGTCACTTTGGGGGTCCTCACGCCTCCACTAATTATGTAAAAGCTTCTGGAGTCTTACCTAGTTCTTTAGCATATGGAGTGTGGCCACCTGGGATTCTTTCTTTCTCTGTGCAAAGGGATAACTATTGAGACAACCCCTTCACATTCAGTGGATATACTCATTGCTTCTACATCATACTTGGGCAACTGATATCTTTACAAGGTTTTCTGTGGCCCTGCCTGAATACAGACACCAAAGTCATTCCTTTTGCTCTGGTCTTGCCCCCCGACCTGGGACTCTACCTTGAAAACAGGGGTCAGGGCTCCTCCTTCAGAGAGCTTGCACATTTCTCCTTCCTTCTATCCTTATTCCATCAGCCAGAGAATTCTGAATTAGGGAAGTGGGAGACTCCATACTTCCTGTTTCTCCCAACATTATATCTGAACTCTGAGTGAGTCTTCCTTCTCTGTTCCCTCAGTCACTCTGTCTAGAAGTTTTTTTTTTTTTTTTTTTTTCCCTGCCTCCTGACCAGTCACATTCTATTTTATGGAGAAATCTATTCTATAGTTAAATTCTGATTTTATAATTTAATTGAGTGTACTAGTCTGTTTTCATGCTGCTGTTAAAGACATACCCGAGACTGGGTAATTTGTAAAGAAAAGGAGGTTTAATGGACTCACAGTTGCATGTGGCTGGGGAGGTCTCACAATCATGGGAGAAGGAGAAAGGCACATCTTACATGGCAGCAGACAACAAAGAAATGAGAACCAGGCAAAAAGGGAAATCCATTATGAAACCATTAGATCTTGTGAGACTTATACACTACCACGAAAACAGAAGGGGGAAACTGCCCCCATGATTCAGTTGTCTCCCACTGGGTCTCTCTCACAACATGTGGGAATTATGGGAACTACAATTCAATATGAGATTCAGGTGGGGACATAGCCAAACCATATAGTTACTATGACGATCAGATTGAACAAATCCATTGAACAAATCCTGAGCATTGTAGGGGTTTAGAAGAGGAAGCTCTACCCAAGGGCTTCAATTTAAACGCTTACTTGGTTCCTCAAGAGAATTGGCCAAACTGTGAAAGGAGAAGAAGGAAAAACAAATCAACACAATGAAGAGACAAACAAAAGAACAACATAATTATGGCTGAACCGTTCCAAGAGCCCAGTTCAAATTGGAAAACCTGAAATTATAGTAGACTCTTTCAGTGTGTTCAGTGACGTCTCTCAGAAACATCTTAGAGGTATGAGAAGTATTAGAGACATAAGATGATAAGATTTATCCAGAACTGGAAATCAGGATAGCCACATAGAAGAGGACTGGGGATGTGAAGAGCCCTATGTGACCCAGGGAGTATGGTGTTGTAATGAATGATCAAATTTCATAACAAGGGAAATGCCACTATTGAAAATATTCTGAGAATAAGAAAAAGAGGTTTAATGGACTCACAGTTGCATGTGGCTGCATGCAAGAGACTGGACGTTGTGGAGCGGCATAGGAGTGATTGCATCGATGTGACAAGTGGAAGAGGTGGGAGGTAACAAGTTTGTGGTCACAGAGTACAGGCTTTAGATTTAGAATCTTGGAAATCACTCTGAAGATTATCAAGTAGTAGGTGTAACTATGCTGAATGATGAATAAATGAAGTAGAGGTGAAGGGCATTGCATTTGAGGAAGTTAAAGTAAAGCCAGATTCAGAGATGAGTCATTATTGAGGATGTTAGAGTTGCCAAAAAGGGATTATGATTGAAAAGAAAACTGAGCCAACGCTGAAGTCATAGAGAAGAGAAGCAGTGTGACCGGAGATGTAATGGGGCATGCGTTAACTAGGTTTGGGGCATATCTTCTTTTAAGTAATGAATTGATATTGATTAACTATTGCTATTTTTCCTCCATCTATGGTATAAATATATATCACAGAAAATTTGAAAAATATATGTAACAAAAATTAAATCTATATGCACTTACTCTAAGAAAAATATTGTTAACATTTTGGTATACCACTATCTCCTATTTTGTTTTTATTTGTTTTTATTGTTTATTTCTTTTACAATGAAGCACTGGTATTTTAAAATTACGTTTTGGCCTTCAGGTGGGTACAGCTTTGCCTTTTTCTTGTATTTAATGGTAAATCTCCTTTATCTTACAACTATAGACCCCTCCATTGGCCTGACAATTGTATTCATTATATTCTTGAAGATTTTAAAATATTTTTAGACAGTACTATATTTCTGAGAAAAAAAAA